>NC_091129.1:90700911-91040411 GCF_040183065.1 Periplaneta americana | reverse complement strand
TAATTCAATTACTCTAATTCAATATTTCAAAATCAGTTACAAAGTCGGAATACAGGATTGTTTCCGATCTCTGATAACGAATTTGAATGACATCATGTGCGTCAGGAATCACACCGACAGCTGAAATGCAACGAGAGGTGACATACCAGTAGTGAGTGATTTCATAATCAGAGTGCATGGTGTAGCACAATAGCAATGCCCAAGAAAATCGAGCCTTTTTGGGAGGCGTACATAACAATCCTTTCCGATGCCAAGTACAGTTACGTAAAAATTAATTCCAGAGTGGAAAAAGCAAGCAAATCCACCCCCGTCACAAGTCGCCGCACCCCACGAGATATTACAAATTAATTCCATTTGAGCTTTACCAATCTTATTAAGTACACGGAAGATGCCTTTCTTGGAAATAACGAAACCTCGTTTATTGCAGACGTCTTTTACTTTCACTTAACTGTACTTGGCATCGGAAAGGGTTGTTATGTACCCCTCCCAAAAAGACTCGATTTTCTTGGGAAATTCTGCTGTGAGTCGCCGTGCACTCTGACTACGAGATCACTCACTAATGGTCTGTCACCTCGCTCGACAGTTCAGCTGTCGTGTGTCTCCTAACGCACATAATGTAATTCAAATTCGTTATCAGAGATCGGAAACAATCCTGTATAAGGAAAACTTTGAACACATGCTCCATTGTTGTTGTCTGAGGAAATTAAGGCAAATAGATGTAGCTTTCAGTAATTATTAATAAAGGTAGAATAATTAAAAGGTTTTTCTATTGAAATTAATGAGTTGAAAATTCATAAGAGTAAGTATCAAACTAGAAGCCTTTTCTATGAAGTGATAAAGAAGAAAATATTCCCTTTTTTCCAATAGTCTCCTGTTCAATAACTCTACAACTGGAATGTATTAATTTCATTATGTTATAACTGCAACGGTCCACATCACTTTCACCATAAACAGAAACTCTTTCCAACACGAAATCATATCTTAAATAATTTTCAGGGATAAGCAAAGGAAGCATCCCTCGAATCCATTTTCTTCATGAATTCGAAGTGTTTGTGGAGTTTACGGCTTTGCACCTGTTAAGTAGCTTATTTATGATGCACAGCACGAGATGTCGTTGCTAATAAAATATGAAAGCAGGAGACACTCTGGAGAAACCTGCGAGACCTAAGGCTGGAAGACAGAAGCGACAAAAGCAGTTTATTACACGCCCATTTACGTCATTTTCTACGTCCATATAAATAAAGAGATGCCGGGCTGAATTACGAAACGAAAACAACTCTACACGGTTACAAATATGTTGTCAGGATTTATTTTGCGACATTACGAAACAGGAGTATTGTCCTCCATTTTGGTTGAAGATGTAGTTATTCGAACTAGAAGTGAAATAATATCCGGGACCAAAAGAATAGTGCAGATATGTCTGACTTCATAGCGCATGCTGAATCTTTATCTCATTAGAGGTTTTGATTTATCTAGAGAAAATCAAAACTCGAGTGGGATTTAATTGACTATTACACGATTAGAAGAAAGTATATAAAGATTAGAAGTAACGAAGTACTCCAATACAATAAAATATTAATTGACTTACGAAAATACAACTATCTTCAAATATATTATTGTACCATCCAATATTACGCTAGATGGCAGTAGTGTTTTATGATAGCTTTTTTCTTGTTATCAATTGTGCCAACTATGGAATCTTCATTGAACTCTGTGGACGGTTACTAGCCAAGAAGGCTTTGTTGATTCAGTTTCATTTTTATTAAAACATTTGCATTCCACTTCAATCATCCGGATCCCAGTAATCAACGTCACTTGACAGATTTTCAATAAATCTTAGTATTAAACAATCTCTGATACGTGACTGTCCATAATATCATATAGCAGAAGCTATAACAAACATAACCTAAATAATATAAACGAGTGTTAGAAAAGTTTTAATTAGGGATGATCAAATAAACAAACGTTTTAATTAACGATGATGAAATAAAATTTAAACATGAATAATTTTAAAAGAAACAATTATTGAAAGTACAATTTTCAAATTTGAATGTTTTAGTGGTTAGTGGTTCAGTTGATGTTATATTGGACGTGTGCGTAAAAGAATTGAACTCGTTGATGTACATGGTGTATCTCTCAAATTATTCAGGATTTCCGAATGGTGCTCTTCATTTATTTGTAAATAGGATTTCAGGGAAAATGCATAGCTATGATCAGTGATCTTTATTAATTCTTGTCCTTGAATGCCAATGCGAGTCATATTTGAAAGTGCTGTGCATCGACTGGAGTGGTTTATAATTTTCTGTTTTTTGACGTTCTGACCAGTGCAGTTTGAAATGTTGGCAAACAAAGAAACAAATGCTAGGGTAGTGATAAAAATAAACAAATGCTAGAGACGCGATAAAAATTGTGCGATAAGCAGCCATGATTGGTTGAAAGACGTCCTTTCGTAACGTTTTATTGGTCAAAAATAGTATAACGTAGTAAAAGTGTAATAGTCATCATAATCATCTTCATTAATATTACCACTATCAATATCAGCATCATCATCATTTTCACAACCATCGTGTCATAGTTTCTACATATATTTTCATAAATTCTACACGAAATAGAATACTTAACTTTGATTTAAAAAATGGAATACTGTGTGTGATACGTTTAGCAGTTTTCCTGATCATGTTTTTCCCTCTCGGTCGGAAGTAAAAACATTGTAAATATTATTAACTTATATTATGTCATCCTACACTCTACCAAAACGGCAAAGAATGATGAATAACTTTATGATATCTTTACTGTGTTAACTTTTACAATTTACCTGACTGACTAGTTTCGAAGTGGTATCCTTCATTGTCCGAAGCGTAGGCAAAGAATGTCTCAGATATGAATCAACCAATCACAGCAGTAATTATTATCGAAGATTATCGAAATCTCAAGTTCTCATTTATTGTTTTGTGTTTTATCAGCTCCAACTTTCGCTGTTCGCTCAAATTCAATACGCTCCGCAACATGGCGACAATAGCGGGTATAGCAAATTGTTTTGACCAAGCGTCAAATTGGGAAATTTATTCAATAATGAAATTCAGAATGCAAAGTCACAAAACACAGAATAAAGTATAAAATATGTATGGAGTCAGTTTCAACAGTAGTGTGAAGTGAATGGTTATGAATTAAAACAACAGATTGTAAACCTTTTTAAAAGATTGGGATACTAACATGCAGTGGCGTAGCGTCAATGTAAGCTAAAAAGCTCAGCTTCCCCAGTTAATAATAATTTCATAATAAACCTGCAGTTTATGAACAAAATTATTTATTAATTTTAATACAATTTATATTTATGCGTTAAATATTGTGATGCGGCAGCTCAAGATCGTTCGTGATGCAGCAGTAAACAAGAAGCCTGCACACACCAGCTTCCAAGCAGACTGGTTTCTTTCACTCATTCTTCTGTGTAACCCACCCCGCAGATTTTCCATCCTTTGCTAACGAAACTACCCTGGTCGCAAGGCTCGCAAGAAGCTAGCTTCGACATTGCAAATAATTTAGTATCCGAGTTATCCCTTTCGTGAGATGTGTTCAGTTGAAGTGTTAATGTGCATTGTGGCTGATATAATAAATAATGAGTGAAATAACAATAATTGTTATTGTTATAATTATTCCTGACACCAATTTACTTGAATTTTTAGGACAATTCTATTATCAAGACTGACTTACGAACAAAAGTGCGATTTAAAAAACTAATGACCGTGTCTATTTGTTAGAGATATGTGTAAACCATGAAATCATATTTTACTACGTACCATTTGAGGTCATGCCTTATTGGTGTTACTTACGAGGTTCCAACCAATCTTCGGACTGCTGGCTTGACATTGACTACTATTTATTTTAATACTATATTTTTGTAATACGTTTTCTCATATGTACATGAAAGACAATTTGAGTTAGCTTCCCCTGCTCAAAATTTCATGCTACGCCACTGCTAACATGAGGAAATATGACAATGAATATAAATGGTGGATAGTGTGAAGACAATGTGGAATGCAACGGCAAAGATGATACAACTGAATTATTTTAGGGAATATCAACGAAAATTTAACCAGTTTGTAAATCAAGAATCTAAATGTGCTATGGATGTGAGAAACGCCAAAGGAAACAAACAGAACATGCTAGAGAAAACAAAGGCCAATGCTGTAGCAATAAAAATAATTTCGTATTTAATTAACAGGCAAAAGTGTGTTTTCAACAAATACTTACGAATAGGTTATGTAACTTTTATGTAACAACGTGTCGATCAACGTGCTACCTCATCCAAGCGTTGAATGTTTTAAGTTTTCAGAAGGTGCCGAGCTGTTTCTAAAACAAATATCATTCCGTTATTATCCAGTATTCAATTAGAAATTCACGTATATAATTTAAATAGTGTATATTAAGCGCATTTTGATAATTTTATTTAGATTCTAGTGTTCTTGTAATATTCGGAAAACAATCCTAACAGATGCCAGTCGAGTATCTGAGCTTCCTAGGTAAATTCTCGAGCTACGTAGAATTCAACAGTAATCTCAGATCCTCTCGTGGTATTACCAATGGTAATTTGTATATCTTCATTTTTATAACGTAGTTCAACTTAATACATTGTTTTTATTTGCGTGTTGCCAATAATTGATGTTTTTATACAGTGTAAATTATATTAGCTGCCATACGTAGGTCTACACAGTACTGCAAAAAGGAAGTTTACTAACATTTAACATCTTTAATTGAATTCTGCTTCATAAAGCATTAGTTTTTCAGAAAAACCTAGGCTTTACCTTACGATTGATTGTTTTAACAGTTTTCTACAAATTCTTTTAATGGGTTATTTAATGAAGCTAAATCAGCTGCCATGTTATCAAGTGTCTGTGTAATTATTTGGCGAGTTGATATTTAGCCAATAGGAGACAGTGGATGCACAATAGATCACCTGACATTCACCTTACAGTTCAGAAAAACCTAAAGTTTAAGAATATCGCCAAGTATACTAGATTGAATAAAGTTTTAGAGGCTATTTATTTACTATTTACATTAAATCGTCGCCTGAATGCAAGAACTAGGTAACTTGATTTTTCATATTTTGTGACATCGCCTATTTACTTATTTATTGCACAAAGGAATATGTCTCGTTTTCTTTTACCTATTTGTTATATTTGAAAATAGATGTCGCTGGTATCGTTCGATCAGTTACCTAGATCCTGGATTACATTTTGTGCGATTTTTTCTATGCTATAAAAGAGGTAACTAAAAAATGCAAACTTCGAGTTACCTAGTTCTTGCATTCAGGCGACGAAATATTCGTACTACACGTATGTGCAAGGGATGTATATGAAAGGTTGTGAATGATTTGGAACTTGGTAATTATTAGAAATTATTTTACATTAGTTCTGCGAAATTTCTAAATAACTTTACATTTAATGACGATACCAGTTTGAAATATTGTGGTTTACAAAGTGAAGTTTACATTGACAGGGGGCATCATATGGCCTTGCATGACATGTTACACAATGAAAGGTAACATTGGTGTTCGTATAGGTATGTTTATTTTGAAACAAAAGTACTGAGTTGTTGAAGTGAAAATGTAATTTTTCTACCATAGAAACTACAGTAGCTTTCTTTACAAAACAAGGCCATGATGTTAAAATGGAGATAAAATGTTTGATGTTAATTCTTGTGTGAATTCAAAGCAAGTAATAACTAATACAGAGCGTTCGAAAAGTCACTGTGCACTTTTATGACCCAGGTACACAAACTCTTTTTTAAGTTAACTATAACTTCAAAGTCACTGCTGTATTGATTTCTCAATAAAATTGTGTCGATTATTTTCAACTTCATTAGTTAGCGAACTTGCGTTTCAACAGTAACTGTTGCAGTAGACGAAATGTTTTTTTCCACAAAAAACATTCTTCTCGTCGAATTTGTTATGGGAAGGCGATAGTATATGCAATTAGTGCAGAAAAAATTTCTGACAAATGTCCAGAAACGCCAGATCACAGCAATGCAGTCTATGGATTTAATTTCGTGAAACAGAGAATGACGCAGAATGGATTGGGAGATCACAAAGAATTACCGAGGAAATGTTATAGAAAATGAAGGAATTGATCTTTTTTGTGTCTGACATGTTCATATTTTCTGAATTTTGCTTATATTCTACTCATAGTTCACTGAGAAATAGGTGGCCGATTTGGATGAGCTTAGTTAAAAAGTGTATTATGTATTCCGTCACCAAATTCTGTCATCATTATCGTCATCATCAGGATCTCAGTTCTCCCATTTTCTGTTGAGAACGTCTTATTTTATGTTAATTTCATCAACAAAACTGCTTTCATAACACAGAGACTAAGAAGATATATAAACAATAAAATAGTTACCATAGTAACCATAACCATAGTGCTTCTATATAAAACAATAGTAGTCTATCTTGTGTATAATCTTGGTAATTATGGCATGAGTGACGCGAGCGTGCTACTTTTCACGAGTGTTTATAATGAAGATTATACACGTGTTACAGCCAACGCCAGCATTTTCGGCGCATATCCTTCAGTAGGCCTACAAGTCCAGTCAGTGAGCCAGTGCAGCTGAAAATGTTACCACCCAAATATACGTCGCGTCAGCAATATGCCAATCACAATTTTCAATCTTATCGCCCACACACTGCGGCAAAGCCAAGATACTCGCACTTTGAGTTTCTGGGATGTGTCCTTGTGTACATTGCCCAGTTAATGGTTTCTGTTGCCAATTCAGCTGAGAGTGGTACCACCTTATAGACACAATCGCGTCAGCAATCTACCAATCACAGTTATCAGTGTTCTCGCTTACAGACTGCGGCAAAGATAAGATACTCGCTCTTAATGTTCGTATTACTTATTTCACTCACCAAAAACGGTGGCTTTGGTTATACATACAACGTTTTATGCTATCCTAATATTAAAATATATAAAAACAACTATTATAAATTTACAAAATGTAATGTTACGACGTAGTAGAGATGAGTACTGGATATGACGTAATATATTGCACGGTTGCAATAGGCCTATATTACGACAAAGTTATTTTGTTGTTGTTTTGAATCTTTTTCTTACAGGTATGTTGTATAAAGTTGTGTTATGAAGACGCGTGGCTAACGAGAAAGACAGGCTGCGGCACGAATTGAGTCACGTGGTTATCATGGTCTAGTCATGGCAATCTTGAGAATCGCCTAATATAAATACACGTTCAAAGTTCTAGAAAACAAAGAAATTGCTGTATTAAACTCGTGTTGAACGCGTATTTATATATAAACTTGTTCAATGTTGGCCATGTTATGACTAAAAATGTTACGTCGCGCCGTAGCCTGTCTTTCTCGTTAGCCATGGTGAAGACGGTGATGACGTCATGAAACACTAGTTTCTAGGTAACCTTTTCTGGCACCAGTGCCAGAATTAGGCTGATTGTGCACGATTTATAGCTTCAGAACAAGTGAGTTTTAATGCTAGGATTGCATAAAAGAAATATTACGTAAAAACAGTGCTTTTTTGGACGATATTAAAAATTATATAGTACCATTTAAAAATATTCTCGATGACGTCATAACTCTTACAACAATCTAAAAAAAATTATATTAAAAACTTTCTTTTCTAAAGGTAAGGTTTAACGTTACTGAGCTTTTGTCCAAAATCTCCTCATTCAATTTTAATCGTTGCTATGCGTTATTTTGTGAAAACCCTGTATATAAGGGAGCAATGATTTATTGTAAAGATTTATGGCATTTAAATAACAATAGGTTCTTTTATTATATTTTTATTTTAATCTCAAAACGTTATTCAACGTTAACTTGATAACCATGGTTACCGCTTCAATTATTTTAAATTATGACAACATTCTTTTTAAAGTCTGGAAGGCTATACTATTTCATTGCTTCCCTCCTCCTCTCATAAGCTCTCTATTTTCCTATCCCCTTTCACTTTCCTCTTATCCCTACCACCTCGCTTGGTGGTCCGTCATCTGCTGAACATAGGGAGGAAACTGTGAGACTTGGATTTATTCTTTCCGTTCAGAGCGGGGCCTTGGGGCAGTTCTCTCCATATATAGACGTGAGACTCTCTCACAAACTGGGGAATTTTATGAGTCACGTCATTATTGTCTCTGGTCTCTTGTGGTTACTGAGTTCTAAAATTATTCTAACTTTGATATTATGTCCTTGCATTATATTTCCCAGCTATTCAATATTTTATTAGTACCTTTTCATTGTGTAATAAAATTGCGAAATTATTTTTATATTTCATATGATATAATTGTTAATAGTGTTCTTACATCAAATCGTTCAAATGAAACAATACCATCGCTAAAAAAAATGAAACTTACTGATTAATACTTGCCTAATCTTTAACACATATCTCTCTTATTGTGACATCAGGTGAGACGGATACCGGTTTCATAGAATCCCTGTGACCTAAAGGTGATTGAATGTTTAACAGAACTTAACACCGCTTCGTCCAATGGAAATGTGGCTCATTCAGGTTTTTCTTCTCCAAAAATATGGAAATCATATGGTGATTATTGTTGGATGTAACGGGGGACTTTGGTGGTGCTTTCTAACGAGACCTTTGATCTGACAGTGTGAGTTCGTGCATTCTCATGCAGTAAAATCACCGTTTTTGTCAAAAAAGTCATAAAATAATGTTATAAATTTCAATCAAAGACACAACTATCTGCAAATGTTTATTTGCTACATGAATATAAGGTATATAAACGTTTTCGCCTTGTGGGGCATCATCATATATATTAAAATTATGTGATCTGAACTTAGATTAAATTAGATTTATAAAAGCAAATACGAACAGTGTGTAATACATGGTGATAAAATTTCATGAGTTATATGTATACTAATTGTAACAAGAAATGAGATAAAATGATGAATTTCAATGTAGTGTAAATTCAAATATGATTAAAATTGGAATTGTGTGTACATATAACTCATGTTACATTATAATACATTTTATCAAAAAATTTTATGTAAATTATGATCATGTTAAAATGAATAAATGGATAAAATCTTGGGTTATAGTTATTCAATATTTAGAAAATGACACGTCTTGGAGAACTGTGTATCATATCGAAGTTTTATGACATTACTAGACACATCTGAAATATAAAATGAATTGCAAAAAAAAAAGCCTGGGCGTTTATTTTTAAATTAAATTATGGTTTTTATTTAACGACGCTTGCAACTGCCGAGGTTATATCAGCGTCGCCGGTGTGCCGAAATTTTATCCCGCAAGAGTTTTTTACATGCTAGTAAATCTACTTACATGAGCCTATCGCATTTAAGCACACTTAAATGTCATCGACCTGGGCCGGGATCGAACCCGCAATGTCAAGCACAGAACACCAGCCCTATACCGACTACGTTACCCAGGCCGACTTTATTTTTTATGTTTTGTCTAATATGCCCGAGAATGTTTGTACAGCGCTTGGCACCGATCATTTGTCAACGTTCCAGAAATTTCACTAGCAATGAACCTATCAAAATCGAATGAAAAATATTAAAATGATTTTCCCTGCATTTCTTTGTAACTTGAGCTTTTTAGGCCGAGGAGATCCATGTTAGACAGACGCGTCCTACCTACCACCAAGCACCTTCTTTGTCCGCTACTAATTCCACATGGACCCACTGAGATTTGAACCGAGGATACCAGTGTATAAAATCTACTTCTGTTCGTATAATAATGTGCTACTGAAATACTCGCTAGATACACTTTATTTACAAAGGAATAAGGTTCCGAAATATAATGCGCCTTGCTGCATCGGCAACTTCACTGCCAATTTCGTTTTGCAGTCTGCCGCACGCGCAAGGCGCGATGTCTAACTCAAATTTTCCCCTCAGATTTATTTTTAGATTTAGATTTTATTTAATAATAAGATATACATAAAAAACGTTACATTAAAATACCCCGAAAGAGCAAAGCTCGTGTTCGGGGACAGTTCCGTTACATAGATATACATACTTTGTAGACAAAATACTTAAGAAAAAAGCTCACATAAAGATGATGATAAAATTAGTAAATAATAATACTAGTAATAACTGAGTGAAAAAAGAGACGATGTTGAGATTGATGGATTAATATTAAATTATTATTAGTAGTATAATTAGTGCAGGTCATGTTGATATAGTAACCAAGATAAAATAGAAAAATACACTTAGGATAGAAATAATTTTGTTTTACAATGCATGGTACATAATATATATACGGGGAAGTCTGTCATATAAATTTTTTAATTCTGGATCTGAAAATTTCATTGCTTAAAGTAGTCAATTCTGGATGAAATTTTATTATCGAATTATATAGACGTGGACCATAATTTGTACTGTGTAGTAAAGCAGCAGATGTGAAATATTTAGGTTCAACTAATTTAAGAATTTCATTTCGTCTTGTATTATGAGCATGTGGCTGAGCTACAAATTTCGTTCTATTTTTATGATAGAATTTCATTAAAGAGTATTTATAAATTTGGTCAATTCTAAAAACATTCAATTCGGAATGGATCAAATTTGTTGGATAATCCAGTCACCTTTTCAAACAAATTTTGATTATACGTTTTTGCAACATAATTAGAGGAAAAAGAGCAGTTTTTGTAATGCCTCCCCATCCAGTTATACCATATTGGATAACAGATTCAACTATAGCCAAATAAACCAAACGTAATACATGAGTAGAGAAGTAATGGCGAAGGTTTACAAATTTGTAAATTGTTTTACGGATCCTGTTACATAAAAAGGTGATTTGTCTATCCCATTTCAAGTGCTGATCAACAATAATTCCCAGGTATTTCACATCTACAGATTCTTTCAGGCAAGGGCATATACAGGTTGTAGAGAGTTTACAAAATGAGTTGTGGATTATTAATTTTAAATGAGAAAGTGATTTCAATTTGTTCAATCCAGAGACTGTTAAAGAAAATGGCACCAAAGTAGATTTAGTTATATTTAGAGATAGCAAATTTACATCAAGCCAATTTTGATCAAATTTATACCTACATTGGCATGTTTATAAGTGTCCTCCCAAGTTAAACCACTGAAAATCACCACCGTATCATCAGCGTAAGAATAACAGGAGCCATTATGTACTTTCAAATCAATGTTTAATAAATCATTAATATATATTAAAAATAGAATAGGACCTAAAATTGTTCACTGAGGGACACCTATATCAATATTTACATTTTCACTGATATTATCATCAATTTTGGTTACCTGAATTCTTTTGTTTAAGTATGATTGAAATAACTTGTGCGCAATACCCCTGACTCCTATATCAAATAATTTGTCCAGAAGTAAACGATGGTTAACCGTGTCAAAAGCTTTCCTTAAATCTAAGAAAATCCCTAAACATTTAGAACCGTTGTCCAACTCCTGCATAATTTTACCAGTGACTGCAATAATTGCGTCATCCGTAGATAATTTATTTCTGAAGCCATACTGATGTTTGGACAGAATTTCATTTTTCTCTAAGTAATTTACTAATCTGTTTTTTTTAACATTTTTCTAATATCTTTGAGAAGCTAGAGAGCAAGGAAATAGGTCTATAGTTATTCAGACTTTTTCTTTCCCCTGACTTTCCGATGACTTCCGAAATATTTTCGACAATCATAGGAACAGATTCTTCTGGAGTTTCCGGAATCCCAAACACCAGTAGATTGTCCCTACGCGTGTACTGCTGTAGTTCATTTACTTGTTTCCACAAGAGTTCATTTTCCTTTTTTAGATCACGCACTTCCCCCTGTGTTGTTTTCAAACCTTCTTTCGTCTTACACAGCTCTTCGCTAAATGCATCAAACTTGTTTGACATGAACTGAACTGATTGCTGTAATGCACTTATCTCCAATTGTATACTTGATTTAAACTCATCAAACATTTGTTTTAGAGTAGATATTACTTTGCTGTCCCCACTCACTTCATTTCCGCTTTCACTTTCCACTTTACGGTTATTTTTTGGTCCCCCCATTGTAAAAGATTTCGCTGGAATACTGGGAGCAGCACAAGAAAACACGTCCACTCTCAACTACGGTCTGACCGTGACTTTCTATTTTAATCCCGGGTGCAATCCCATGAGGAGTCCCGTACAGATATTTAGGTAGTGCTACACCCAAGGATTAAAAAAAAATTGTGCCTGTCACCAACTTAGTTGTGGAAATCGCAGTAAAACTATAAAAATGTGTCAAACAATAATTTAACATGTTATCATACTACTATCTGAAGCAGACAACTGCGAAACAGGAAAATATAGAAAATTATTTCCAGCTCTATTCGTTTTCTTTCCTTAAAAGTTTGCTGTCCCTACATATTTTCCGTCTTGAGCACAAGCCCATGTGGTCCATGCGTAATTACTGGCGTGCCCATGAGGCATTGCTAATTTATTGAGTTCTAAGAGCAATATAATTATTCCGTTAAGCCATATTGAAAGTTAAGCTGATCGAAAATACTTAAAATATTA
Organism: Periplaneta americana; assembly: GCF_040183065.1. Classification (NCBI taxonomy): domain Eukaryota; kingdom Metazoa; phylum Arthropoda; class Insecta; order Blattodea; family Blattidae; genus Periplaneta; species Periplaneta americana. The sequence continues at coordinate 91,027,914 of NC_091129.1, read as the reverse complement.
AATAAATTATTATTATCATTATTCATCATCATTATCATCATCGCCGTCATCTTCATCGTCAGCCGTGTTGTTACTGTCTCACTACTGTATTTCAAAGGTGTATCCAAATCTCTTTTTCTTCGTGGTTGGTAACTTGGTAGTTGCAGAGGGATCCTTGTGCTTTGCCGAGTTATTATGATAATTATGAATTCGTTCCTAAATGGTTGCACTTATACTTCTTCTAAAATGTCTGCTTTTCTTTGGTGATATAACCATTGTGGCCTGCTGTATGGCGCATGAATCTCATTTTCGCTTCCGTAACCGTTGGTTCAATTACTTTATAAATGGTCCATAGCTACTTCAATTCCGTTTGGAAGAACTGTTTCGACTAACGTCTTATACAGTAGAATTTCTCTTAACCGGCACCAAAGGGAACAGCTAGTTCCGGATACGAGATTTTGCCGGATAATTGAATAAATACCAGTGTAGACAAAAAAAATCGTATTTCATGGTGCCAAATGTAGAAACTGCAGCCATGTAAAGCTTATTTCTCTATCACTTGCTCATAACTAAATAAACATAAAAACCGTGTGACTTTTTTTTATTAAAACGCATCACACAACACAAATAATACACTAATTTTAGGTTAGAATATTAACTGAAATTGAAAGTTCGTGCAAACGTCCTAATGTGGAAACACTGACGGCCCGAACATAATTAAATAAAAACTGTGTGGATTTTCCTTATTAAAACACATCACACAACACAAATAATATTTTAATTTTAGATTCGAATATTCACTGAAAATGAAAGTTCGTGCGAACTTTCTAAAGTTTCAAAACTGACGGCCTGGATTGTGGCAATGTGACAGATTTAGGGGAGAGTTGGGTAGTATCGGATATCGGGTAATATCGGACAGTGATGTTTCTTTCATCTACCACCAGATGGTAGTACAGTAATGTTTCTTTCATCTACCACCAGATGGTAATAGCAGTGTTCAGATGTCGCATACAGAAACTTAACCATGTCACTTAGGTACTACATCTGGTGGTAGATGAAAGAAACTTCACTGTCCGATATTACCCGATATCCGATACTACCCAATTTTCCCCTAAACTTTTTTGACCTAGCCGAAAGTGCCGTTGTTTTGGTATTGCCAGTTATTTGGGTGCCGGTTACGAGGGATTTTACTGTAAATCCTAAATCTTGTATTTTTTATCTAACTTTGCAAATCCAGAATTTTCCAATCTTCCTGTTTTCAGTTTTTTCTTGGGAAAGATAAATGCAGTAGCTTTCCGTTGCATTCTGCACACCTCTGTCTTTTTAGCATCTTAAAAGATCCCGAAGGGCCTCAGCGTGGAAATGAGGAGAATAGATTTGACTAAGTTGTTCCTCTAGACTTCACCGAAATTCACCGATAAATAACAGTTTATCAGGTTTTTTGACACGATCAGAGACAAAAACCTCAATTAGCTTTGCCCGCTGTATCCTTTTAATTAATTAATTATTCTATTATTTATTAATGTTAACATTATGAATTTTTAACTAAATTTTAATTTCAAATAACACTTCCTAGTAACTTTCCTTTCGTGAATTTTGAAAACTTCTTCAAAGGCAAACGATGCAGTCAATATGGTAATCAGAAAGTAACTGCCAGTTGTAGTACTTGTCAGAACCGAAATTCGCTCGTAGACCCACAAGGAAGCTACAAGTCTGTCGCCCACACTGAAAACTGTCGTATTCGCCTCGCCATCTTGCACTCTTGGAATTGCTGGGAATTTCTGAGTGTTGTGGTTCCTGTAAAGACCTACAGACGTCTCCCGCCATGATCTCAGTTCAAAATACGTCCGCCAGATGTCATACAAGTATCACCGACACATTTCATCGTAAGTACATAAACTTGTTTATGCTCGACCATGCCGAAATTTAGTAATTATACACCTGGTAGTAGCCCTTTAATGCACCTCATTAAAGTACACCTACTCATTATAATTCAGTTGTTCAGCCAATGAGAAATAACCGTTATAAAACCGCAAGTATCGATTATTCTCGGATATGCAATCGAAAGACAATTAGCGAAAAGTCACGGAGGATGGAAATCCAATACTGTCGCAGAAGGTTTTTTATTGGGTTATTTTACGACGCTGTATCAACATCTAGGTTATTTAGCGTCTGAATGATATGAAGGTGATAATGCCGGTGAAATGAGTCCGGGGTCCAACACCGAAAGTTACCCAGCATTTGCTCGTATTGGGTTGAGGGAAAACCCCGGAAAAAACCTCAACCAGGTAACTTGCCCCAACCGGGATTCGAACCCGGGCCACCTGGTTTCGCAGCCAGACGCGCTGACCGTTACTCCACAGGTGTGGTGCTCGCAGAAGGTTAAGTTATATTCTGTTACTATAATAATTAGCGTTAATTGTAAATAATATTCAAATAAATTCAATTTGTCATCTCGTTTTTCAATTCTAAATCAATTTCCAGGTTATATCAAGACTAATGTTCATGTTATTCTCTAGATTATATCAAGGTCAATGACATTCGTGCCTCGGAAAAAAATCAATACTTTCGCGTTTGCGCACATCTCACAATTTAGGTCAGTTCCGCTCCTCACTTACATAACCATAACATGAATAGTTATGAATAGTTTCAAGTTAGAAATATGATCGAGCATAAAAAGTCGTATGAAACTTGCCTATAATGGTAATTAAGACGCTCGTATGAAAATTATGAGACTCGCTTGCGCTCGTTTCATAAACAAACACTCCACACCTGTGGAGTAACGGTCAGCACGTCTGGCCGCGAAACCAGGTGGCCCGGATTCGAATCCCGGTCGGGGCAAGTTACCTGGTTGAGATTTTTTCCGGGTTTTTTCCTCAACCCACTAGGAGCAAATGCTGGGTAACTTTCGGTGCTGGACCCCGGACTCATTTCACCGGCATTATCACCTTCATTTCATTCAGACGCTAAATAACCTTAGATGTTGATACAGCGTCGTAAAATAACCTAATAAAATTTTAAAAAGTCATAAACAAACATACTTGCGTCTTAATTACTACCATTATAGGCTTGTTGCATAATGTACTATTCCAGGAAATGTGAACAGTGTAGCGGGACTTTTCGTCCACTTTGTACCTAAATTTTTGTCTGGATATCATTATGGTGCTAGTCCCAATTCAATTCACCACCCGATATATTTTAACGGAAATAGTTTGCCTTATTAATATTTTACAGACTGGCTGCGATGTTACCTTCCTTAAGCTTAATGCTCTTTAATTAAATAATTATTTGGCACAAACACACAAGAGAACTTCAGTAGTAACAGGAGCCGCCAGTTACACAGGCTAATAATATTACATTTAGATAATGATGTTGCTAGTTTCGTGGTGTCAGTATTAGTTTACCCATCAGCAGAATGGACTGAGCTAACTGGAGCTGAAGCCTATGTGTTTACACAACAAATTTCCGATTCGTAAGCGATCTCTTCCATAGAGCCACGCCACGGGATTAATGCAATCAGCAGCGCACTCTATAATCCACGTATTACACAACTGTAACCCTAGAGTGCAGCACGATCGATACACGGCCTTCTGAGTCCTTTTAGGAAAAGGTTTTCCGTGTTTTGTGTTGACAGAATTGATATTGAAACCATTATAAGCAATTGAAACTTCTCTTTTATGTAGCTAGGTTAGAAAGGTTTTCAGCTCCTAGTCGTGTGGACGACGCTGTTGTAATAGATGGAGTTAAACACACAGTCGTTCCAATGTAAATAAACAAGGAATCGACTGTAATTTTAAACTGCGTGTCCCTGACTAAGTGAAATAACACTTGGTATATTGTGCTTAAAAATGTATTCCGCAAATGTTAATGGTAGCTGAATTCTAAAACTTAAACTTGTATTCCGAGTTGACATGTGTAAAAATGTGCGTTTAGCATTAGCGGAATCGTTCCCGCTCGCCGTTTGACCCAAAGTATCCAATTGATTTTAAAGGACAATAAAATTATTAATTTGTCTCCATTAGGGAGAAAAGTAAGGGAGAGTCGGGTAGTATCGGACATCGGGTAATATCGGACAGTGAGTTTTTTTCATCTACCACACGATGATAGTACCTGATTGAAATGGTTACGTTTCTGTGATGTCGCATAGAGAAACGTAACCATGTCATTCAGGTACTACCATATGGTGGTAGATGTAAGAAACGCACTGTCCGATATTACCCGATGTCCGATACTACCCGACTCTCCCCTATACCTGAGAGGTTCATTTCGTATATTTACGGAATCCTTAATGCTTGCCACTTTCACCTCAAAGGAAATGCCACTAATACTTTCGTTGGAGGCTGAGTGAACTCTGGATAGCATGGTAAGGTATTTAAAATCCTGTTTTGTAATTAATTATTCAATAATTTTATTATACTATACTGTTTGTAAATGGCATGTTACTGTCATAAGAGTAATAATCGAGCACAATTTCCTATATTAAGAAATGTATTTTCATTGGCTATTTAGCATAAAAGCAGCATTTTTTCTACTCCCTATATGAGGTACCACAATATTTTATTATTAACAACAATATAGCCTACCGTCTGCGGGCTGAATCGTGCTTAAAGGTACACTAGTAGTTTCTTTTATTCTATTGCTAAGGACACTGTATCGACTATTTAGCGTCAATGGAACTGGTAATAGCGAGATAACATTTTATATAATGAGGCCAAAGATTCTTCAGGAATCCACCTCACAGTGGATAACTTCGGAAAAAACCAACCAGGTAATCAGCTCAAACGAGAATCGAACCCGCGTCCAAGCGTAGCTCCCAATAATTTATGTACAGTGGAAGCTCTTAAGTTCGACAGAAATCAAGTTCGACATCGTATACTTCGACTGCATACGTAGGAGAATTAGACACGTTCCTATACGGGAACTAAGAAATGGGTTTGCCATTTAAATGAGAATTGGTTCTGTGTCTTGTAGTGATACTTTAGTTAAAGGAAAACAGAATATTTTATTGATTAGGACATCCATATTGAGCACTGATTTTAAATTAACGGACTCTTCTTTTTCTATTTGAGAATTTTACCGTTTGTGAGACGGAAACCCACTGTGGTACTAGAAGCACATACACAAGTCTCAGGGCGGACAGGAAATGAAAATACAGTACTGTATTCGTTGATGGATAACCAATAAGAATTTGTATTCATTTCACCTGCGACACCCAATACCCTTATTGGAATGAATTTTCAATTCTGTTTTGTTGAACTTAGGAGACTCCACTGTATTTGTTTATACTGAAAAATGCATAGAAAAACACCTGGTGGTAGCAGTAACTTAATTACACACAATAATTGCAATTAATTAAAATAATTAACAACCTAATAAATGAACATAAATTCGTTACAACATATATATGACATGCACATTGGTAAGGATACTCTTTCATTACTTTCACTTCTCCCTCATCTCACTCACTGCACTGGCATTATGACACATTTCACTTATCACTGATCGAAGCTATTCACTGCACTGTAAATCATAACTGCACTGGAATAACGCGCTTCTTTGATACAACGCTTCATAAAAACAAGTAATTACACCCTTATTGTTCCGTAAAGTCATACTTATAAACTCTATTAACCTAAAATTGCCAGTCTAAGACTCTGTTATTAGCTATTTTAAACTATTTTACTTCTTACAACCAAAGGAATAACTCACTGAAGTTATATATGCTATTTCCCTAGATTTGGGACTAGTCTTTTTCAAGATTCTCATTATTTGAAGGGTGCATTTCCAGAACGTTGTAAGTGCCAATTTGTAAAGTTTACAGTAGGAGCAAAAATAGTTTTATACAGTACATACAACGTTGTAACTTGCACAACCTGAAAGTGCACTACTTTATTACTTGGAGCAGCACTTTCTTCATAACCTTTCGTAATATTGTCAAAAAGGGCACCTACAACTGAGATATGCGAAAAAATAGATATTCCCGCTTTCGGCACTTACAACGTTATGGAAATGCACGCTTCATTTATTTATTGTGTTATTTTAAGGCGCGATATCAAAATTTCAGGTAATTTAGTGTCTGACTCAAATGAAGATCATAATACCCGGGTGAAATGAGTCCGGGGTCCAGCACCGAAAGTTACCCGGTATTTGCTCTTATTGGGTTGAGGGAAAACCCCGGAAAAAACCTTAACCAGATAACTTGCCCCAATCCGTATTCGAACCCGGGCAACCTGGTTTCGCGGTCAGACTCGCTAACCGTTACTCCACAGGTGTGGATCGAGGTTCCCAGTGAAGTGCCCTCCATGCTTTTTCCGTAACATCGACCCGCTCTTCCAAAGGAAATTTGGAATCTATCAGATAAATCCATAGGGGAGAGTCGGGTAGTATCGGACATCGGCTAATATCCGACAGTGAGTTTCTTTCATCTACCACACGATGATACTACCTGATTGACATGGTTACGTTTCTGTGATGTCGCATAGAGAAACGTAACCATGTCATTCAGGTACTACCATATGGTGGTAGATGAAAAAAAACGCACTGTCCGATACTACCCGATGTCCGATACTACCCGACTCTTTCCTACAACAAAAGTTACTCTCCATCAAACCTTTTGCGCAAATAGAGTCAGAGTGAAGCCGGACATCCACTTACGACAAGATAGGAAGTTACACTGCCATAAAATATGCAATTCTTGGGGAAAATACAAACCCAAACTCTTGGTTTGATATTTCTGTTCAACAAACGTGTAAGACATTTAAATCCTCGTGTCGAAATTCGATTTACTGTCCAGCGATGCTTTGTTCTTGATGAGAATTCTGTTAATGTATCATAAATTACTTCCCTTTAGCTTTGAAGAATTGATGCAGAATAGTATTCTTAACTTAGGAATTAGTTTTCGTGTTTTAAGCTTCCTATGAGGAAAATAACATTGTCAATACTTGGGCAGAATCTAATCCTACAACCATTACTCTGTATCCGAGCCGATCAGTAACAGTATGACACACTTAAATCCAATAATAAAAGCAAATTTACTATGATCATTCTTGAAGTGAGTCTCTTTATAAGAAGATACATTACTTTCCTGTAGCATGTTATAGCAGAAACAGGAAAGTTTTATAAACTTGAACATTATTTTTGCTTTTAGTTTAGTACCTACTTATTTAAAACTCCCTGTACATAGTAGCCGCATTCATTCCTTATTAATAACAATACACGGCATCAGCATGGAGCTAACTTGGAGTCTCTACTGGAAGGAAGAAGTTTTCTTATACTACCATTTTTTTTTTTCTGGAAGAATATCCTCCGCCCCTTGGAAATATAAAGGAGAGAATATAGAGAGCATGACTTTTCTTCATATTTTTTCTTCTCCTTTCTCGGAAAAAGAAGAAAGAAAGTTGGGAAAACCTGCAGAGAGTAGAAAGGTGAAGCACAACTTGTAGCAGCATCTTGTGAAAAGTTCGCTTCATTGACGATGCAAAGCCAACGGAGGGTCTTTGTGCGAGACACGTTGGATGGTAATTAAGAATTCGCCGGCTCGAGCAAGTGCTTGCATTAGTCGTCTGTTGTTGTACCTCTCTCTCCAAACAAGGAATTACAACACTACCTATGCGGCTCTTCAAACCAGCAAACATGAAATTTCTTACAAACACAGACAATTTTATCTTCTAGCGAAATTCACTCAAATTGCACCTCATACATATGACTTCCCAGCAGAGATCCTGAGTTTGATCTCCTGTGTAATTGAACGGCAAATGGAAAAGGATAATATTCCAGTTATCCCAGTTTCTGGGAAAACACAAAAAACACTTTACTGACGAAACTGTAGTCTACGTTTTATTGCAGAGTTTACTATTAGGCAATTGTAGGCCTAGTCAGTAAGTATTCACTCCCAAAATATCGTGTTAAAATTCTCACTACTTTATTAATTATTAACAAATTAAATGTGAAGGTATGTTATCCTTTTTCCATGCAATGCTTTTATATCAGATAAAATTTCAAATATTAACAGTTTCGTAACAAAAGAATATGTATTACTGAATCAAGCGTTTAAAATACATAACATGTATTAAAACAATGAAAAAATTACAAAAAGGCTTTAAGCACAACATAAAAATATCACAGAGAATGTAATACAAGCCCAGCTGCTTGACGAAAAATGACTAGTGTTCATTGCCGCCCTCACATAAGCCCGCCATCGGTCCCTATCCTGTGCAAGATTAATCCATTCTGTATCATCATATCCCACTTCCCTCAAATCCATTTTAATATTATCTTCCCATCTACGTCTCGGCCTCCCCAAAGGTCTTTTTCCATCAGGCCTTCCAACTAACACTCTATATGCATTTCTGGATTCGCCCATACGTGCTACATGCCCTGCCCATCTCAAACGTCTGGATTTAATGTTCCTAATTATGTTAGGTGAAGAATACAATGCGTGCAGTTCCGCGTTGTGTAACTTTCTCCATTCTCCTGTAACTTCATCCCTCCTAACCCCAAATATTTTCCTAAGCACCTTATTCTCAAACACCCTTAACCTATGTTCCTCTCTCAAAGTGAGAGTCCAAGTTTCACAACCATAAAGAACAACCGGTAATATAACTGTTTTATAAATTCTAACTTTCAGATTTTTTGACAGCAGACTAGATGACATAAATTTCTCAACCGAATTATAATAGGCATTTCCCATATTTATTCTCCATCTAATTTCCTCTCGAGTGTCATTTATGTTTGTTACTGTTGCTCCAAGATATTTGAATTTTTCAACCTCTTCTAAGGATAAATCTCCAATTTTTATATTTCCATTTCGTACAATATCCCGGTCACGAGACATAATCATATAGGCCTACTTTGTCTTTTCGGGATTTACTTCCAAACTCATCTCTACCTGCTTCAAGCAAAATTCCCGTGTTTTCCCTAATCGTTTGTGAATTTTCTCCTAACATATTCACGTCATGCGCATAGACAAGAAGCTGATGTACCCCGTTCAATTCCAAACCTTCTCTGTTATCCTGAACTTTCCTAACGGCATATTCTAGAGTGAAATTAAAAATTAAAGATGATAGTGCATCTCCTTGCTTTAGCCCACAGTGAATTGGAAAACCATCAAATAGAAATTGGCCTATACGGACTCTGCTGTAAGTTTCACTGAGACACGTTTTAATTAATCGAACTAGTTCCTTGGAAATACCAAATTCAATAAGAATATTATATGAAACTTCTCTCTTAATCGAGCCATACGCCTTCTTGAAATCTATGAAAAACTGATGTAGCCTACTGTACCCTTATACTCCCATTTTTTCTCCAATATCCGTCGAATACAAAAAATCTGATCAATAGTCGATCTATTACGCCTAAAACCGCACTGATGATCCTTAATAATTTTATTTACGTACGGAGTTAATCTTCTCAAAAGAATATATTAGACAACATTTTGTACGACGTCAACAAAAGTTATATTCCTCGAAAGTTATCACAGTTAGTCTTGTGCCCCTTCTTAAACATAGGTACAATCCTTTTAAAGTATAGTTCCATTTATTAGTATTTACTATCCTTGTTCTCAATTTTATTTATGTATGTTTTCTTGATTTAAGATATTATTTTATTTATTCTTTCACCTTTGTATCTTTTGTTTGTGCATTGTCCTGAACTATAATTGGTCTCTGGCTGTTGTTCAGCATACAAATATAAATAAATAAATACATAAATAAATACATGAATAAATAAATAATAATTATTATTATTATTAATTTTATTTTCATTATTGCCAAAACAATGAAATTCCTTCACATAGCTAAATTAATAAAATTAACAAAATAATAAAGCCTTCCCAAGTTCAGAATCATAAAGAATTGAAAGTATAACACTTTAGCAATAGCCGTACTACTGTATGGATGTGAGACATGGATAATCACAAAAAAGGTTAATCCCGCATCACTTCAGGAGAGATTAAATTGACGAGAAGAACACAAAAATACGCATGAAAAGACTGTAAACCTGTCTTATTCTATAAGAATATTTATTGAATGAGTTTCAGTCAAAATGACTTATCAATATTTAAAAAACAACAACAAATATTTATACATATAAATAATTCATTGAAGTTAATAATATGTTGCTAACGTTTTGGCCTATTTAGGCATCTTCAGGCATGTATTCAAAATATCTCGTGTGGGACATTAAAATTTCACTAATAATGGCGTAATTATATTGTATTATTCTGTTAAAGAGAAGAGCAAAATAGAGTGAATGGGGCACAAGAGAGATGACCTGAACATCTCCGATCTATAGCTTTGCTGTCGAGTTAATTATGGAAGACATACGTCAAAGTTTCAATTTTCAACGGAAGGGGTACAATGTATCACTCTGATAGTGCGATTCCGATGTGGAAGAAATTAATATTTCCTGAACTCATACCAAAATGTAACTTCGCTTGCGTCATGCCTCATGTCGAGTCGAATCTAGTTCTGGATAATGTGACATGCGGATGTACGAACGCCTTCCATCATCCTCGCGAACAGGGAACAGAGTCAAATTATTGAGCAGGATGTGCTCTATTTTAGCTCCTTTGAAATCATCGATCTAGATCTAGACAATCACTTGACGGCTTCTCATAGAACGAGCTTCTTTGAAGCCTTGTCTGATGTTTGGTATTAATGTAAGGTTTTGCATTCTGCACTCTTACATAATTAGGAATATTAAATCCAAACGTTTGACATTGGCAGGGGATGTAGTACAGACCGATTATTTAGTCCTGATAGCTCGGCGACGCGAAAGAGGGGAAGTAATAAGAGTAGTAGGGAGGGCTCCGGAGTGAGATAAGGGCGAGCGGTCGGTAAAGGAATGCAGTGCAGCTTAATTGCACTAGAAACATACCGCTCTACCGCACGCATGACATCCGATTGCTCCGACGGCAAGCGAGGGACTAACTCAAACACCTCTTGGCGAAACTAAATGGACTCGCCTGACCGAGGTGCACATCGCCGTGGACTATCAGGACTAAATAATCGTACACGTATGGGTGAATCCAGAAATGCGTACAGACTGTTGGTTGGAAGAAAAAAGACTTTGGGGGGCCGAGACGTAGATGAGAGGATAATATTAAATGGATTTGAGTGACCTGGGATATGGTGCTAGGGACTGGATTAATCTTGCTCAGAATAGGAACCGATAACGGGCTTATTTGAGGGCGGCAATTAACCTCCGGGTTCTCTAAAAGTCATTTGTAAGTAGGTACTCTAACGTACTCCAGTTTCTTTCTATGATGTAATATTTCCTTGCAAATTTCATCTTTCTTTTTTGTCAATTATCTAACGATTTCCAACAATATGGATTTGTGTTCGATGCTAAGATACAATTTCTTAATTCCATTTGTTTCATTATAATTTTTTTAAAATCAGAACTTTAGAGAAAAATATAGTTAAACGAGGGGAGAGAAAGTTTCTTTCACATCCCGGTTATACATCTTCAGCGATTTTGTAGCCCTTCCTCAGTCATACCAACATAATTGGGGTAACATTTCGAAAGTTTTACCCTGGTGGGTAGGTAACGAGTTTTTCTAAGATCGAAAATCAGTGACAGATTAAGTTTGGTTTGTTCAGGCTTTTGATATGCCTTGCATAAGTATACTCTATTTGATAGATTAGTAGTTAGATAGAAAGCGAGTTTCCGTAAGGTCTACGATCAGATAGAAAGTGAGTTTTCTTAAGGTCCAGAATCAGCGCCAGGTTAGATTTGATTTGTTCAGTTTATTGATATGCCTTGCATAAGTATTTTTTTGATAGAAAAGTAGTTCGATTGAAAGCGAATTTGTGTAAAGCCTAGGATCAGATAGAAAGTGAGTCTTTTTGAGGTTCATAATCAGTGACAGCTCTGGTTTGATTTGTTCAGTCTTTTAGTATGTCTTGCGTAAGCATACGTTTTTGATACGTAAGTACGAGTAGATAGCGATTTGGTAAGGTCTAGGATGAATGACAGGTTAGGATTAGTTTGTTCAGACTTTTGGTATGCCTTATGTATCTTGAAATGAAAATTAATTAAGAAATCCTCGGTTCTCAAACTTCATCTCCCCAAACAAAGACTGGTGATTTTTTGTGTGTAAAGTTGTGTGGGAAGTAACGGTAATTGCATATGAATGAAAGCAATCACATTATGAAGAGTGTATCCTTGTTTTACTATTATTTATTGCGTTGTGCTATTTTTCAGTGTTTCTTGCATTATTATAATTTCTACATATTTCACATTACATGCTTTCGTGTGTCTTATGTTCCTATATTTCCTTTTTTTTAACTACAAACCATCACCAAAATATATTTTTTTGCACGATCGTGTTTTTTGTTGTAGCCTATTTACAACTATTGTTGTTAGGCCTTAAAAGTTTGAATTCCCACACAGAAACTTGTTACTAGGGGAAACCATTCTTCATAACATAAAACTATACTGAAATAGACCCATTACAGTACATTTATTGTTACTTAGTTACCATTACAGTATAGTTTTTCAAAGGCTTTTGAATAATATTGATCGAAATTTTCAAAGCGAAATGTATTGTATTTGCAATTTAAAAATATGATCGTGCAAAAAAAGTTATATAATATATGTTTGTGAAGTAGCTACGTTACAAAATCTCAAAAATTGAAAAACTCGCTCTGCTCGATTTTTCACACTTTTCCTCGACTTTATAAAAAGCACTTTCCAACCTTGTATCGTAATATACAATATTATTCTCGGAGCAAACGGAATAAATTTTTACTGTTAAAGTAAAATTACTTAATTCTTATATACACTCTTTTAATACTTATATAATCATTGATGAACGTTATTGGAGAAGTAATACTATTTAACTGTGTTAATATTATGAATTTTGTTGGTAAATTACCTGAGAATACATTAAATACGCAATTTACCATCAAAATTCATAATATTAACACAGTGAAGTAGTTACAAATTCTTCAATAACGTTCATCAGTGTAAAATTACTATTAATGCACTTATAAGCCCACATTTCTTTGAACTATAGCATTGATAAGGAGTCTCTTAGTACTCAGAAAATATTCATAACATGATAAGATATTTTCCATAAACAGGTTCTGTATTATTTTCCTGTGACTTCTTACAAGAACTAAGTCAATAAAACACATTTTGAACGACGATTCATCACAAATGAAAAACATCCAAGTCTCGCGGCTGCAAACAAAGGCGACAATTGATCGATTCGATGTCGCTGTTCAGTTTTTATTCGAAAGTATTTCACGATATCGACACATCGCTGTGGATTTATTCCACGAACTCGCTAAAACATCGCATTTCTTACATGTCAGTTGGATCTCTCTCACATTCGTCATGTCTCCGTGACAAAGCGGTTCCCACGAGTTCTGCTGATGTTTCTAGAGGAAGTCAATGCGTCCGTGTACAGGATGATAAAGAATGTACAGTCTTATATTAAAGTGTAATATACTGTATAAATACAATTTGAAAATATCAACATACATAAACGGAAAACTCCCATTTAAAGAAATATGACAGCTTGGAATTATTGAAATATAAATAATTTCTTTATGTTATTTAGGCAGTGATAATAATAATAATAATAATAATAATAATAATAATAATAATAATAATAATAATAAATGCGTGTAGCCTCTGCATAAAGCATAAGTGTAATTTCTGAACTTTAAATGTACAGTAGTCCACACCTGTAGACTAACGGTTAGCGCATCTAGCCGCGAAACCAGGTGGCCCGGGTTCGATTCCCGGTTGGGGCAAGTTACCTTGTTGGGGTTTTTTCCGGGGTTTTCCCTCAACCCAATATGAGCAAATGCTGGATAACTTTCGGCGCTGGATCCCGGACTCATTTCACCGGCATTATGACCTTCATCTCATTCAGACGCTAAATAACCTAAGATGTTGACATTGCGTCGTAAAATAACCTACTTAAAAAATGTACAGTAATTTTCTTAAATTTTGCTGCAGTCACACACGATGAACTACATTAACCCAGATAAGACTGACGTCCTATATATAGGACACCGGACGTTTCACACAAATATGTTAATAACAATGACTATGACAGACTAAATTTAAGAAAAAAAAATTGGAGGCAATTTATAACACATAAGGATTATGGTATCATGATTGCCGACTATGAAAATCTTACACAGCAATGTTAAAAAAATAAAACGTTCCTTCCTATATATAGGACGTCAGTCTTATCTGGGTTAAATTTAACACGTTTATACTCAATGCTCTTCAAAATTAAAAACAAATGTCGCCAGAAACAGATTATCAGATTATGCGAAAACATAACATATTTAAAGTACAGTAGTGGCAAAAAAAAACCGGACCGACCCTTGTAGCTGATTTCAGAGCCTTGTTCACTCCAGAGCACGGTAGATTGGTAACTAAGACTTTCGTGGTTCGAATCCTGCCTGGGAAGAAAACTTTTTTTCTGCTCCTTATTCAAATTTATTCCCAATACTTTTCGATTGCTGGTAAAATTCATGTTCTGGGAATAATAAGTTAATTAATTAGTAAAATATCGCTGAAATCGGAAAGTATTGGGAACAAATTTGAATAAGAAGCAAAGAAAAGTTTCCTTCCCAGGCAGGATTCGAACCACGAAAGCCTTAGTTACCAGTCTATCGTGCTCTGGAGTGAACAAGGCTCTGAAATCAGCTACAAGGGTCAGTCCGGTTTTTTTGCCACTACTGTACACAAAATTTCATCGCATGAAGTTTCCATAACATTTTCAGTTTGTGGTAAGCTAGACGCAATAGATTTCTAACAACTAAAGTACGATATATGAACTTGTGACTGTAACGCATCTAATCGTCTTTGGAACACATCATCGATAGTGGTACCTTATTACCTTAATTCAAAATTGTGTGGAAAATATCATATTAATTTTCTACATTATGTAATGTCCTTAACATAATTTCCATATTCGGTTATGTATGACATCGCTTGAAATGGAACGGAGTGGACCGGATCTGGTTTGTGAATTTCATGAACCTTTTCGTTCAGTTCCGTAAAAAAAATTGCTATTTTCAAATCCTATTCATTTTAACTTGGTATTAAATAGATATGATATTTCAATATATTTTTCAATTAAGTCGTCAGTGCTTTACTTTATTATAATTATCATTCGTATAAGCTCTCGCTAATTTATAACACTCTTACAATATGCATTTGAGTATCGTTGACGTTCTGAAAAATAGAGCGGCATTAATGAAATTAAAAGGACCGGAAATTAGCAACGCTTTATCACTCCACATCGAGCTAATGATCAGATGTCTTAGTCTACCGCTAGGCAGCGAGTTGAAGTTCTTCTTGTTCAAACTGCGACCTGAGTATCCATTTCAAAAACTAGGTTCAAGTCTTAAGTGTAGGGCCGGGAATGTTTCTCTTGCGCTTGTAATACAGTAATATGCACGTTGTTATTAAAGATTTGTTCATTTTATTCACTATTTTTTCTACCGAATGAAGTGATTCCGTTTGTGGTTTCCGTAGGTGTAAATATAATGAAGCTGAAAATAATTTTTGAATATTTTTGTTTGAGGTTTTATGTCAACTGATGTAGGCCTACCAATATATAAATATTTCAATGTTAATTAAATAAAAATATAGGCTACATAAAACATGATTATTAGGGATTAACAACGATCGAGATAGCAAGACTAACAGCGCACGTAAAGCCGAAAACCCGCACGAAAATGTTCTATACGTCGCGTTGTTGACGTAAAGACTGCTTGTGAGTGTTTCGAGACGCCGAGATTGATCACTCCCGAAGTCCCGAACGTCAAGTTGCCTTGAATCGCCACAGTTGTTTATACCTGATTGAACTTTTATCTACTTTGGCAACTGTTATATATAAACAATCAAGTAGCCTATATGAAACATCATCTCTACCTTTTTGTGTATAATAATCCGTTCCCCAATCTTTATTTAATTACTAGGTTCTTATTAAAAGGCTAGCAATTTTCTTTTCATATGTTTGAGATCAAGTGTGCAATCTCAAGTAAAAAGATATGAATGTTATGTTTTATGTTTCTTAGAAATGTAAATTTATTTGAGAATTGCTTTTTTTTTCTATTTATATAACCATAAGTAATATCATATAATAGAACCACAACATTTCGATAACTAAAATACTGTTAGGTTTTGTCTTTTTTTGTCTCATTTAAACATTTATAATGTTATTTATTTCAATGTTTTACGTTATTCAACGTTACGAAATCTTTTCACGCTGCTATTTCGAGAATGTTGAGCGAGACTCAAAGCGCCACGAGAATGACGAGACGAGACTCGAAAGAGAAATGCAACGAACACAGCGAGCGAGAGCGGCAGTTAGTTTTGTTCATCTCTAATGGTTATACTCGGTGCATCTCACTGGTCGCTAATTCCGTTGTCCTCATTAATATTACTGAGTCCACGAAAATAACAGAGCAATTCTGTTCGTGACAACATCCATTTCGATCCATGATGTGTGGATATATTGTTTCCTTCGTTCTGGATTTGCTCATCATAAGCTTTTCGTTTTGAATTAATTATAAATAATTAGCGCCAATATTTTGAGCATAGCTATGTATGTCACAGTTTGAAGTTCAGTTGCATTTGTTAATGTCCATTCAAAGCCGACTTCTCGCTAGTAATAATAATAATAATAATAATAATAATAATAATAATAATAATAATAATAATAATAATAATAATCACAATATGTCATTTTGTATTCACAACGAAAAAGGGATAATGATGTTCAGTTCTCAGTGGTTCCTGACGTAAGATATAAAAGCCTGGCGCGTAAGGACATCATTCCCTGTAACATGACTCTGAATGTTCTAACCGACATGTTTCATTGAAATTTTCCATTTCGTTAATTAGTTTGTTGGAGCGGCTGTTCCATTACCAACTGCGTAATATTCGTAACGCAAGCTCCCCACTTGCGTGATCAAAGGTAATTATATCATCCCGTTGTCTCGTTTTGCACTGCAAATGGCCGCGTTTACCTCCAAGTTCCGGCATGTTGACAACGTCGTTACTTAAAGGTGTCTAGTCCGGAATTCTAAAACTCCTGGGAGAATTGTTCTCCCTCTGGATTATTGCTGAGAAGAATAAATTTTCTCAGTGGGTTGATGCTCGACTGAGAATTGAGTTTTGCGGTATGGAAGTTTCTGGGGAATTGCCTAGTTGCAGCTGGGCTGCGTTATGTGTGCTATTTCAGCCGACATCCCTGCCATATCACGGCTGAGTATGACACACAGACACGCATACACATACACAAAGGGCTGTAATTGTATCATATGAGTGCCGCATCACGCAGGTCTGTTATGTGACTCAATGGTCGAGAGGTAATAGTTTTCACATGTGTAGCTTTGCGTTACAAGAACCCAGAAGATGAGCGTTACGATTACCAAGGAAAGCCAGTTCCCAACATATGTTGAACTTTCACTGGACTTTTTAAAATAATCCCACAAGTGTTCTTTTACGATTATTTTCTGTTATAGGAAAGTACTGTGATGTTACGAAAATAAAGTATAAACTACAATTTCAAGAAAATGAACTATTCCAGCAATAGTGACATAAAAATTTTCATATATTTGTTACTTTGTATTTTGCCATTTATGGCTATATTTTACGTCTTTTAGTTATGATATCTATACGTACTTATTTTTCATTTATTTTTATTTTGTATTTTTCATTTATATCTATATCTGTCTTATATTTAGGTAGTATCTATTTGTCCGTTCTTCATTCATTTTTCATTTTTATTTTGTATTTACACTTGTATCTTGCATTTCTATCCGTTTTATCTCTTTTTCATGTTATCTCTAATGTTATGTTTCAAGCAAATATCTGTACTGTCTATTGTTATTGGGGCTTTTCCCTGTTAAATAAGCAAGCAAGCAAGCACATAAATTAATAAATAAATAAATAAATAAATAAATAAATAAATAAATAAATAAAGCTGTCAGTGGAATAAGGGCCTAATTCCAAGTTTTACCGAAAATGGTTTTATGAGTGCAATTTACTTTTAAAGGCAAGGCGCACATTATGCACTATTAAAATATTAATATCCATGCCCGTTATCATATTACAGCGGCTTAATTTAATAATCTGATGAGCTATGTATTGTATACTTTTAGTAGAGCCATCGATGTAGCTCAGTCGGCAGACTCGTTGGGCTGCTGATCCGGTGCTGCGTTCGGGCTTGGGTTGGATCCCCCTTTGGTCTTTGGTTTCTTCCGAGGTTTTCCACAGCCGTGGGACTGAAGCCGGATGGTCTATGGCGAGTCTATGGCGAGTCCTTGGCATCAACCCCTTTGATTTGATTACCTGGTTGGGTTTTTCCGAGGTTTTCCCCAACCAAGAGGCAAATGCCAATGTAAAGCAGTCAGTGTAATGGTACGCATGGAAGCTGACGGGGCTTCAGTTGACTGCAGTTGAAATGATTTTGCTCCTTCTTTAAGACAAGACAAAACATATGTCACTGCAATCAATTGAGCCTGCGGTAAAGGATGGGGAGGGCCCATGTAAAGCAATCGATGTAATGGTACGCATGGAAGATACGGGGTTTCAGTTGACTGCAGTTGTAATGATTTGGTATCTTTTTAAAAAAAAATTACAAAAATTATTGTTTTAATGGAGTGGAATGTTCTTAATGTTATATAAAATTAAAGAATATCAATGTATTTTTTATATAACATACAATTTATAACATATTACATTATCGCGTCACGACCATAATACTAACTGGCCACTATAATTGACGTACGGCTCCTAAAGGTTAAATACATGTATACGCCCTGGGTCAAGCTCTCGAAAAGCGAAGACAAGCGAAACTCAGTTCCGTACGTCAGTTATAACACCAAACGGTTCGTTAAAAAAAAAAGTCACCCGTGAAAAAGTGAGTCATTTTGTGACCTTGTTGTATAAATAACTATTATTGCACTATTCTGCCTCTCCAATATTTATAGTTAATTTTATATATTTGCAATGCATTATTAATCTGAATATTCAGTATTAATTCTGTAATTTTTATTAAAATGCGTTGTTGTAATTTTAAAACTGTTAATAGTTAAATATTTGGCTTCTATTCCAAATTATGTTTAGCGTGTGTTGAGCATTATTATTTAATTACTATGTTTAAGTTATATTTATAATAGGCCTACATTAGTCATCATATAGAATATTGAAGTTCGCTTTTTTTTACTTGGACTATTACACTTTTACTACGTCATACTACTTTTCACCAATAAAATGATACGAAAGGACGTCTTTCAACCAATCGTGGCTGCGTATCGCACAATTTTATCGCTTCCCTAGCATATGTTTGTTTTTACCACTACCGTACCCTAACATTTGTTTCTTTGTTTTCCAACATTTCAAAATGCAAATTCTTTACTGTACTATAAAACATGCTTTGCGATCATCATGTGTTCACAACATAGACAGTCAATTCAAAATGGCGGCTCCGTTCAAAGGTTTTGATGAAGCTAACATTAGTGAAATAGAATTTCAGTAAGTCAATTAATGTTTTATTGTATTAGAGTACTTTATTTCTTCTAATATTTATATACTTTCTTCTAATAGTGTAATAGTCAATTAAATCCCACTCGAGTTTTGGTTTTCTCTAGATAAATCTGCTCGTTTTCCACTCGCAGAGTTATCGATAAAATCAAAACCTCTAGTGAGATTGCTGTTGATAATTAAATTTAAATATTTCTTAATAATTAAGTGTTGAAATTTCTGATATTTAAATTCACTTAAAATCTAATTCTCATAGGGTCTGTCTGACTTTTCCTGCAGTGAAACTCGTAGTGTAGAATGACATATTATATGTTATCCACGTCATAGAACAATGTGTGAATATGTGTGCGCACATATAATGCAATACAAGTGACAGGCAGGTTCAGTACTAGAGATCCTACTGTCCGTATCATCTGAATGTTCCCATCGGAGGATTTCGACGCGTTTCTGCTGAATTATTGTCTTTCCAATTATACGGAAAAAATAAATTGTCTCCATAAACCCGCCCAGTTTCCCCACTTGGGAATCCATTGAGAGCCCGGCCGCTAGCTTTCACCTGTCAGGATATAATGAAACTCACGATTTGTAACAGGGAGGAGGCGCTTGTGGACGATTAATAACTTTTCAAGTACGCTACTCCGCTGCTATGCCCAGAACAGTACCCTACGTTTTTTGTTCTTTCACTGTTTCGCCAGTTCGAGTGTTTTATAGAGAATATAATTCATTTGCGGCAAGTTACGCATACAATTAGGCCTAACTGTGATTAAAAATAACATGAAGTACATCTTTTGGTAAAACTTACGACAAATAATTCATAAACTTTATCATCATTATAATCATAATCATAATCATCATCGTCATCAACATCATCATCATCATCATCAACTTCTCTTCAAAATATGTGACTGGTTCTCAGTCAATAAATTAGTATTAAATTATAACAAAACTAACATAATTCAATTTAAATCCTGCCCAAATTCAACCTCGCAAATTTCAAGCATAATAATTAACAATAGCTTCCTATTAGAAACAACAATAACAACCAAATTTCTTGGCTTAAAAATCGATAATGTGTTAAATTGGAAAAATCATATTAAAGAAATTACCCCCAAACTAAATTCAGCATCTTTTGCTATTAGATCAATGCAAAAGATAGTAAATATCAATACCTTAAAAACAATATACTTTGTATACTTCCACTCGGTAATGTGTTTTGGAATAATGTTCTGGGGAAATTCCACAGATAATAACAGAATATTCCTACTACAAAAAAGAGTACTAATTAGAATAATATTAGGTGTCAAATCTAGGGAATCGTGTAGGACTGTTTTAAAAAAACTATAAATAATACCCATGGCTTTTCAGTATTTTCATTAATAATCTTCCTCGTATGTAATCGTAAAAATTTTGTAACTAATTCAACAGTTCACAGCATAATTACACGTCAAAAATGACTTTCATACTCCATCGACAAATCTATCGTGCTATCAAAAAGGAACCACCACTGGTTGTAGTTTTCATGCCAAGTACCTTTCCTCCGTCTCCTTACTTCATAGGCTGTCTGTCGCATGCAATCACTGCAGCTCGAGTTTTGGTTACCGCTGCTGTATATACTAGACTGTGATATTAGAATATATTTTGAATGATTCTAGCTGGCTGTGTATGTATGGGTTTACTGTGTCTAACTGGTGACATACAATGTTCATTTTCATCATCATTGTAAATATTTCGAGACAGAGACTTCCTAGGACATCACTGATAACAACTGATTCACAATTAAACTACTCACAACACACAACTTACTTTCAATTCTTAAGCGAAGTATACTAACTAGCCTATCTTAAATTAATGTGTTGCAACGTTGCCTGCTTGATTCTAAAATATCTCTGGAAGTATGACGTGGTGATCTACAGTAATGTAGTCACTGATAACATATTAGCGAAAATTCTGTCAGTGAGAAATGTTTCTTACATCCCAGATCTATGGGGCAACCAATCCACAGCTTTCGGAAAGAAAGAAAGTGAAGATAAAAGCATTTTGAGTGTTCTTTCCAACAGTGAGAATGAAGAGAGCGGCTTCCAGTGTCGCGGAAACTCGCGCCCTCAAAGTGCTGCGCCGGTAATTGCTTTCAAAAACAGAGTTCACGCATCTGTAATGCCGCGCTTACTGTTCCTTGTAATCACTTGTAACTCCGGCAGCGAGAGCGTCAAGTTTGGAAGTTAACAAAGTAGACGAACTAGCGTCGTGAAGCTCACATGTGACATTTTGGTGTCGGAGAGAAAGATCGACGTTAAGTATAGGTCGGTCCCGACCTGAAGACTCGTTTCTGTTCCCAATTTACAGCAGATTATAAAAGTGTATAGCTTAATTTTAAGATATACAAGATTAATTTAATTATATAATTACATTGAGGCACACTGCAGAAGGAAGCAAAAATGACTCAGTAATTAAGTTGGGAAAAGGCTTTGAGCTGGATCTTACTCTAATGAACTAACCCGACAATAATTAATATTAGAGGAGAAAAATTCGCTCCGGCGCCGGGGATCGAACCCGGGTCCTTGGTTCTACGTACCAAGCGCTCTCACCATTGAGCTACGCCGAAGTCCAATCTACAGCACCGGATCGAACTCCCCTCCTCCAGTGTTTTTCCCTTTGTGGTCTGATTCCAAGTTGGGCATGTGTGTTGACATTTTTATGTTGAATTTTTCTCCTCTAATATTAATTGTTACCATAACAGATATATTCTGTAGGACCAAAAAAAATAATAATCTTCAGTAAATTCTTCTAGCAACAGTGCATATTTCTGCACATTACTGTGGAATCCCGGCAACGAAGTCACTCAACGGAGTGCGCTCCTTGTATAATGGCAGTTGACTTAATATAAAATGTCAACATACATGCCCAACTTGGAGTCAGGCCACAAAGGAAAAACACTGGAGGAGGGGAGTTCGATCCGGTGCTGTGGATTGGACTTCGGATTAGCTCAATCGTGAGAGCAATTGATACGTAGAACCAAGGACCCAGGTTCGATCCCCAGCGGCGGAGCGAATTTTCCTCCCTTAATATTAATTGTTACCATAACAGATATATTCTGTAGGACCAAAAAATAATAACCTTTAGTAAAAATAACCAGACAATAGTTCACTCTATCTATGAAGGGAGCGTTTAGTAACATCAGATCGACATTCTCCTTGAAAATATACAGGGTGTTTCAAAAATACGGGGCATAATTTCAGGTATGTATTTCCCACATGTAGACAATCAAAATAGTTCATTACAACATGTGTCCGGAAATGCTTCATTTCCGAGTTATGGCCTTCACAACATTGAAATTCACCGGAACGTTTTTCTTTCCGCAGGTCGTTGTCATTACAGAAGATGTTCAAAATGTCCACCTCCTGCTTGAATACAGACCTCACATCGATGTCTCATTGACCTGCGAACACGATCCCAAACTCCAGGAGTATTGCGTATGTCCTCAGAACATGCCACAATTCGATTCCGAAGGGATTCCAAATCAGGCACCGGAGACGAATAAACCAATGATTTTAAGTAGAAACCGACAGGGTTCAGATCAGGTGAGCGTGGAGGCCAAGCAACTGGGCCACCTCTACCTATCCATCGATCAGGAAACCTTCGATCCAAGTACCGGCGAGCCGTACAACTGAAGTGTGCAGGAGCGCCATCATGCAAGAAGTGAATGTGTTGACGATTGATCAGTGGAGTGTCTTCTAAAACATGAGGTATGGTGTTTTCCAGGAAGTTTGTGTACGCCTGCCCCGTAAGTCTGTTTACAAGTACATGGGGTCCAACTAATCAATCACCAATGATACCGGCCCACATGTTGAGGGAGAACCGCACCTGGTGATGAGATGGAACAGTTGCACGTGGGTTTTCATACGCCCATACATGCTGATTGTGGAAATTTGTTATGCCATCTCGTGTGAACTGTGCTTCATCTGTAAATAATACTAAGGCAGGAAAGTTCGGATTTACACCACACTGCTGCAAGAACCACTGACAGAACCTAACTCGTGCAGGGTAATCTGCTGGTGACAGGGCCTGTACACATGATAAGGATACAATTGATACTCTTTCAACAGTCTCCAGGCAGTCGTATGAGGAACATTGACTTGCAACGCTACCCTTCGTGTGGTGATAGAAGGAGTCATGTTCACAGCCTCCAGAATCTCCTCCTGTACTTCTGGAGTTGTAGATCTTGGTCGTTCCCTTCCCAAACCAGGAGAGTTAAATTACTCGCACAGACGGTAATGGAGACGTACAAATGTCTTCCGATCTGGACATTGTCGCTGTGGGTACCTCTCCTGGTACAAACGACGAGCCAGCGCAGCATTGCCGTCCGCCTTACCGTACATGAAGTGTATCTCTGCCAGCTCTTGATTTGAATACATGTCGCACAGTCTAACTCCTACATAACACTGAATGTAACCTTCGCCTCGAAATGAACTGTCAGAGTGCCCTCTTAATGTCTCCTTTGACGGCAACGACCTGCGGAAAGAAAAACGTTCCGGTGACTTTCAATGTTGTGAAGGCCATAACTCGGAAATGAAGCATTTCCGGACACATGTTGTAATGAACTATTTTGATTGTCTACATGTGGGAAATACATACCTGAAATTATGCCCCGTATTTTTGAAACACCCTGTATACGTTTGAAAATATTAAAATACACAGACGACCTACAGAAACATAATACAATGTAATGTTATGTACGTATGTATGTATGTATGTATGTATGTATGTATGTATGGATGTATGTATGTATGTGTGTATGTGTGTATGTATGTACGTACGTACGTATTACGTACTTTTCATTGAAAAACTAGCTCCATTACAAAGCTACACATACGTTATTTTTGTTACTCTTTGCGATAGTAAATAGGTGAATTGTTGGCAAGCTTAATTTAGTTTCCTCTTCTTTTAACTGATAATTACGTAAATGATACTATAGCAGAATGCAATTTTGTATAGTTTAAGGTAAAAAATATGAGTTCTCTTCAAAAACTGCAAGGCGTAATACAATAAGTTAACATTTTATAATATGGTTGACAGTTGAAGTATCGAGTTTTAACAATAATTACATTCTTACAATTGTTCGAAGTTTATAGAACTGATGAAATTGATCAATGGTCGCTGGCCAATAATTTCTAGGTTTCGAAATGTGATTTCTTAGAATGTCACTGTTTGTTTAATATTGTTAAGTGGTAAGCAAGTGATCCATAGTCTGACTTCCACTATTACCCGCACAAAGACATGTTGCACTTAAGGATCTTGAATATTTGGAGGTAAGCTCTGCTTTTTCCGTTTCCTGTCATTGACGTGAACGTAGCAGTAACATTTAATTACCATTTTAAGGCTCTCTGTTTCATTAGAGAAGCAGGGCCTTTTTATAGTTTTCTTTACGATTTCGTATTTCTTAAATTTCAAATTACGTAACTCATAAATCTAATATAATCCCACACGTGGATGAGTCCGCATAGAGGCTAGCCATGATCTTGGAGACCCAGAGTATAATTCAGAGTAGTAGATTGATTTTTCTCGGTACCAAACTGCCTGACGGGCCCTGCAAAATGTTTAAATTATAAATAATAATTCATTTACTCATTTATACTCATTTAAACTCACTTACTTACTTACTCATTTGTACTCACTTACTTATTCAGTTATTTATTGAAGATTATTGAAGATTATTTAAGATTTATTCATTCATTCATTCATTCATTCATTCATTCATTCATTCATTCATTCATTCATTCATTCATTCATTCACTTTCTACTTATTCACTGTTTACATATTCACATTTTACTTATTCTTTCACATTTTACCTACTTATTACTTACTTTACTTAATTAGGCCTACTTACTTGCTTACTCCATCCATCCATCCATCCATCCATTTGTTATTTTACTTTCGTATATATTTATTTAATAATAAAAAGCCAACATACAACGTAACACAAAAGTACCCCGAAAGAGCAAAATTTGTGTTCGGGACAGTTCCGTTAATAGCTGTATTACATAAACTATACATAATTCACAAAAATGTATCTGTTGTTTCTATACTACAACTTAAAATTCTAATGCCAGGATCAGATTCTTTGGAGTAGTAGTTTGAAATTGAATACATTGTCTTTACCGGTGGTAAGATGGGGGTCGGATCATAGTGCTAACAACACTGTCTCATTCCAGATAAGAAAAGTTCCATGTCTATTGTGAAGAATGTTCTTGCCGTGTATTATTTTTGTGTACTCATTTGAGTTAATCAATTTTATATAAACTGCAAACTTTCTATTTTTTTTCTGGCGTTCTTTCAAACCTGTAAGCCTGATAATATTCAACGCATTATATAAACTCCCAAACTTTATACTCTGCCCACACCTGGGTGTTATTCAAACCCGTAAAACATTTTTCATTGTTATACACTCGTGAATAGAGAGCTATCGCTTATTAAAGTGTTTTTTATGGACGAGAAGTCATATACCACTTGTATGGTCACTGAAAAATGTATGCGGATACAGACTCGCTCATTTCCAAATTAGTACGAGTACAGAGTTTCAATTTTTACATTTAATCAATAAACATTTTTTTGGGAATAATCAAACGACTCGATTTTCGTATCGTATTGAAAATAAATCCTTTGCGGTTCATTGTACAGTTTAGTGGTTTCGTTCTCCAAAATAGATGACTATTCTATATTAGGAATCAGAAAAAACTATTTCCATCTGAATTACACTTGCATAAAATGCAAGTTCTCATAAATAAAATCACAAATTAAGGACACACACGTACGCACACACATACGTGCATATATAAGAAATGCATGTATACATACATACATACATACATACATATACACGTACATACACACATACATACATGTTGACCTGGTTGGCGAGTTAGTATAGGTTGTGGGTTCGACCCCGGGCCAGGTCGATGGTATTTAAGTGTGCTGAAATGCGACATGCTCATGTCAGTAGATTTACTGGCATGTAAAAGAACTCCTACCGGACAAAATTCCGGCACATCCGGCGACGCTGATATAACCTCTGCAGTTGCGAGCGTCGTTAAATAAAACATAACATTAAAAACACACACATACATACATACATACATACATACATACATACATACATACATACATACATACAGCGAGCCACCGACTTGGTTCATTCCGTTAAGGCGCTTGCCTGCCGGTGTGAAGTTGAGCTCGGGCGCGAGTTCGATCCCCGCTTGGGCTGATTACCTGGTTGGGTTTTTTCCGAGGTTTTACCCAATCGTAAGGAGAATGCCAGGTAATCTATGGTGAATCCTCGGCCTCATCTCGCCAAATATACCATCTCGCTAACACCAATCTCATCGACGATAAATAACTTAGTAGTTGATACAGCGTCGTTCAATAACCCAGTAAAAAATTACATACATACATACAATGCATACACTGCATGCATACATGTGGATCAATTGAAGCAGAATTGCTGGGTAATTTTTAGCGTTGGATCTCGGACTCATTTCGCAATATTTATCCACATGTTGTCATTGTCATCATTACCAAAGCTAGCCCGAGTTAAGAGCACGGTGCAGCGTGCTGCATTCTTACAAGAGCGCGACCGTTCGGCGACAAACATCTCAGGACGCGGTGCAAGTCTTCAGGTCCCTTCTCAGTTAAAAAATAGAAACTGTAACAGACGGAGAGAAAATCGAAAGAAAAATATGAAAATTGTGCAATTCGTAGAAATCATTAAATAAATCATTCGTGTTCAAAATATTTTCTGTTTCTTAAGATAATTAAAAAGTCGCAAGAGATTCACCGGATCTCTGTTATTGCGTGGAATGCTTGTGATGTTGGTCATTGTTATTCTGAGCATGGTTGGAGTTGTAAAGATGTTTAGGACGTGAAGTAACATTTATTTTTATTTCTATTCCCCCCCCCCCCACATTTGAATTTAACAAGACGGAGCCTTCTGTTAGTTAACTAATGTAAGACATCAAAATTAAAATACACCGTCCTATCGTCTTTCTCGAAGACAATGAATTCCACCGAATATAGCTAAGTACCTTTCCCTTAGGAATATAACTCCTCAATCTTTTAAAACTGTCGGAAATTTGGAAATGACTTAACTGAGTATACGTGCATAATACGTGGAGATAGTTACAATAATTATTCTTCGAAAGATTTTAACAGGTAATGGATTCAGGAAAATTCTTTATGTAAAATAGTAAAATTCTTTAATGTAACTTTAGTTCTTCAGGAATTCTTTATAACAGTTTAACAACTCCTAACTTCACGTTGAAACTTCCATGGCAGTGAGGTTTTGCTATGAAGGCTTCCTGGAACCAGACGACAGTTTTGCGGAAGAGAATACAAAGCAGTTAATTAGTTTGTACATGAAATTACTTTGCGGTATTCTCAGTACGAAATCTCTCAAGCCCACCTTGTAGCTGGTGTTAAAGTGGGAGATGGAGAAGGGGCAAGCTCTGTTACTCCAGAGACTGTAACTCAAAACTTCAAATCCTCCGAGGTCAGTTCTCAGGTTATACTACTAGTGACGTAAGCGCTAAAATAATGATGAGCTTTCTCTAAACCTCATCATCCTAGGCTGTCAGTCAAAAGTGTATATTTATTTCATCTCTAATTCTAAGTTTCTCTAAATATTTATGTACATTTTATCCTATGTCTCGACTACTTTCTTGACGCCATATATTATGTAAAGAAAGCGCCTAAAGTAGCTTCACAAATTTGTCGTATCCTATCTTTTTTCGATATAGATCGTAGTGATTTAACATTACATAAGAAACCTATGTATAAAAACAGTGAACAAATAACTTAATCAGTGAACATGCTTAGAAATTAGCAGGATTTTTACAATTTGTAAAACTATAAACCTTCAAAGACCAGTTGCATGAAGCTAATATTACTATATTTACTAGTAAAATATTAGTAAATAAGCAAAAAGCACTCATTTCTCTTGCCACAAGTGATAAGCAGTAGTAATTACTAATAGTTTCCATTTGTTTTACCAACAAATTGTTGCACAAAATTTGTCATTTATGAAATAGTTAAAATTACGAGCGTGTTTTCTACCATTCCTTTGTGCTTGGTAAATGTTCTTAAAAGTGTAGAAATAACATTTTGAATGTAACTTTATCTTCAAGTAGCGACAGTAAAGAAGAATTCATACGTAGGCGGAGGAGAATATTTGGACCTAAGATAAATATTGATTTTCAAGAGTTTCAGTTTAAAGAAAGATTTCGCATATCAAAATATTAAATTTGAGACATTACTAGTTACTGCAGGACCTTATTTACGTCCTGCAACACAGAGGACTTTGCCTATACAGGATTGTCTCCGATCTCTGATAACGAATTTGAATGACGTCATGTGCGTCAGGAATCATACCGACAGCTGAATTGCAGCGAGAGGTGACAGACCAGTAGTGAGTGATTTCATAATCAGAGTGCACGGTGTATCACAGTAGCAATCCCCAAGAAAATCGAGCCTTTTTGGGAGGGGCACATAACAACTCTTTCCGATGCCAAGTACAGTTACGTGAAAATCATAGGAGTCTGCAAAAAACGTGGTTTCGTTATTTTCAAGAAAGGCATCTTGTGTGTACCTAATAAGACTGGCAAAGCTCGGATGGGATTAATTCCAGAGTGGAAAAAGCAAGCAAATTCACCCCCGTCACAAGTCGCCGCACCCCACGAGATGATACAAATTAATTCCATTCGAGCTTTACCAATCTTATTAAGTACACAGAAGATGCCTTTCTTGGGAATAACGAAACCTCGTTTATTGCAGGTTTCTTTTATTTTTATTTAACTGTACTTGGCATCGGAAAGGGTTGTTATGTACCCCTCCCAAAAAGGCTGGATTTTATTGTGAATTTCTGCTGTGAGTCGCCGTGCACTCTGACTATGAGATCACTCACTACTGATCTGTCACCTCGCGCCACAGTTCAGCTGTCGCGTGACTCCTGACGCATATGATGTCATTAAAATTTGTTATCAGAGATCGGAAACAACCCTGTATCCAAGAGAAAGCTATTTTAATAGTGATCAAACACTGTATTTTTTAAGTATGGTATTTTAAAATTAGTATTATTATTCATTTGAAAGATAATATGTATCATAAATTCATACCTGAAGTATCGGCCGAATTATATCTCGCATGTATATTTCCAATTCTTATTCGGTAGTGTTGGACCAATTGCAGGGTTCGGAGCCATAGTGGGCCAAGCGCCATTTATTAAAAATGGAGAAAGCAAGGGTTAAAGTTAAGTGAATACCATAGTTTAAAGAAGATTCACATATCATTTAGTTTGAATGCGTATACTTTATATTACTTGCTATATGTTTCCATTCAATTGTGGTGATAACTTCATTTTAACCTTTGTTTTCTACGGATTTAGTAAATGGCGTTTGGCCCACTATTGTTCTGAACCCTTCAATTGGTTGAGCATACGTGTGTTCTTTCCACTTATTTGATTTTACTTCCTTTGTCAAATTGAAAGAAAACTGTCCACAGAATACATTATTTTCTTCTCTTAATTTATCAAGGGTCATGAAACGAAGATTGTTCGCTCCATTTTTGCAACAATAAAACATATCCAGGTTGAATATTTTATGTGCGCCATAGACTACGATTTTATTTTTTTTATTTCGTAATTTAATTAATACAAAATTAAATTATACTAAAAAATTATTTTAGTATTATAACACTACTATTTCCTCAATATTTTAAAAACAAATTTGTCAATATGGCTGCCTTTCACTTGTAAAATATAAAACTTATGACAAATTAGTAAAATTGTTTTATACGCCATAAATTAATAACACTTCTCATTTGTCAGTAATATATTTGTGAATTATCACTTGTCACTAGTATCTTTTATGCAACAGGCCTCTAGTTTTTACTTAGTAACCATAAATTATGGTTGGCTCATTTTCTAAACATCTATTACTACAATAAAATATAACATTATGAACTAGTTTCATACTACATTATACTATTTCAACGCTTTTGTTTTATAGTACACAGGATTGATGTAATAGTGCTTCTTTACTTTACAAATCGTAATTAAAATTGTATGGGAACATGTATCCTAAATATTTGAAAACTATAACTTATTCAGTTCGTTTATCACCACGTCGTAATTTTGTCACTGACATGTTCTGTTAAAGGCTTGAAATCACAAATGGCAACCGGCGTAGCTCGGTCGGTTGACGCGGTTGCTTGCCGATGTTGAGTTACAGCGTAAAGAATAATTTTTTGGTCTTACAGAATTTATCTGTTATGATAACAATTGTTATTAGAGGAAAAAAATTCGGTCCGGTGCCTGGGATCAAACCCGGATCCTTTGTTCTGCTTAGCAAGCGCTCTAACCACTGAGCTAAGCCGAAGTTCAATGCACAGCACCGGATCGAATCCTTCTCCTCTAGTAAGGCCACAAAGGGAAAATAACTAGAGGAGAGGGATTTGATCCGGTGCTGTGGACTGAACTTCGGCGTAGCTGAGTGGTTAGAGCGCTTGCTGCGCACACCAAAGGATCCGGGTTCGATCCCCGGCACCGCAGCGAATTTTTCTTCTCTTATAACAATCGATCTGGAGTTATTATCGCCGCGGTCTCATGCTTAACATGTCGGCTTCATACAATAATGTGCGGTGTGGTTTTAAAACATAATTTTGCTGACCGATTGTTGCTCTGTAGGTTTCACTCTAAGCGTCACGTTGTTACGTCTACTTCGTCGATAAAAATAAGCACTAGTTTGTTATATTGTTAAATGGCTATTGTTATTGTTATAATTGTAATTATAATTATTATTTACATTCTTAACTCTTAATAATAACTCTTTAATAATAATTTTTAATCACATACCTTTTTGTTCGTCCTCAGCACAAGACATTGCAACCTCGGTTTTAGTCCACGTGGATTAGACAAGTAGGTGTCATTTAATAATGGAAGCAGCTTATTGGCTGCAATATTGAAATAGAGGCGAGTGATTGGAGCTGCGACATAAGAAATTGAAAACGATAATACAATTAAATTTCAAAGACCTGCCGAATGTTATGGACGAGGCCGCTCAAAGACCTGCCGAATGTTAACCATGAGAGCGCGGCGATAATACGTTCGGGCGTGGTTTCGTTCGGTTTTTGCTTGGGCTGATTATCTGGTTGGGTTTTTTTTTTCCGAGATTTCCCCCAACCATAAGGCAAATATTAGGTAATATAGGGCGAATTCTCAGCCTCATCTCGCTATCACAAATCCCACCGACGCTAAATAACCGTGTAGTTGATACAGCGTCGTTATGAATCACACACCTGATATATAATTTTAATAATCATTATGGACTTAAAATGTAATAAAAATGTTTAAATTATAAATAATCATTTATTTACTTTTATATCGTGATTTATAATTATTGTTTATAGTCTTTTCAAAGCATTTCTGTCCTCATAATAGTGTTCATATCTTGATTTAATACTGTATCCAACTAGGAATCTTACACTATATAGAAGATATCGCGTTAACAATTATTTGCTGTCAAATATTCATGCTCTAGGTGGGATTTAAACGTTTGACTGTTACTTTAACTTAACGTTAAATTATTCTAACTTTGTACGGTCAGAGCAGTCCGTTAATACGGGTATACTAATTTTATACCCATGTATGCAAATGCAATACATTACCATGTTATCTCTTAACAATTGAGGGAAGTTAGACACGAGTTCTAATAGTTTGTTATTGCATTTCCTGTATGCGTGCCTCTCGATAAAGCACATGGGAGTATTGGTTGCTATGGTAGCGCTTTCTATTATTGATTGCGAGACACCATCTCCTCTAATCAAGGCTTTCTGTGCTCCGCTAGAATCTAATGATGATTCAGAAGCAACAGTGCCTTCTAACTTTGAGGTTGTTAAGCTGCGGTTCTCACTATATAGCCTGAGTACCGCATACGGCTCTCTCTTTCACCACTGCGTCTCCCGAAGTAGCATTTAATTAAAATGTATACTATCGCCCAATTCCAGATGAATTTCTGCATTCGATAAGACCGAAATATTTTACTATCGACATATTTGAACATGCGATGGCACTCACAAAGGAAGGGTTTCGGCTCGAACAGGAATTTTTGGTTAAAAATGTGTACTGAGGCTTACCTCACAATGGTGATGAAGTCCGTAAAAGCATTCATTTGTGTAACTCTCCGTTTGGTTGGTATTGGTCAATACACTTCTTTAAAAATGTTCATGAGGATTCTCTATAAAATGCATGAAACAGCATGGAGCAGAGTAATAAGCACAACACGCAGAAGCAACACCTGAACAATCTTCTGAACCACACTCCATTGGCGAAAAATCAAGTGCCACCTAAATTACATTTTTGAAGTCCGAGACTTGTTCAGGATTCACGTAACCAGCTGACTGCCAGGAATACTGAAGCATAAGGCGGTATACTGGAGCAGACACCTGGTTATGAATAACAGAGTGCATTTTCATTATAAACACTCCATTTCCCAAGTTAAGTTCTGGATTCTCTGCAAGAGTCCTTATGCAATCTGTTATCCTCCGAGCATATATTTTGTATTGTCTAAGGAAATAGATATTCAGAGGCTGGAAATATTTAGTTTTTTTAGGTGGAATGATCATACATTCTATGTCCTAGCCTTGGAATGATTCATTTATTAAGGTTGTGTCCTTGTGCGCATTCAATGACTCGCACAACAGTGTACATTTTTGATTAGCTGCAATATTTTCAGACAGAACGTTGGAGAAAAATGTTCTTAAATGGGCTTTATAGACATTTTATCTCTCGCACTAGCTTCTAGGCTAGGCTAGGCTAGGCTTACGGGTAAGGTGTCCCATCCCCTTAATTTGTGCAGTGCTCTCCCCACCCCTCAACTTGTACAGTGCTCTAACAGACAAACCACACATTACACAAACCAATGCTTTTGGGAGCTTTACAGAGATGTAAAGATGGGCCTGTATACAAATTTTGGATACGAAATTTCTGTTCGAGCCGAAACCCTTCCCTTGTCAGTTGTTAATAGGCTGTGTTCTCGTGCTAAGCGTTAGGATGACCCCTAACTATGTGTTGTAACAGGTTACGTCCTCATTTCGGTTCTCTCAATTCAAAATTTTGTATATTTGTGTTCACAGAAATGGGACAAATAACAAATAGGTTTGGTGCTCACATAAATACTTCCTTAGAGCTTCATAATCTTTTCGAAAATAAGACATAAAGCCTTCAGTTTATTTTCTTCTTTTTTAGGCATTTAATTCCTTTTGACCGTGCGAGTTAGCTCAGACGGTAACGTTTGAAGCTCGTATTCTGGAGGTTCCGGGTTCAGACCCCGTGGCCGGCCTATCTGACTGGGGTTTTTCATAGCTTCTCTCAGTCACAAAGGCAAATGCGGATTGGAAATTTAAATACCATGGTTCATCACGCCTCACTAGCATAAACATTAATCAAAATTAAAATCAATTACATGAACACAAGCCATCTACAACACACGACATTATAAACAGGAACTCAACAGTAGCACTAACAACGGCCTACTGATATACCCAAGGACTCTTAACACGCGATATGACCACAGATGAGGCGCCTAGAATCGACCTGAGTTTCTCTAAATTATAAAATATGGATAATAATTTCGAGGGAAAAATTGTTCCGGGGCCGGATATCGAACCCGGGACCTTTGGTTGAATGTACCAATGCTCTTCCAACTGAGCTACCCGGGAACTCTACCATACACCGATCCAATTTTTCCCTCTATATCCACAGACCTCAAAGTGGGCTGACAATCGTCAAGCGACCAACATTGAGTGCACACTAACTCTGTGTGACTTAAATTGTGGTTTTCTGTTAACGAACTGTGACGTGTATTATGCAAATCGAGCTTTCAGATATAACTCCCTGTAAAGTTGATTTGAATAATTTCGAGGGACAAATAGTTCCGGGGCCGGGTATCGAAGCCGGGACTTTTGGTTAAACGTACCAACGCTTTTCCAACTGAGCTACCCGGGAACTCTACCAGACACCGACCCAATTTTTCCCTCTATATCCACAGACCTCAAAGTGGGCTGACAACCGTCAAGCGACCAACATATCCGGCCCCGGAATAACTTTTCTCTCGAAATTATTCAAATCAAGCTCGATTTGTATAAAATATATGAATAAGGTATGTTTTAGTGCATAATTATACACGGAATGTGATAGACTGCTCCTTTGAAGTCAAACAGGAATTTATCTGTCTTAACTTCGGTAGTAAAATTACCGTTTGGAATATAACTGCACTGGTTTTTCTCCTTTTCTCACAAATCAAATTTTTTGATAAACTGCTGTTTGATTCTAGACGAATTAGATGTTAAAGTATGTATAAATAAGCTTAACACAAAAAATTCCTTTCAATTTATGAAAATATTGTCACAAAAGTGAGACAAATAGTTAGCAAGGCCAGCAGCTCATAGTAAATATTATTTACCACAGCTCCAAGATCGTTTAGGCTACAAATTAAGACACTCTGTATGACTGCGTCTATGGCTGAGAGTTACCGCACCAGGTTTCTATCCAGGGAAGCATGGAATTCGTTGAGCAACTGAATGATAACGATCTAAGTGAAGGGCACTTTCAACAGGACGATGCCACTTGCCGTACGTCACATGACACCATGACGCTCTTCCGAAGTTTCCTTGTCGACTAAATCATCTCTATGGACTTGTGGCAACCCAGATCACATAATTTGATCTCACTGGATTTTTCCTGTGGTTAACTAAAGGAAATTTGAGCGATTTTATGGAGAACATTACCCTCTAAATCATTGGTATTAACGCAACGTTCTACCGAACAGCTAGCAACATGAAACGTGTTCAGCTGTGCCTTGAGGCGCAGGCAGAGCATGTAGAGGAAACGTAATCTGCTAGAGATGCTGTACATTAGAGAGCTGCAAAATAGCGCTTACAACCGGTTTAGATTCGACCGGTTAGAGAACATCCGTTAAGGTCGGGCATCCGACCGAATATTCGATTTTCAACCGGTTACCCCTTATGGTTTGCAGGCTACACAGAACACAAGGCGCACTTCATCATACATGAAACTGACATTTTCTAAATACACAAACGGAGTAACAATTGAAGGAAATTTACTTTGTCTTATTAAAAAATATGTTTGCTTGATATAGGTCTACAATAATTATTTATTGGACACTTTAATACACTTATCTTCATAACTAATACACAAGTTAAATCAACAAATGAACACTGGTAACACTGTAATGCAAAATATGAAATCTGGTGCGTAAAGAAATACAAGAATAAAATAAATTACAATTACTTACTAAAGAGAAGAGCAAATAAGTACATAGGCCTACATTCTAGTGTAATATTTACATTTTAAATTCAAAATGCATACCTCTAAAGTAGTAGTTGTTAATATATAGTATGCCTTTTAATTAGTATAAACAGCTGTATTATTATTTCATTAACAAATTATTTTTGAAGAAGATAGAGGGTTATTAACAAAAAGAAAAGTACTCTGAAGCTCAAATGCTTGTACTTTTACGAAGCATGTTGTTGCCCTTGAAGATACCCAACTGTAATACCTGGACTGGATGAATCAATCAATCAATGAATATATGAATCAACTAATGAATCAATGATTAATCAATTAATGAAGCAATCAATCAGTGAATGAATGAATCAATCAATCAATCCATAGATGAATGAATCAATGAATCGATGTATGAATGAATCAATGAGTCGATGGATGGATGAATGGATAATGGATGGATCGATGGATGATTGAGTGATTGATTGAATGAATGTACTGAGAGACGAAGAATTATCAATTAAATGGTAGGCCTATACGATGATAAACGCGTCCTTGCAAGGGACCTTGTAACTCCTGCATGGCTCAATGTGGTCTGTCTTTGCCACCCACCCACAAAGAGTGAGAACCAACTCGAATATTCGATAGACCGAACCTGAGGTACTCCGCGAGACGAGAGAGCTTTGCATACTGACTATAGCGCTAGGCGTTCAATAGCAATATATAATTTCTATTTTTCGTAACCGGTTGTGCGCGACCCTACTGTACATTTAAAACGCAATATAGTTTTACTAGCATCATTCGCATCAGGCTCGTTAAAATAAGCACACAATAAAAAGTATGAGTTTTATATGAATCACTGTGCACTTACAATACGGGCTTGAGGAAAACTTTCAACTGAGCGTCATTATGCTGAATATATGTTGAGCATCATCTCAGAGAAAATTTCTGAATTTAAGTCATCAAATCATCCTCTGTATATCTGCTACAACAGTGACACTATTGAATCTTCACCTAGAGGTTCATGGCCGTCTAAAAATAGTACAAGAGACTGAAACAAACCAGAGAGACGAAATGAGGCCGCGATATAATGCACTGCACATCTGGATGAGTACAAAGCCACGTTTATGAATGAAGCAACTGAAATGGAACATAACTAAAATATTGAGAGCGACTAAAGGAATGAATCTGTAACAGGAGATTAGAAAGTGCTAGAGAAGACATAGAAGAGGATAATTAAGACTATGGAAAGAGCAGAGGATTAATGTTAGTGGCAATGAATGGGTCTTCATTGTACCATTACCCGAGTTCTGAGGACATAGGAAATAAAATCTAGGGAATAGATGAATACTCGAACAGCTGCCAGGACGCAAAATTAATATTTTGCTCATTTCTTTAGTGTACTGTATGCTACTTTACATGAGGTCGATTTAAAAACAATGCTTTTTTTAGACTTTTAATACCTATGTAACAAAACCCTCCACATGGTCACAGGGAGAAATTGTAATTACCAGTATTCATTGTTGGTTCAAAATTCTGGAACAACGCGCTTAAGTGTCCAATTCCTTGAGGTCTATGAGGAATTTGTTGTTATTTATTTATTTCTCGTCGTAGCAACAGATGGCGGCCTGCACGGTCTGTGTGCTACCATAACCTCTTTCGAACTGTGTTTTACGCGGGCAAGTCGTCGCAGGGTATTTGTTATCATCGATTGCGTACGGAAACATTCCACAATACAAATAAAATGCTCCGTGTCCATGTTGACCGTCGAAGTTAATGTCAAAAAATACGTAAGTAATAGTCTTAACCCTCTCCCCATATCCCGACAGTAAGAAAAAAACTCACCTCAGTACAGGTTTCCAAACAGTTCACATTCCTGCCACTACCGGCGTTACCGTACTTATCGGTAAGTACTCTTCAGAATGAACGCCGTACTTGCTAGGCAACTTCTCTGTCATATAGGTAATACGCCTCTGCGTAAGTATAGGAAGATTGAATTTTCTAGGCTCATCGGCTAGCCACATGACGGCATACAGTGAGCCATGACACATTTTGAACTGAACACCCGGTAGTTACGCATCCTCTGCCCTCTTCCTCTAGAAAGTCAGAACCGGGACGCAGTCATAGTGAGCAGTCTTAGCGATCACTGCTCTTACTAGTCGTATTATTTAAATAACTACATGTTTGTATTATTATTATATTATTATTATGTACCAAAGTACATATATTTCCGTGCGGGAATTCTGCGTTACCATATGAAGAAGGATGGACAGAACTGAGGGGATTCGATCCGGCATCGGAACTGGAATCCGGTGTGGCTTAGTGAATAAAGCGTCAGCACATATACTTGAAAACCCGGGTTGGAGTTCCTGTGCCCGAGAGAATTTTTATCTGTTCCAGCCATCCTTCATTACATCTTTGCGGTTGATTGAAGGTTCATTGCAGAGATAAAATACTGTACCTTAGATAAGATGCTCGAGCGTGTAATATTGCAGGACATAGTTGAAGATATTTTAACTAACATTTTCACTGTCAATACACGCAACATTACATATAATTTGTGTAAAATAAACGTAAAAGTGACAAAAAGAGTGCACTGAAAGACACGGCAATACCAAAAGGCACAGAAAGTGTACTGAACGTAATCCATAATCTCCGCATATGTTCAAGTTCGGTAACTTACGAATGCACGTTATTATTCACTGCAAAGATCACGACGAAAATGAACATCACGGCTCAAGCATGTGTTTACTAGTATAGCTTCAGAATGTCGGGAGTTAACTGTACTCCACGAACACCCAGTGACCACCTGTTTGTTTATATCCTTATCCGTTGCGTTACCTGTGTTCGGCGTACTATATATCCTATGTGTCTTTAACTTCAGTCTTTAGAGAGCTGGAATACGGTACCTAGTTATAAGTGTGCTTACTGGGCGAAACATAGAACAACTGCTAGGAAGTTCAAAGCCACCGGTTTAGCACATGCGTCTGACACAATTGCCTATTGATCGAGAGCTGCGCTTGGATGTGGGTTCGATTCCCACTTGGGTATTTATCTGGTTGGATTTTAACAGAGGTTTTCTCTAACCGTATGGCAAATCTTCGGCGACATTTCGCCAAATACCATCTCGTTATTGTCAATTACATTGTCGCGGAATAAGCTAGCAGTTGATAGGTCGTTAAATGTTGCAAATTGTACTTACTTACTTACAAATGGCTTTTAAGGAACCCGAAGGTTCAGTGCTGCACTCACTTAAGCCCACTATCGGTCTCTATCCACAGCAATATTAATCCAGTCTCTATCATCATATCCCACTTCCCTCAAATCCATTTTTATATTACCTTCCCATCTACGTTTCGATCTTCCCGAAGGTTTTTTTTTTCCCCTACTGCCTTCCAACTGACATCTATATGTATTTCTGTATTCGCCCATACGTGCTACATGCCCTGCCCATCTCAAACGTCTGGATTTAATATTCCTAAATATGTCAGGTGAGGAATACAATGCGTGCAGTTCAACGTTGTGCCAACTGTATTATTAGAATAAGCCGACTTCACCATCCGCTATTCCTATTCAAATATGAAATAAACCATTATTTATTAAGAAGAATGCACGATTGCACTAGTCACAGTGGACGAAAGTAACTGCTGTGTGTTCATCTCTAAGAAACAGAACAGGAAGCAGAGAGTTCCCTGTTCAAATTTGCGGACTAGATGATCCATTACACACAGATGTGATAGCCTCAACGCGGACAGTGTGTGTTCTAGCTCAATGCGCATCGCAAACATTTCAGTTCGGGAACTCGTGCTTCACCACTGTTAGCAGAAATTCAGTTTCGGTATGAAGCTACCAGATTACTTGTACATAAGAATCGTTAACATAATGAAGGGAAGATAAGTCTTAAATCTTACTCTTCTTGCTAAATTGGATAAAATTAGGATTTTCCTCAATCTTCAAGTGAAAATAACATTAGATCGAAATAAAATGCTGGTCAAGGTTTAAGGAAAAAGGGGTTTTATCCTTTTAAATAATATTAAGTTCAATGTTTGTTCGATTTCCGATTGAAAGTAAAACATGAAATTCATCGGAGTTTCACACAAAATAAGAACATTAAGTTTCTATTTATATTTAAAAAGTGATTATATTAATGATAGGCTATTACATCTCTGATGGATTGAAAGTTAAGCGGACACAAATTCTAGCCCAAGTTTCAATTTGAGTTATAGAGGTAAAAGAAATCAAAATTATATATGCTTACATTTAGTATAGAATTTCAAACAATTCAATAGTGTCTTCTACATTAGTATTAACTTTGGGTTATGGTTCTTTAATATGAAATTGTGGTAATTTTATAAGTCTTAGAGACAAAATAATATAACACAAGTGTGGTAAAATATGTTCAAATTAATCAATTTTGAAATAAAAACGACCATTGCAGTTATTTGTCTGCTTTAATCAACTGATATTTCCACACTTAACCTACATTTAAAAAATTTGCATTGAAATTGCACTTTTTCGGAAATAAAACAAAAACACATAACTGACATTTAAAAAGATTTTGATTTTTGACTGTAGTAGGTACTATAGATGAACAACGATCGAGAAAGCAAGATTAACAGCGCCCGCAAAGCCGAAAAGCCTCACGACAATGTTACACACTGAAAGGTAGAGATGTTGTTTCAAATAGGCTACTTGATTGTTTATACATAAGTTATATAACAGTTGCCAAAGTAGATAAAATTTCAGTCAGATATAAACAACTGTGGCGATTCAAGGTTGCTTGACGTTCGGGACTTCGGGAGTGATCAATCTCGACATCTCGAAACACTCACAAGCAGTCTTTACGTCAACGACGCGACGTATACAACATTGTCGTGCGGGTTTTCGGCTTTGCGGGCGCTGTTAGTATTGCTTTATCGATCATTGTTCACCTCTACTTGATTCCATTATTTTCAGTTTTAAAAGTGGATGCTTTCTCTTCATAACTATTTCTTCCTCTTTATCGAAATTAAAATTATCGGTGTGTTCCCCAGTACAGATATATTTTTCTCTACATTAAATAAATTACAGAACGTACTTATGTAATATTTTAATTTTCTTATCAGTACTCAATGCCGTGATCTTATACACGTGGAAGGATTCACAGCTAAAGTTGAACAAAACAATGACAATGCCTGTCAATATTGTACTATGTTCGTAAAGAATATTAAGTATACTACTTCCGGGCGTTCGAATTTTGGCTCTGTTGAGAAGTAAAGGTGTAAGAACGAATTCTTTGACCTAATTCCAAGTGTCTTCTTGCGAATTTCTGACGCCACCGCTAAACTACCCGCTGCCATAAAGTAAGCGAGTTATGTTCCAGTCACTATGCAGCGGTGTCCTACATGGAAGCTATGCGGTGCGGTATATTACCAGGGGCTGGTGCTATGGTAATGTACGGCGAAAGTGTAGCGGCCTGTGTGGGTGCGGGCGGCAATTCCACACACCTGGGGCCTCATGACTGCTCAGGTGAGGTCGCATGCACCGTCAACAGCGTAGGCTACGCTGTAATTGAAGTCTGGTTTTAACTCTCGTTTAATGGCGCATTGTTATGTACCCGTGACAATGTGTGCGGCATCCCTTGTACCTGATTTGAGTTTAACAGAAGCTTCAGAATGGCAATATCAAATCCACTATGTTTTGCGTCACATATAATAGTAAAAAAAATCGCTCCATTTATGTGTTTCAAAATGTTCAATTTTGAATGATTAGTGCAATTTTGATCATGAAATTCACACGGAAACTCTAAAAGCTGTAAACTTTATGAAAATTATAAGAGTTATTTCACTTTTTGCAAATGAACATAACTCGCTTACTTTATGGCAGCGGGTAGTTTTGCGGTGACGTCAGAAATTCGCAAGAAGACACTTGGAATTAGGTCAAAGAATTCGTTCTTACACCTTTACTTCTCAACAGAGCCAAAATTCGAACACCCCCGAAGTAATATACTTAATATTATTTACGAACATAGTACAATATTGACAGGCATTGTCATTGTTTTGTTCAACTTTAGCTGTAATCCTTCCACGTGTATAAGACCACGGCATTGAGTACTGATAAGAAAATTGAAATATTACATAAGTACGTTCTGTAATTTATTTAATGTAGAGAAAAATATATCCGTACTGGGGAACAAACGATATATATATATATATATATATATATATATATATATATATACACATATATACACATATATACATACATACATACATACATACATACATACATACATACATACATACATACATACATACATACATACATACATACATACATGTATTTTTAAGCATTTAATTTGGGCTTACATACAATTTTGAAAACAGTTTTCTCAAGATTTTCATGCCAAAATAAAATTAAATATGTGGATAATGAAGACATACAATCATTTGTTAATATTAGAAATTGCATTGCTAAGGAGTATGACTCAATTAAAAGCTTCATTTGTTAATATTACAAATTGCATTGCTAAGGAGTATGACTCAATTAAAAGCTATTTAGTTTGGTATAATAGTACATATATATTTATTTAACCTGGTAGAGATAAAGTCATCAGGACTTCCCTTCCCTTCTACCAGGGGATTACAACTACAATATTAAGAATAAATTACAATTATAATTACAATTGAATAGGTTATTTATGAAAGGGCCTAAGTCGCTAATTTTGTGTAAATGAATTTGTAATGTATAGTATAATAGTACATATATATATATTTATTTATTTATTTATTTATTTATTTATTTATTTATTTAACCTGATAGAGATAAAGTCATCAGGACTTCCCTTCCCTTCTATCAGGGGATTACAACTGCAATATTAAGAATACAATTATAATTACAATTGTATGGGTTATTTATGAAAGGGCCTAAGTCGCCACTTTTGTGTAAATGAATTTGTAATGTATAGTATAATACATATACATTTATTTAACCTGGTAGAGATAAAGTCATTAAGACTTCCCTTCTCTTCTACCAGGGGATTACAACTGCAATATTAAGAATACAATTACAATTAAAATTACAATTGAATGGGTTATTTATGAAAGGGCCTAAATCACTAATTTTGTGTAAATGACTTTGTAATGTAATAACTGCTCTTAGGATGTAGATTCATCGATTTAGATATGGGGAGTACTAAGTTTCACACTCTAATGCTTAGTAGAATTTATGATACAATTTTTATTTCAGTCTTAATTTCAAAATTCCAGCCTGTAAGTAATTTTTTTCTTAAATTTCTAACAATTTAGTATTAAAGACTTAGGCCCTTTAATGAATAACGCATTTAATTTATATTAAATTTACAAATACAATAAAAACTTAAAGTACTAAAAGATTAACTGATTAATAAAGGCTAGACGGTTTATTGTAGAAGTTAAGAACAAAGAAATATTTGCTTACTTAAGTAAAACTTAAACCTAGAATAAAATTATATAATGATGAAGTTACCGGGTATTGAAATATTTTGTGCTAGAATAAGAGAAATATTTACAAGAAGCCATGTCTGAACGAGTCTCAATTACTGACCAAGTGCCTAGCAAGTTTTGTGTTTTAATTAAATTTTATTTCGACAGTCCCTAATGCTAGCAGGTAGCGAATTCCAGAGTCTTGGTAGGATTATTGTGAAAGAGGATGAGTTTGAGGAAGTACGATGGGATGGTATTGTTAGTATCACAGTGAATACCTACAATAAAGGTATAAGATAAAACAGTCAAATTTGTGTGTAAGAAAGTTGTATGAAGAAACAGTCAAATTTCTATGTAAACAAGTCTTCATACTCAAAATACTCTATAATATTTGTCAAATTTTAAAATTTTAAACTATGTAGACTTGTACTTTTATACTTATTTATGCACATTAGGTTAAGGTTTTAATTTTTTAAAATAAGAACATATTGTATACATATAAGAGATTATAATATTGTAATTCAAAGAAGTATCTGATAATGACGTTTGGTACGACGAAAACGTTAATACCCAGAATAAATGTGTAATATAAAGGTTCACACTATATATATATATATATATATATATATATATATATATATATATATATATATGAGATGGTAAGTCATTGACGGAAAATATCAAATTATTCATTGCACTTCAAAGACTTATCGGATAAAATTTCCTCAAAATGAATTTTAAAATTGTTAGTATTGTTTCATGGCGAGAGCGTGTGTTCAGATTTTGGTGGGAAGAAAGGTAAGTGAAGCAAACGACATGTACGATGGAATAGAAAAGTTCAATATTTCGAAGAGAAGGAGAAGTGAATGTAAATTTATTTTCTTATCTAGTTTAAGCAAACCTATTTTTAGTGGGTTATTTTACGACGCTTTATCAACAACTCAGGTTATTTAGCGTCTGAATCAGATGAAGGTGATAATGCCGGTGAAATAAGTCCAGGGTCCAACACCGAAAGTTACCCAGCATTTGCTTATATTAGGTTGAGGGAAAACCCCGGAAAAAACCTCAACCAGGTAACTTTCCCCGACCGAGAATCGAACCCGGGCCACCTGGTTTCGCGGCCAGACGCGCTGACCGTTACTCCACAGGTGTGGACCAAGCAAACCTATTGCTTCCAGGGATGGGGTAATATGATCATAGGCTTACAAAACGTACACACAAATTATGAGCACG
Organism: Periplaneta americana; assembly: GCF_040183065.1. Taxonomy (NCBI): domain Eukaryota; kingdom Metazoa; phylum Arthropoda; class Insecta; order Blattodea; family Blattidae; genus Periplaneta; species Periplaneta americana. The sequence goes on along the minus strand of NC_091129.1, from coordinate 90,983,387 downwards.
TTGAAGTTTCGTTTTGTTAGCACTGTAAAGGCCAGTCAGTAAAATGTCGGCATAGTCAAAATAGAGCAATATAAGCGTCTGCACAAGGGACTTCTTTAAGCAAGAGGGAAGATGAACATTTATCCTTTTTCAGCACATGGATAATAGAATATACTTTTCTGCAGGTTTCTGTGATTTGTATGTTGTGATTTATGTTGTGATTGCCGGAAAAAAAAAATAAAACGATATTAAAATTTTGATGTTAAGTTATATACGTCCCAATTGTTTCCTTCTTTGGTTTGTTTCACGGGATATACATTTGAGATTGTTGCCTTCATTTTACAGATAGTTTTCAATAATGTGAGTTGTGTGAAAAACTAATGATGGAATGAAATATTTCGTGATTCTTATTGCATTTCAAAGTGATCCTTTCATAATGAATGTCTGTGGTCCTTCAAAGTAAACATGGTAGGAATGTAGAAACGTTATGCTATTAAATATTGTAAATGAAGACAATGTAAGCATTATGATGTAGGTCCAATAAATTATACATACAGTCACTTTCAAATATTTAATTTTAAAGGAGAGATCATGAATGAGCATTTAATTCATACTGTCACAAAAGTTTAGTATCCTTTCTTCAGCAGCGTTTATATATCAGATAGAGAATCATCTAAGACTGAATGGTCCACACATGTGGAGTAACGGTCAGCGCGTCTGGCTGCGAAACCAGGTGGCCCGGCTTCGAATCCCGGTCGGGGAAAGTTACCTGGTTGAGGTTTTTCCGGGGTTTTCCCTCAACCCAATACGAGCAAATGCTGGGCAACTTTCGGTGCTGGACCCCGGACTCATTTCACCGGCATTATCACCTTCATTTCATTCAGACGCTACATAACCTAGATGTTGATACAGCGTCGTAAAATAACCCAATAAAAAAAGACTGAATGATTCATGGTTAGTGAAAGTATCAACGAATGTGAAAATCAAATTCATTTTAAATCACAAAAGGAACATTTTTGATATTGTTTTAGTGTGCACAAAACACATTACAAGAAAATTTCAATATAAAAATAACACAAATACAAGCAAAGACTAGTTTACAAATTAACATTGCAATAGTTATAACAACTACTAAATAACTCAATCATACAATATTTACACCAAAGAAGAACGCATCACTAACATCAACCACAATTATAGCAACATGGAAACAGACACAGACGTTCTTCATATTGAGCCGAAGAGCCAGAAACTGAACACACTAGAAAAATACGAACTATAAACATATACACAACACATCCTAAACACACGACTAAATTTCAACACGCACGTCCTACTTGACACAACACTATCGATCATAAACGCACATCCACCAAGGTAAAAAAAAGAAGAAACCGGAAACAAGGACAGGACCTTACTCGATATCTGAAGATGGCGGACATCAATAAAGTAATTAGTAATTAATGAAGGTAAAATAAAATAGTTTCGATGAACATAATAAAGCTTTTTCTATAACCAATTCACGAAATCATTAGTAAAAAATTTGTTTCCTTAAAATTTTCATGATACAAAATCTCAGATCCATTATTAGATATACAGTAGTAATCATTTGTACGACTTCTGATATAACAGTGTACATACAGACAATATTGCATTGCATCGAAATAGTATTGGTCAAAATTAATTACAAAAATCTACTAACGAATGTTACAGTTATTCACTTTGGTACGTTTTAATTGTGCTGAATTGTTTTAAAATTTAGTTTCGATGAAATAAGCACTTCACCGAGAGGGGGATAATATTGCGAGGCTGGAAGGAATTAATATTGCATAAAACAATCTGGGTTATTTACTACATTTAAAGGTGATGGGATTACAGAATTAACTCTAGGCATTTTAAATACATAATCCTGGAGTAATTGCTAGCTTTGTCAACCCACTAGTGTTTAATAATCATTTAATTACAGTATTACGGTGATTGTGGAACTAGCTTGATGAATATCTTTATGATCTTAGATTGATTTCCGAACTTTGGTAAACGATTCAAAGTCATCGGCATAGCTTTGTCGGCTGAGACGCTTGCCTGCCGATCTGGAGTTCCGCTCGGGCGCAGGTTCGACCCCAGCTTGGGCCGATTACCTGGTTGAGTTTTTTCCGACGGTTTTCCCAACCGTAAGGCAAATATTAGGTAATATATGGCGAATCCTCGAAATCATCTCGCTATAACCAATCCCATCGACGCTAAATAATCTAGTAGTTGATACAGCATCGTTAAATGATCAAGTAGAAAGACGATCAATGTTTCTGTTTCACACTCGGTTATATCATTTTTCTGGCAATGAAGTTACAAGAAGGAAAATGAATGCAGTGACATAACATAAAATCGATGTTGTTGTTCACAGGAAGTGATAGCTTGAGTTATTTGGAACGTGGCGTCTTCTTTACTTCAACTACATTTCTAGTTGTTAGTACATAGCGAAATGCATTTGCTTAGATTAAATATAATTTCAGTTTCTAATTTGATTTATATTCTTGGTCGATTAGAGTTACATTCGACTACATTACATTGCATTACATTATATTAAATTACATTGTAATTAATTTCATTACATCACCTTTATTAAATAATTAAAATATGTCTTCAAAAACCTATTGATTTTCCATCTCAAAAATTATTTTTAGACTTTACTGTTCTTAAAATAAGATAAATTTATTATACTATATTAATAAAATTCATACATAAAAATCTAAATAATTTTTAATTGGATTTTCATAGTTATGAAACAAAAGGTATGAATTCTTTAAGATTGTTTCAACCAAAATGCAACACTGCTACAGTATTTAATCATAGTACTAGTTTGGGCCCAAGAAAATATAATAAATTTAGCCTTCATTTAAATATCTTAATCTTGTCAATTCTAATAGTTCTAGTATTAAATTAAAAAAGTAATATATGGATTTTATAAATAATGAAAAATTGTAAATTTAAAGTTATATATTCTTATTGTGTAGTAGAAATAAAACAAATTGTAGGCCGGCACATCGCACCACGCATTCCTCTCCAAAGCACAAGTCCAAATGCCATACTTCTAGTGACGTTCTACCGCCCATCTGAAATCTATTTGAATCATCAAATCTCTCCAAGGTGAGATCCGGGGCTCTGATTCTTCTCTGAAAATCACGGAGTCGTCGAGAACCCATCACTCCTGCTGTCTATCAATGTGTAGAAAACCACGAGAATCATCTGCGACGGTGGATGGCCAATTCGACGCCGAGCAAATGAAGTAGTGCTCTGTTTTTCGAAACAGTGATGATTATGAAAGATAAATTGTGAAGAGTGTTAGTGAAATGAATATCGGCTGTAGGGTTCGTCATACTGACTACTCATTATCCCCGTACTGATGGATGTTCATCAGTGAGCTCTATACTAAACTGGAAGCACCACCGCAATGCTCTTTCCTGTCTGAAAAATGACTGTTGGCGAGGGTATTGCTCTCTTTTTCTAGCTAATGTGTTTCAGTGGATCTTTCGTAAGGTTGATGTTGCACATGCGCAGTAAGCAATAAAAATACCGTTAGTGTAAGATAGCATTCACTGCAAGAGAGACAAGGACAGCACTATGTTAGAAAGAGATAGCAATACGCTCCTACGCTTAGCATTCGCGTCACTCTTTTAAAGCATTGAGTAGTGCCTCCAGTTTAGTATAGAGCTCAATGGAGTTCATCTCTGCTGAGTCATGTAGACATGACGTCAGCAGTCGGTTGGTAGGCCTTGGTCCTCTAACGGCTGTCGCACTATGGATTTGGTGAAATGAAGAGGGAAAAATTGGAAAGCCCCGGAAAGAACCCTTACTGCCTTGGCGCGTCACAAATACAACTAGGCCATTACAGAGATTTGAAATGAAGTCCAGTGGTCGTCATGAGCCAAAACTATCATCTCATCTACCAAGATGACGTATTAGATCTGAGGTTGTTTCTTTTGAATTAGCACAATATTTAGGAATTATTATCCTGTCTGATCTAATGACTTGCTCGAAATCATGAAATGAATGGGCTTCGGATCACCGACAATGTGACAGACCAGCTGTGAAACCTGCGCCTGGTATTGTATGGTCTCGATTAAGAGGGCATGGATGATTGAGAACGCCTACTCAATCAGTTGCTGTGGAAATATTAACTGAAAATTAAACGTGTTGACATAGGCAATCGAAGCGTTTATTGTCTATTTAAGTACATATTCAAGTAGATTTTATTAGCCTGCCTATATAATCACAAGTTAATAAGTATGGTCATCAATATATTCTCATTTATGTAGAAATATGAGAAACGACTGAAATTAGAAAACTGTGAAATATTTTACTCTAATTATTTATATATTTGATCTTTTTTCATCACTTTGTTGGATTAATGCTTTGCAAGAGGCAAGATTAACTTCTGTTTGTCTACATATTTTATTCATTCATTTACCCATTCTTCCTGACAGGATTAACACCATAGCAACTTTTATTCTCTCCTACGAAACACAACAAATACAGTGATAGTAGCCGAAATAATGAAAATGACATTAAATTCCAAAACAGGATACACAGAATTTTTTATTTTATTTTATTTAAATTTAAATATACAGAATAAAGAAATATAATTACAAAACAAACAAGAGAAATAGAAATAAAATAATACAAGCAATATAAAAAAGAAGATACAGTAGTATTTACAAAATTTGAGACCGAATGAGCAGCGCTCGTGCTCGGTCGCAGTTCAGATATAATATTAAAATAAAAAATATAATAATAAAAATAAATAAGTAAAATAAAATAGGAATTAAAATATAATTACAGTGACAATGGAATTATATAATATAATATTAACACTAGAGAAGAATAATATCGCACGTGAAAAGTAGGACTAAGTAGGACTAAGGGAACACTAATCATAAGGGAACACTGAAGGTTACATTTAATACAAATATAAATGAAAATAAAGAGAGAGAAAATGAAGTAATAATAACAACAACAACAATAATAATAATAATAATAATAATAATAATAATAATAATAATAATGAGAAAAATATATTACATGTTAAGGGTAAAACTGATAATGTTTCTAATAGGCTAATTATTATGAGTATGATGGTGTAAGTCTAAGTTGAGGAACTCTAAGTTGAGTAGGCCTACACTCTCTTTACTGGACATGAAACCTCTTCCAGATAATGTACAGGAAAATTATTACTCTTATGCATCGATTCATTACTGAAAAGGAAACTAGAAACATTTTAGTTACTAAACAAAAAGTTTTACGTCGGAATTGCTATCCTGTTGGACCGACTTTCTAAAAATGGAAAATGCACTGAAGTTAATGGACAAAGCGCTGGTTTTCGACAGTACAGATACAAGTTCAAATTTCGTTGCATTTAATAAGGAAACTTTCCAACATCATTAATTTAAAACCCCATCAGAAAAGAGGTCACGTGTAGATGCTGTTAGAGGAAGATTAAAAATACTAAAATTAGCTACCAATATAAATTGAAAACTGAATATCTAAAAACAAGAGCTTAAAACCTGTATTTAGTTAAACTGTTCTAACACACGTGTTTTACAGGCTGTGATTGATTCTTAACATTTTATCAGTTAGGCCTCTAGTCGATATACTAACATTCTTTTGTTGACCTTCATTTATCGTACTTCATTACTATTTATAGATAGTACAACACGCAGTGCTCTAGTTAAATTGTCACATGTTTACGTTACCGAAGTACCTCTAGTGCAGTATAAGTTGTGACGAATATTACTCGTCTTCGCTACGACAAACGGAAATGTTATTCAAGTACTTGCAAAATTAAACATTTTACGCTTTAGGTAAAACCCCGCTTAACAAAACTTCGTTTAACTGAAATCCAGTTTAATTGAAGTTGTGAGGCACTATTGACTTATTGTGGTTGCTCTGACATTTTTACTTTTTTTTTTTTTTTGGCACTCTATGTGGTGTAATATGTTACAATGCAGATATATTTTCAGTATTAATATAAACATTGGCTTGCATATTCATCTGTTTACACAGCTGTAAAGTTAATGAGCTAATGGGGCAAACAGTTTGTGGTGATACTATATAGAGAACTCTGCACTCTGTAAATTACAGAGCTATTTTACATAACCTAAATATACTTCATATAAAAGAGGATAGTGATGTCGTGGCTAGCATGCTTTCATTCTATTTGGGAAATCTGGTGTTCGAGTTTATCGACCGGTTACCCTGACGGTGTTCTCATGGTTTCCAAGGTTAATTCAGGCAAGAATTACAGGCCTACCAATTGGGCGGAGTTACGCAATAATAGACATATTTTGAAATAATTGAGATATTTGAACAAATCTGTTTTGGCTAAATTATTTAACTCGGAAAAAATCAAGAATAAGCTAGGATATCTACATTTTGCTGCTATTTAAAAGAAAATTCGTTTATTTCATAAAATTCATTCATTTATTCGGTTAGCCTTGTTTTAGTATTATTTAGTTTGAACTTAGGTTTAAGACACAAATCAGATTTATTTTAAATGTTACTTTAAGTGATCGTGCTTCATTTAATTTAGGATATTCCCTATTATTATTATTATTATTATTATTATTATTATTATTATTATTATTATGATTATTATTATCATTATTATTGTTAGTATTAATTATTAGTATTATTATTATTAATTGTATTTTTAATTAATAAGTTTATTATTGTCATTATTGAGTGTAATTAGTTATCACTGCCACCGGGTATATACCAATTGCAGTGTGAATAAATACATACATACAATACATACTATACATACATACATACATACATACATACATACATACATACATACATACATATATACATACATACATACATACATACATACATACATACATACATACATACATACATACATACATACATACATACATACATACATACATACATACATACATACATATACTTCCTGCACAAAATGTTTTATTAAAACCAGATTTATTTCAATGGTCAATGTCTCGAAAACAGGTTTTTGGCGGTTAGTCTCTTATTGCATAACTCCGTCCTATTATAGAGACATAACTGTTTCCCGCTTATCCTATAGCTTTTAATCATCACACTCGACAGGCTATGTCGTCAGTCATCTGTTCGGTAAGTAGTGCACTAAATTCTCGAAGGAACTGCCCTCTCCCAGACAACAGGACAGGGTATTGTGGCAAACATGTGGAATACGCGAAAATGCCAAGAAAAAGTGTACTTCATGGAACTTTCATCTTCACTTTCCCCTCAAAGTGCGGTTCTTACTTCGGTTTCAACCTTGGAAGGGTCACTGTACGAAGGACCTATGTGTCAAGAGTGAAACATCGACCGTGCGATTCTGTGTTTTCGGGCGAGTTAATCGCGCATACTTGAATATTCATGAATCCAGTCCGTATACACTAGGCTACTGCAGTTAATCAAATTACAGAGTAAACGAGTAACCGAAGCCTTTAATTAATTTGACACCACCAACTCACGTAGAGAGCTTATTATTATTCTTACTGTTGTTTAACCAACTGTCCAAAGACAGGCTGGAACTTCATGAGACAACTAAACCAGGAGATAGTATTCATATTTAAAACATATATTCTAATAGTCAATGCTGTCATGGAGGCCATACGGGGCCATACTTCGTATGGCCCCGTACAATTTTTTTTAATTAATCGTATGGGGAAAAGAAAATTTTGTCTGTATGGAGCCATACGGCATATGGGTGCCTAAGTTTTATACTCGGAGATCTGTACAGATCTTAGCTCATATCTTGCTGTTCCTAATGTATTTTGTTTGATGTTCATAAACAAAAACTGTCCACCTATGCAGCACTGGAATCCAGAATTATATAAAGTAATGGTTGAGAAACAAGAAGTGCTACAAATACACACTCCAAGATTCATCGAGACAAGTGTGCATCTACGGTGGTGCTATATGGTGTATTCTTTAAATGAAGTTTGCTGTACAATTAAAATGTAAAGCAAAACGATTTCTTTACTTCTTCTTTAATAATAAAAAAAAATCATTAAATGACAGTCGGAGAGATAGAGAGAGCGCAAGCTCGTTTCATAATTTTCATACGAGCGTCTCAATTACCATTATAAGCAAGTTTCATACGACTTTTTATGGTCGACCATATTTCTAATTTGAAATTTGAAAGTATTCATGTTATGGTTATGTGACTGGGGAGCGAACTGACCTTGTGCAATCTCGTAAATTGTGAGATGTGCGCAGACGCGAAAGTATTGATTTTTTTCCGGGCAACGAATGTCGACGACCTTGATATAATGTAGTAAGATAAACGTTAAACTTGATGTAGCCTTGAAATTGAATTCGACATTGAAAAACGAGATGACAAATTGAATTTATTGGATATTATTTACAATTAACGCTAATTATTATAGTAACAGAACATAACCTTCTGCGACAGTATTGGATTTCCAGCCTGCGTGACGTTTTGCTAGTTGTCTTTCGATTGCATATCCGAGAATAATCGAAAACCTTAACTTTAATGAATAGGTGTACTTTAATGACATGCATTAAAGGACTGCTACCAGGTGTATAATTACTACATTTCGGCATGGTCGAGCATAAAATATATTTCAAGGGAGAAAACAAAGGATGGGACGTGTGGTTAAGAAAAAATTACCATGACAGCACTGCTAATAGTACTTTGACATACGTCTTGCTCATGTTACTATGCTAGATGATATCACAATGTTTATGCAGGCTAAGTAGTAGTTTCCTGAAAGCATTAGGCTTAGGATTAGCCCTTATAAGCAAGGGCCTCTTTCCTAAGCAAGGTACTATTCTGGCAATCTCGAGTAGCCACTTCAGCATAGATCCTCATAGGCCTGTTCCTTATGCTTGTGTCAATGTTTGCCTTTAGTCCTCTCTATCTTTTGACTTGGATGATCAGAAAAATTGCTCCACAGCTGATTTTTCAGCTATAAATCTCCACAGAATTTGTTACAGTTCAAACACTCTGCTTTCCCGTTAAGAAACTAACTACCCGAGGCAGGAATAGGCTAAGCGAATTCGGTTTTAAGGTTACTGAAAAAATTTACGAGCAACGTTCCTATTATAGTATTTATATAGGGAAACTAAAAACCTCGAGTAATGTTTGTTAGGACTATTTCACGTATAGAACGAAAAAATAATAAAACCATAAAATATTCTAAAAAAATACATAAATAGCGAAGGAGATAGCTCAGTGGTAACATACTGGACTCAGCATTCTGGGTGTCTCTGGTTCGATTCCCGGTTCCGAAAAATCTGGTTGAGATTTCTTTTGTGGTTTTCCTAGATTGAATATAAACTATTTTCAGTTTAATAAAGGTGAATGTCGGATTGAACCCCATGAATTTGGAAATGTTATCACTAGTTGACTCATTAATAAGTCTTTTTATGACATACAAAAATTTTGTAACTTTTACTTTTACTAGTATTGTATTTGACAAGGTCTCTAATATAATTTATAGTGGTCATTTGAATGAATGAATGAACTAGAAATAAATAAAAAAACAAATTTTAAAAAGTAAAAGAAAATTAAGTAATAAGTAATAAATAATAATAAATACTTAAATAGAAATAAATAAAAATAAATAAATAATTAGCAAAAGTAAATAAGTAAACAAAAAATAAATAAATAAACGAAAATAAGCAAATAAGTAAACTAAAATAAATAAACGAATAAAAGTTACTCAATATAGAAAAATAAGTATATAAATAAATAAAGAAATAAGTAAAAAATAAATAGATAAAAAAACCACAAAATAACAGACAGTACATCAACAAAAAAACATTCAATACATGAACTGTAGGCCTACAAGTAAGATATCGATACTTTTGATTCGATAAGCATATTTAAGTATCTACACATTCTTCCCATATTTATTCGGTATCGATGTAAGTAAAATGTAGACCTATGTGGAATATTGATTTTAGATTTAGGTACAAATATATATTTTCTATTTTATAAATGAACATTTAGTTATGTTTCCACTTCCTCTAGTTACGAAAGGAAACTTTCTTAATGACACTTTAAGTACTTTTTAATTATTACACAACATAACAGTTGCATTATTAACTCTTTTTAAAAACAAATTTATTCTTTGGAGAATAAATTTTAAGCATAAGTATTTCAATACCACTATTCCTATTTTATTACCATTTTTTCTACTTCTGACAAACCTTTGATTCGATTCGAATCGATATCGAAACAATTAATCTCATATTTGATAGTGACGATACTTCATTTCGAAACTTCTTAAATCGGAAGATATTGCTACTTCAAGGATATCGAATGATTCGTAATAACATGACGGTAATAAAACAGATCGATAATTATACATAAAGATAAATATATTTGAAGCATGATGGCTATTATTTACTCATATAAAACACTCCTTGAATTTTATTTGTGTACATTAAATGAATGAAATAGTCACTGCAATTTCTTTAAGGGAAATCAAAAATGAATGTAAAGTTCTTGAAGGAAATTGAACTGAAACCGAAAAGAAATACTTTTGCCAATTGCATGCATAATAAACAGTTGATCAGCCTTTTGATTTTGTAATTGCAATGGATTATATTATTAGTATTGCTAATGGAGTCTACAGTTCACGTAACTGAGCAAATCACCGCAGAATTAAAGGTTAACGTTACCAATGAGAGCCAAGTTTCCCAGTGAATGCATTTTAATCGCTTCTAATTGCACACTGTTGTTTGTTTCAGGTGAGTATCGACAGATCTGCCAATTTGCCGTTTTCGACTCGGGAGTTATGCCAAAACTGTGAGTGATTGTATGTGATACTACATAAAATTTCCTCTCTGTTTGATTTATACAGAGTGAACCGTAAGTAATGTCATTACTTTCCGGGGGTTATTCTTTGGGATATTTTAAACAAAACCTTTTTGCTTCCTTTTCAAGACTTTTTTTATATGAAATATTTCATAGCGAGTTTCGGGAAAGCTACTGATTGAATTCCGAATATGCTCAGTCAATTTAAGAGAACAGTGTACAGTATTATGATAATGAATGATTGAAAGAATTTTAATTTTATCTTCTAAATGTGCAAAAATTTGGTCCGAACATACGTAACTTTTCGTTCTGCAAAGAAATTTTTCAACGTTCCATTTGTTCGGATCAAATTTCCGCACATGCAAAGGACAAAACTAAAACTTTTTTCAGTAATTTATTACAGTAGAGAGGGGAGGTCGAGCCGTACGACAAACACGAGGGACTAAAAAGGTTTTAGTTACAATTAATTATATTAATTAACATTAATTGACATTATATTTTTCAGAAATACACAAAATAAAAGAACACAAATTTCATAACATTATCATATACACATTTTAACAAACAAGGAATTGTAATGTTGAAATAATTCAATATAACAAATCAAATTTTGCTACTTAGTCAATATTATGATGTTTTCAAGCAGCATTTTTACGATCATGAATTTCATTCTGTGTATGACTAACATAATATCACCGTCTTCTGTACTGTACCTGAATAAATTTAACTTCGAGAAGGGATAGTTATTATGTTTAGGAAAAAAGGTTTGTCATTTCAGGCCAATATACTGTATTTCTGTTAATTCGGCCACAGAATACGGTAATATTATGTTTGTTATACAGAGAATAAAATTTATGACCGTAAAAAAATGCTGCTTGAAAGCAACATCATATAAGTAGCAAAATTTGATTTGTTATATTGAATTATTTCAAGATTACAATTGCTTGTTTGTTAAAATGTGTGTATGATAAAGTTATGCAATTTGTGTTCTTTTGCTTTGTGTGTTTTTGGAAAATATAATTCCCATTAATGCTCCGCCATAAATTTTGTAAATAAAACCTTGTGCATCCCTCATGTTTATCGTACGGCTCGTCCTCCCCCACACGTTACCTGCACTTTATTTACATTTTCACTGTGCCTAAACGAGACGCTCTACTGTATCATAATATATTGCTCTTTTAAATTGACTGAGCACATTGGAAATTCAAACCATGGCTTTCACAAAATACGCTATGAAATGTTCAATATAAACCAATTTCTATCTCGAAAAGGAAACAAAAACGGGAAAAATTGTATTAGACTTTTTTGTTTGAAATACCTCCAAGAATACCCCCCCCCCCCGAAATTAATGACATTACATACGGTTCATCCTGAAAAATGGATGTTGTTTTAAATATGACTTCCACTGCGATGTGTAGGTTAGACGTCAGGAACCACTGAAGCATCTGTTAAGCATTTTAACTTTAAATCAAACTTTAATCTTAAAGCTTGACATCTTCAAAGTTCCAGAAGTAGATACAGGTTCCATTATCAAGACAAATAAGTACGGCGTAAAAACTCATGTTAAAAAGTGTTGGTTTACAATGTCTTTATTACTGTGCATTTTTATTTAGTATACATTTGTTTGAATCTTATTTATATCATAAATTACTACAGAATCTTTTTACGAAACTTTATATTCTAACACTCATATTACCACTATTCGATTATTGCAACGTAATACTTAGATGACAACTGAACTTTCCAACAAGTTTCAGCGTGTGCAGAATATGTGTCAGATTCATCTCTAATGCTCGCAGATACGATCATATTACACCTTTATTTAAATATTAATCGTGCTGCGAATCAATAACCGTAGAACTCTTTATTCGCTGTCTCTTCTGTTTCGAGTTCTCCACATTTCTACTTCAAATTATCTAATTTACTCGTTCAACTACTTATCCTCCATTCACTATCTAAACACCAGGTCACAGGAGAGCCAAATTCTAGCAGTTCTTCCTCACAGAACATCCCACTATTAATCTTCTTTTGCTGTCTCAGTCCCTGGTCAATGGAATTTTCTGTCATTGCAGATTAAGGACATTAAGAAAGAGGCTGCTAAGCGATTTCTTACGGACGCAGTCAAACTGAAGTTACAATTATAATCCTGCATGAGTTTACTAACTTAATTATATTATTATTATTATTATTATTATTATTATTATTATTATTATTATTATTATTATTATAAGAAAGTTCAGGGTAACAGAGAGGGTTTGGAATTGAACGGGTTACATCAGCTTCTTGTCTATACGGATGACGTGAATATATTAGGAGAAAATCCACAAACGATTAGGGAAGACACGGAAATTGAAGCAAGTAAAGTGATAGGTTTGGAAGTAAATCTCGAAAAGACAAAGTATATGATTATGTCTCGTGATCAGAATATTGTACGAAATGGAAATATACAAAATGGAGATTTATCCTTCGAAGAGGTGAAAAAATTGAAATATCTTGGAGCAACAGAAACAAATATAAATAACACTCGGGAGGAAATTAAACGCAGAATAAATATAAAAAACGCCTGTTATTATTCTGTTGAGAAGTTTTCGTCATCTAGTCTGCTGTCAAAAAATCTGTAAGTTAGAATTTATAAAACAGTTACAATACCGGTTCTTCTATACGGTTGTGACTCTTGGACTCTCACTTTGAGAGAGGAACAGAGATTAAGGATGTGTGAGAATAAGGTTCTTAGGAAAATATTTGGGGCTAAGAGGGATGAAGTTACAGGAGAATGGAGAAAGTTACACGACGCAGAACTGCACGCATTATATTCTTCACCAGACATAATTAGGAACATTAAATCCAGACGTTTGAGATGGGCAGGGCATGTAGCACGTATAAGTGAATCCAGAAATGCATATAAAGTGTTAGCTGGGAGGCCGGAGGGAAAAAGACCTTTGGGGAGGCCGAGATGTAGATGGAAGGATAATATTAAAATGGATTTAAGGGTGATGGGATATGATGATAGAGACTGGATTAATCTTGCCCAGGATAGGAACCTCCGGATTCCTTAACAGCCATTTGTAAGTAAGTAAGAATTATTATTATTATTATTATTATTATTATTATTATTATTATTATTATTATTATTATTACTAAATGAAATCTTCACTCATGCCATTAATATTATTACAGAGGAGAATAATAAAAATAGGCTATGTATTAAGAAAAAAATGGATTATCATACACGCCTCATATACAAAGAATTCAATGTACTAAATATTAAATAAATATACATATATGCTCTATTAAAATACTACCACAAAAGCAATAATAATTATTATCATTACCATGGTTACAGTACAAGAAGACAAATTACATCATATCCTTTGTGTGAATCCAAATGCAATTCTGAAGCAGGACTAAGGCATGCCTCAAATTTCGGCCCGAAATTAAAATACATTCAAAATTAGCAAATTCCAATAATAAATTATTTAAAAAGCAAGCACTTCAACTGATTTTAAACACTGATTAGTACTATATATATATATATATATATATATATATATATATATATATTATATATATTGATATATTGACTTTTGTTATTTTTCACTTTTTCTTTACATGAAATTTTTGAAAAAAAAAAACTAATACTTTTCTAAGTTAGGAATCTTTCAATCTTTCAAAATTCAATAAATCAATAAAAACTAAACTATGTATATAATAATTATTGCTCTATTATATTATTGCATAATATTTTGCATTTATTTTACAAATTGTACTTAATATTTTTCATTTCATTTTATTATTTGTACTTTCTAGTTAACCGAATCTTCCATGTTTTACCTGATATAATTTCATTGTATTTCTTGTATTATTATTTTTATATTAATCACTTTCTTTTGCTTACATGTATTTGATATAATTTCATTGTATTTCTTATATTATTCTTTCTTGTATTATTATTTTGATATTCATCACTTTCTTTTGCTTACATATATTTGATATAATTTAATTGTATTTCTTATATTATTATTTTGATATTAATCACTTTCTTTTGCTTACATAATTATATTTGATATAATTTCATTGTATTTCTTATATTATTCTTTCTTGTATTATTATCTTGATACTCATCACTTTACTTTTGCTTACATATATTTGATTATTTAAATTAAACAATTAAATAATTATTTTAGTGTAGGCTTAAATTTGTAATATTACTTTTTCATTATACGACGTAAACTCCACTCCCGGCCACAAGCTTTTGCTGCATCGGGAGTGCAAACCAAAAGTGTACCATTATTATGATTGTTCAAATAAAATTATATTATTATTATTATTATTATTATTATTATTATTATTATTATTATTATTTTATCGGTATGTTGGAAAGATAAAAGTAATTGATAACCTCCTGAATCAGAGTATAGTATAATAAACCATACTTCACACATGATTAGTGATATAAGTTGTGTGTGCAGAGACCCGATATATAGTAGGCCTATAATATAGCAGCATTTGTGCCCTAACTATAACGTGCAGAATTTTTTTTATAGTTTTTCCTCATGTCAGTGACTTTTTTTAAGTGTAGAATTATATTGAACTATAAAAAGAAAATAACAAATGTCTTAGAACTCAGGAGGATAAGTATTGTATTAACTTATAGAATTATGTTTTTTTAAGCTATGTAATAATTTTCTGTTATGCTGGTTGAGTAGAAGAGAAGGTAGAATGACCTTAACTCTGCTAGTCAAAATAAAACATTACATTACATTAAATAATTACAATATTAATTCTTAATTCGAGGTCCTTATTGTTATTATTTTCCTTAAATAGTCTCAGTACCAACATATCTCACGTTTATGTAGACGTTCGTACTTAATTGTATTACTTATTCCGTCCTTACGTTATACGGCTGAAGAGTAGTTGGAAAGTCATATAACGGTGTAACGATCGTTAGTTAAATTGCTTGGCTTTTCGCTTGAACTTTATGGCTGCCTTCACCAGTTACACACAGGGCTCAGAAACTACTGGACCGTGCTGCATTTATCACGTGAGGACGTTGGGATTTGTGGCACGTCGTTAAATAAAACAAAATAATGGCTGCAAATTCAACAGCTCCTGGGTGGGCTCGTCAACTTTACACATTAAGTTAAACTTCGAACTGTTAGAACTTGGTGAAGCGTCCGCAGGCAAATGGATGTGGGAGGCCTCGGAATTCTACTTGCAAGTTTGAAATTAATCCTTTTGTATTCTAGAGTAACGTGAGATTCATAAAGATTTATAGCTTTAACGTGCTCCAAGAGGTTAAGTGTTTGATTGTAAAAGTAATCTAGAACCCAGTATTTAGCAATGAGGTGTGAGAACCAAAACATTCGGCCAATGGATGAATTAAAAAGGACCAGGATTCGAAATAGACAGACTTTTTGGATATGTCATTATAAAATAAACTTTGGGTAAATGTCTATTACATTACACAAGGTGATTCATAAAGTATTACCTCTGCTTTAGTAATCAGTTTTACAAGTCATTTTAAGCAAACATTCTGTCCTGTATTAAGATACAGCGGAACGTCGAATACGTCATCCACATTCGGGAATGAATCCACACTTGTGTTTTATTTTTTTTTTTACAAAGGAAGGAAGAGTACGGGTCTGTGATGAAATAGAAAATTAATGGAATACAATATATTTTCTCTTCATATGAAGTGACATTCAGAAATTAGACCCAGCTCACAATAAATGTTTAACTATGGGTCACTCAAAGTGTATCACTCGTGTGTGTGTGTGTATGTATGTATGTATGTATGTATGCAAATTGTTATTTAAATTTTATGTTTTATTTAACGACGCTCCCAACTGCAGAGTTTATATCAGCGTCGCCGGATATGCCGCAATTATGTCCCGCAGGAGTTTTTTTACATGCCAGTAAATCTACTGATATGAGCCTGTCGCATTTAAGCACACTTAAATGCCATCGACCTGGTCCGGGATCGAACCCGCAACCTTGAACATGGAAGGCCAACGCTACACCAATTCGCCAACCAGGCCGACTGTATATATATATATGTATATGTATGTATGTATGTATGTATGTATGTATGTATGTATGTATGTATGTATGTATGAATGTATAAAGAGTGTTAAGAAAAGTATCCAATATTTTATGAGGTGATAGTATTCATCAAAACAAGAAAAAAAATGTCTAATAAACATGGGTCCTACAACACATATTTTCTGAGATCTGAACACTTATTCATAGGTGGTGATCAATGTGACATCCATTTATGGTAATATATTTTGTGCGAGATCGTGCGTATTTGCTTGTTTTCCGCACAGAACCAATACGCGGTAAGTGTGAAATACCACATTCAGTATTCCCAACGTAACACACATAACAATTTCCCTCTTCTTACCGCTTAAGCGCGACATTCATTTTACTGCTTTAGGCTTTTAACATATTATTTTTAGAGACGTTTAACATAGTAATAATTATAAATTGGAAACTTACCACTGCAATTTCACCTAAATTGCAATGTTAATTTTTGTTTTTAAATATTTGCAAAAATTAAGTAAAGTATACTACTCCACGAAACTTATTGCATTCCTGATACAAGTAACATTAAGGAAGTCGTGAAAAAATCAACAAGATTCCAGATGCGGATGTTATTTCAGCAATATGTTATATAAATAATATTCTTAAAATATTAAAATGAAAAATAAATCATTACATAACCTTACCGTTTGTTCTAAGTTCGCATTTATAGACTGGGGGAGAAAAAAGATAGACGTATATCACGGCCTGCTGGAGTATAGTAAACACAGAAAACATTTTATAGCAACAATGTTGAAGAAAGATATTTTGGTTTTCCGAAGTTGCCGTCATTAAACAGAAACCAACATGGAGATTTCAGTGCAACTAATTAGAAATTCGTCTTTCAGGTATGTAATAAACGATCTTCGCACAAAATAATGTACGATACACGAGCGGTATGTTTGTTTTCATGTTCTCGGAAATTAAAAAAGCTCAACTACGTTTCACTTTTTCAATCTTTTCCTCGACATGAAAACGTCAACATACCGCTCTTGTAACGTATATTACTATTTCTGCCCTACAATACAGCAGGCTACCAGATAATCATACTGTAGTTGACATCCCTGGCATGGAATACTGATACATCGCAAGGAATATTGAAAACAAAAGTATGTATCCAATGCATACCCACTTCACTTAATGTGATTCGGGTTCCGCATATTGCGGATAGATGGCAAGACTGTTACCCATTTTATAGTTGCACACCACTTATTACTTCAATATTGCAAAACTCGCGATTACATATCAAACGAGTGGTAGCACGGTTCTGTAGCTGCCCTCTGAGCCGAAATATTATTATCACCTGATATTTTCTTCTGCCCTGAACTTTCCTCCCGCTCACCACTCCATCCAGTACGTCTTTCAGTGGTCAATTTTTTCTAGCCATTGATCCAGCCAAATTATTTTTCTATTCATGATCAGTTTCTGCACTCGATAGATAAAATTAAACATACTTTTTAACCAACCGAGAAAAGAAAATTCTTCAACAAATTCTTTTTCTGTTCATGATTAGTTTCTGCACTCAATAGATAAAATTAAACACATTTTTTCTAACCAACCGAGGAAAGGAAGTTCTTCAACAAATTCTTTTTCTATTCATGATCAGTTTCTGCACTCAATAGATAAAATTAAACCTATTTTTCTAACCAACCGAGGAAAGAAAGTTTCTGCACTCAATAGATAAAATTAAACATACTTTTCTAACCAAGCGAGGAAAGAAAGTTCTTCAACAAATTCCTTTTCTATTCATAATCAATTTCCGCACTCAATAGATAAAATGAAATATACTTTTCCAACCAACTGAGGAAAGAAAGTTCTTCCACAAATTCTTTTTCTATTCATGATCAGTTTCTGCACTCAATAAATAAAATTAAACATACCTTTCTAACTAACCGAGGAAAGAAAGTTCTTCAACAAATTATTTTTCCATTCATGGTCAGTTTCTGCACTCAATAAATAAAATTAAACCTACTTTTCTAACCAACCGAGGAAAGAAAGTTCTTCGACAATTTTTTTTTTATTCTTGATCAGTTTCTGCACTCAATAGATAAAATTAAACATACTTTTCTATCCAACCGAGGAAAGAAAGTTCTTCAACAAATTCTTTTTCTATTCATGATCAATTTCTGCAATCAATATATAAAATTAAACATTCTTTTCTAACCAACCGAGGAAAGAAAGTTCTTCAACAAATTCTTTTTCTATTCATGATCAATTTCTGCAATCAATAGATAAAATTAAACATGCTTTTCTAACCAACCGAGGAAAGAAAATTCTTCAACAAATTCTTTTTCTATTCATGATCAATTTCTGCAATCAATAGATAAAATTAAACGTACTATCCTAACCAACGGAGAAAAGAAAGTTCTTCAAAGTTTTATAAAATTATAGTTGTACCTGTTTTGTTATATAGGCACGAAATATGGAATTTTACAACAATACAACAATACATTCATAAACGCGACCGCTAAACTCTTGGCATGCTATGAGATCGTAAAGGCACACAAACGCAGCTACACCGTCTGAATATGACATGCATTGCAGAGGACAAAACAAAGAAAATAATGGCATGACCACGTAGCCAGTATGTAGACGGAATTTCAAAAGAAATGTGAAACTACAGTCCGAACTGTTGTAAATACGTAGACACGAAATATGGAGTAGCATTACAGTAGATCTACTGCCTAATCCATTTGGTTTTCTGTAACAATTTCAGATAGTTAAGCTACCCTTCTTACAAGTTTACAGTTCGGGATATCTAGTAAACCTGAAATGACCCCCATATACTTCATAATGAGATTCCTTGACTGAATTTTTCAACTCATTTTCATACAGCTTTATCATGAATGCTTTGACACAAACAGTAAATTTTCAAAATGACGACTTACATTTTTATGCACGCATTGTAGTGTCGCATTGAAACTTGTAGTAATGCTGTCGAAGGGGACCCATACAAGCAAAGACTTGTCGGAGACTAATCTTTACAGACTTACGTCCACCTAAGGGAGGTATATCTGAATTGGATGATTGTCAATGCACTCTTACACTTATCTCCTAGACTTACAGTTCACCAAAAAGTAAGAGGTCAGAGAAATACTATTCCTTCAGGGTTCTACGTTCTTAGAAATGAATGGAAATAATTTATCAAATCTTTACTTTTACAGCTTGCCGTCTTTTCGCTACAAAGAACTGATTAAAACGAAACAATAGCGAAATTTTGACCTCATATTCACATTAACGTTTGTTTCTATGTGCATTTCTTCTCCCGCTTAATTTGTGAATCACTAAAGTCGGAAAAATTCAAGCAGCCGCTGAAATCTAGAGACTTACTTTAAGGCCGAAAGTTCGAATACCTTCCGGCCATGTATGAGGGAATGTGCCTATGAACTTATGTTTGTACACACTTATCTCCTGGAAAGTCTCTGTGTGTGTGAAGCCCTTAAGGGACACCTGTACCCGCTGAAGAAGCAGTTCTGACCATGCAGTTGTTGAACACTTTATTGCAGACTTACATTTCTTAATTACATCCGAAAAATAAACTTTAATTCCATTATGATCACATCGATTTATGCATCATCTCGTCTATAGCATCAAATATTCTGTGGTACTAATTAAATTCTGAATTTTTTCATTATTCTTGAGGTCTGGCTTGGAAATTCGCAGCATGAAGCGTGATTGTGGGTGTCGATGCAATGATGCTAAATTGTGAGGAAACCTTCAGAACCCGCTTTGGCCACTACAAATTCTAATCTGGCCCAGACGAGAATCGAATCCAGGTTACTACGTTCTAAGACAGATCGCATAGCCATTCGGCTACAGGTGTGATAAGATCTTATTTATAAGACAGTACTTTTTAATCAGATAATCATTTTTAAATAATGTTATTGAAGTTCAAGTATTTTCTTTTCAATTTTCTTAGGGCCGATTGTATTAACCATTTAATCTTAGATCAGAGGTTAAATTGATCCTCGTTCTAGCTAAACTTGGAATTTTGTGTTGTATAAAGTCTAATCTGAGATTAATTTGTCTCAAACTAAAGTCAACTTCGACTGAAGAAATTTCTTCGATTAGGTTAGATGATCCAAGTTCTATTATTTCTTTTCTGTTTGAAATATACGAGTGACAGATTGTGCAAATAAAATATCCATTATTAATATTAACAAATATGGTAGGTACATTTATATATATATTTTTTTTTTTTTTCAATTTCTTGCCTTAATACACAATCATTCTTTTATTTTATAAGGTTCTATCGCGTTCAGCAGTATGAAATAACATAACCTATAATAAATTATATTAGTTTTTAACAACCATTAATTATTTATTAATGGATATGATAGGTACATTCATAAATTTTCAATTAACTGTATTACTAAACGAAAACTGTCGTTTTATAAAGCTTTATTAAGTTATGTTTAGCAGTATCAAACACCATAACATGATAACAATTTGGAGAACAGTCAATCTTCTTCTTATTGTCCGCCATTATTTACAATGCACAAAACAAACCAGTGTCTCCAACAAAGTGTACGGAAAGTCGCCAAAAAGTAGTTTGAAAGTAGCTAGATTTCCCATTATTAACAAAGAAAGGGTAAATTTTGTCACTATGGGGTGCTAAAAAGGTCGCCAAATCCCTATTTAAGCAATATAAAAGTTAAAAGAAATTATCGTTAAAAAAGAGTTAAAGTCGATAGATTGGCAACACTGAACAAACCTGTACAACATGGTCAGCGCATCATATACTTCACCTGTTTATGCGATGTTGCCAAATCCTTTTCACGTGAACTTAGATTGCATTTGAACCACGGTAATTTGATCGCAGTAAAGTTTTATACGATAGAAGAAGTGCCTGAACTCGGTTCACTTTCCGATCTTCGATCAAAGATGATCTTTTTATTCAGGGAGTTTTATACAATTGGGCCTTAGAGATTTACATACATTCATAAATATATATGGTTTTCGGCAAGATCTTAAATCACGAATCTACGATCTAATGGATAAGTACAGTATACTAACTAGTAACACACGTAAGAAAATACGTGTCACCGTTTAGTTTCGCACAATTCAGAGAATTGCTTTATATTATTAAAGAAAACCACAGTACATTCCCTTTATTTGGTGATATTTAGAATAAATCACCGCCTAAACCTTTCGTGTGTGAAGCCAATATAACAGCAACCACGAAAGCGTAATATTGCTAATAATTTACCAGACAGCAGCACTGTGAAGTCGGCTGCTATAGAGCAGAGAAACCGCGTGTGGCGGATTAGTGGTTGCAGTTTCGAAACTCGCCTCCGGGCCTTTCCAAAATGTTCTGCAGCTGCCTGTTGGATTACTCACACTTAGTTCTAGTACCATGCCACTAGAAAGCTTGAATTAATTCGCAACTAACCGTTGGCAGCACTTGTGACGTAGACGTCTATGCTCCATAAGCCCGCAGCAAGATGAAGTGAGCTGTAAATGAAGTCAAAAGTATACGCAACTATTTTGCTCTTAATTTTTTTTTGGGGGGGTGGGAGTACGTCCGCGGTTATGACTCTATGAGTAGAGCGTGCTCTACCCAACGAAGTGGTCCGCGGTATAAGTCCCAGTGTGAGGGGAGATTTATCTCCTTCCTACGGAACTGACAAAGGAGATACTTGACCTCGAACGCTCAGAACCACACAAAAACATGCTTAGAATATAAATCGCCCATTATAAAAACAGTAGTATGAGTCATTCCCATGCAAAAACTGCCCGTCTTACCACAAGAGACATTTGAATCATCACATATTCAAGGTGCAAGAGAAGAACTTTGATGACACAAAGATGTAAAATATCAATATCATAGTATCAAAAACACATATTTTAATGTCGTGACTATATTGTTTTTTTTATTGGGTTATTTTACGACGCTGTATCAACATCTAGGTTATTTAGCGTCTGAATGATATGAAGGTGATAATGCTGGTGAAATGAGTCCGGGCTCCAGCACCGAAAGTTACCCAGCATTTGCTCATATCGGGTTGAGGGAAAACCCCGGAAAAAACCTCAACCAGGTAACTTGCCCCGACCGGGATTCGAACCTGGGCCACCTGGTTTCGCGGCCAGACGCGCTAACCGTTACTCCACAGGTGTGGAAACTATATTGCTACATTTACAATCAACAATAAACAAAATATTGCCAACTTCTTGATGTGTACTTCTTTAGGCAATATAACCTTTATATGAAAAGGATCGTTGATTTTGTAAGACCACAATATGAAAAACCACAAGTAAAGTTACACGATCGCCATTTCATCAACAGACTTCATATAGTAGAGCGTCTCGTTTAGGCACAGTGATAACGTAAACAAGGTGCAGGTAACGTGTGGGAGGAGGACGAGCCGTACGATGAACACGAGGGATGCACAAGGTTTTAGTTACAACATTCATGGCGAAACGTTATTATTATCCATCTTTTTGAGCAAACAGGACATAAGAAGACTTGGGCGTTTTCGAAAGGAAACTTGTAAAGGTCATTTAATGTACCAGTTAAATTTAATGATGACTGGAAACCTATACTCTATACCAGATGTCTTTGGAGCAGACCATGACAAGGGTCTCGATGCATCTCATGTTATCTCTGCGCTGGCGAGTCATTACTTAGCTGAGAGCGTTGTAGACACTAGCGCGTGCATATCCTGGTTACGAGACTGTATTCAGAGACGCGTCCACTACTACAGTTCTATTGCGTCTAGCATCTGTGCAGTGTATGAGCAGACGACAGCAGTACAACTAGTGACTGATGCAAGAAGGTGTGTTCAAAGACACAGTGCTTTAATTTTCAATTTCGTTATATAAACGTAGTCGGTCACTTAAGTCACATACGGACATTTAGTATCGTGTGAACCGCGCTCTCTTGCATTTCGTTCCGTTGTTTATATCTGCTCCAAAGACATCTGGTATAGAGTGTAGGTACAATAATGAATTATATGATTTTAGAGAGAGCCTGATATTGTGACATGTATTAAAATTGGCCGTTTGCAAGGGGCTGGACATATAGTAACGATGGAGAAAACAAGACTAGCGAAGAAAACTTTCTTATCTCATCCAGTGAATGGTATACCAAGAGAGATGAGAGGATGATGTGATGGAAGATGGTAAAATGATTGGATGACAAAGGCTAGAATCGGATAGGATTGGAAAAGATTCCGCTGAAGTCCAGGACAGTTAAAGGATTGTTGACCCAATGATGATGATGTTTATCTATCTCAGTGATACATTTTATCATATTTCAAAAAATATTTTACATATTTCCATATACATATCAGTAGGCCTACATTTACAATTCTTATCTTCGTATGCATTGCTGCATTTCAGTTGTATATTTCGATTATTCTTACAAGTCTTTGTACGTTTTAAATTGTTAGATTTTTAGTGGTAAATTTTAGTTAAGAATGCAAAATATTTCTACGTATCTATTTATATATATTTCCACATTTTGCATAAGAATCCGGTCTCTACTATTAAGAGAACATCCTTTATAGATTAGTCCACTAAGATTCCTTGCATCTGGCATGTGCAGTAGATTTCACAGAGATTCTCACTAACCCTCGGTGTTTGTGAAAGCATTGCGACATTTGTTGGAGAGGGACTTCTTTACTGTGAAATTGACAAGGGAGCCTTTCACCAGCGTGTCGTGTACACTCACTGCACTGTATCACAGAACTTGTGTGACCGGGACCATAAAATAACTCGTGCCAGCTGACGTTATCAGAAGGAAATATTGATCAGAGTTCGTTCTGATCAGTAGAGTGTGACATTTACAATCGCCAGTATAAGTTCAACATTTTTAGCACTTTCAACGTAATGATCACACATACATCATTGTCATGATCATTATCATCATCTACAACGTTAGAGACATAAATTAGTTAATGGACTTTTTCAAACTGTATCCAACACCATTATAAAATCGTAATAATAATAATAATAATAATAATAATAATAATAATAATAATAATCATAATAATAATAATACCATCATCATAAAACAAACAAGATTATTTGTCCCACAGCCTGTCTTTTACTTTCTATATTTGCAATTACGTATAGTTCTGAAAATAAAATTGTAATTTCCCGATTTTTCCTTGTTCGCCAAATGCAATCCTCGTCAACTGGGCCAAAATATGTATGTAATACTTCGTTTTCAAAGCTATTAGTTTTTTTCGACGTGATTAGTTACTGTTATGGTTAATTATTTCGCAAATAATACAAAACTGTCTGAATTATTTTATTACGACGTACTTTAATTGCAGCAAAACCAATTCTGAAAAGACAGCATGGGCTTCAGAGTAAAATTATATTTCATTTCGTTTATTATTAAAATTTGAGAAATAATGCATTTTTCATCACGTTCTGTTGTATGAATAGATGGCCTAAATGTATGAATTCTTGCATATTTTTCAATTTTTAAATTTCCAGTCTGTATCCAGCAGCTGTATCACCTTTACTTTTTAACTTCGCTCTAGAATATGCCATTAGGAAAGTCCAGGATAACAGAGAGGGTTTGGAATTGAACGGGTTACATCAGCTGCTTGTCTATGCGGATGACGTCAATATGTTAGGAGAAAATCCAAAAAACGATTAGAGAAAATACGGGAATTTTACTTGAAACAAATAAAGAGATATGTTTGGAAGTAAATCACGAAAAGATAAAGTATATGATCATGTCTCGTGACCAGAATATTGTACCAAATGGAAATATAAAAATTGGAAATTTATTCTTTGAAGAGGTGGAAAAATTCAAATACCTGGGAGCAACAGTAACAAATATAAATGATACTCGGAAGGAAATTAAACAGAATAAATATGAGAAATGCCTATTTTTATTCAGTTGAGAAGCTTTTATCATCCAGTCTGCTCTCAAAAAATCTGAAAATTAGAATTTGTAAAACAGTTATATTACCGGTTGTTCTTTATGGTTGTGAAACTTGGACTCTCACTTTGACAGAGGAACATAGGTTAAGGGTGTTTGAGAATAAGGTGCTTAGAAAAATATTTGGGGCTAAGAGGGATGAAGTTACAGGAGAATGGAGAAATTTATACAACGCAGAACTGCTTGCAGTGTATTCTTCACCTAGCATAATTAGGAACATTAAATCCAGACGTTTGAGATGGGCAGGGCATGTAGCACGTATGGGAGAATCCAGAACTGCATATAGAGTGTTAGTTGGGAGGCCGGAGGGAAAAAGATATTTGGGGAGGCCAAGACGTAGATGGGAGGATGATATTAAAATGGATTTGAGGGAGGTGGGATATGATGATAGAGACTGGATTAATCCTGCTCAGGATAGGGATCAATGGCGGGCTTATGTGAGAGCAGCAATAACTTCCGGGTTCCTTAAAAGCCAGTAAGTATTCAGCTGCTGTTTAAACTTTTTTTTGATATTAGCATATATTCTATCTTCTCTACGTCAATAAGCAATATAAGATAAAGTTAGAAGTGAATCTGTTGCATGAGATCTTTAAAAATTAATAGCGACTGCTATGAACGAGGCGACCTATACACAGCAAAATATTGTAGTTTTTCTTTAACTTTTTGAATAATTTATTAACACAAATGGTTTTGGCAGGCGATTTTGTGATTATAGTTGTATCATTATGAAGCGAATAATATTCACCTTTTCATTCTAGTAAAAGGTATTCAACGCTTATACAGAGCGGTTAGTAGCGATCGGGGCCGTAAGACTCTGTTCAGTGCCTGTGTTATACTTCACGTTGCAAGCGGGAAAAGGGAGCCAACGTCGCCGCTAATAACAATGTGAAATGTAACGCTTTTGACTCTCAAAGCATAAATTGATATTTAAAAGTGACAATAATGAGCATTCTTGTTACAATATATTGTTGAAAATGATTTCCTTCAGTAGCCACAAATTCTCGACATCTGCATAGAAAATTTCCGTTAACACGGATAAGTTCCTCAAGTATAAGTAAAACAATTTCTCGGCTGACATATTTTTTCATTTCCTTGTTGTGTAAGGTTTATTCCTGTAAACTTCATATTTTAAGTTCCTCCATAAATAAGTCAAGCGGAGTGAGATCGGAACTACGAAAGATGCTGATAACTCTGTCCTTAAAAATCTCTTAAATAAGTTCTTGTGATTCGTAATAAGTGTGTGCAGTAGCAGAATCCTGCCAAGATATTTTTAGCGAATCACCTTATTGTTCTGCACTAGTAGGTCGTTTTCACTTACTTATTGTATATAAGACCCTCTATTCTAGAGAACACTTTTGTAATGGTATAACTAAAACACAGAACTGAGTAACATGACAGTTCACTATGTAATTCTAAACCATACCAGAATTGTAACAATTTTAACACAGAACTGAGCCACACTTCAGCTCACTAACAAATTCTAAATCAAATTGACTCGTGTGACTTAAAATCTCTCGGTGTATGTATATTTCACTCCGCGATTACGCCTGAACAGCTCTCTGACGGCCCGGAACGCTATTAATCGTTCTGTATATTTTTAGTTACTTCAACTACAACATCTAAGGATGGAAATAATGTTCTATTTTGCTGAAAATATTTATGAAACTTATATATTAATTTAGAAGATTATGTTGTACTTTTATCCAGTTTTCAAGATTGTGAAACCTTATCTTTAAATTACTCGTATGGTCGATTTGGCGAATATCAAAGATTACGAACATAATAGAAAAGGGTTTCTGTGTCGTTCTGCTGAACTGAAACGACATAAGGTACTGTAGGTAGGGGCCTACTGTTTAGTTATGTTTTTATATTCTTTTAAGGTTTACTTCCATGATAAAATTACTAGTTGACTACCTCTGTGGTGTAGGGGCCAGCATGCTGGTCTCTTATGCAGAAGACCCGGGTTCGATTCCCGGTCGGTTTAAATTTCCTGGTTGAGGGTTTTCAGGGTTTTCCCTCAACCGTAAGGCAAATCCCAGGAAATTCGGGCCACGACATCCTTGAATATCACCGGCTTCATTCATCACCAAAATCATATTCATAACAAATCAGTAACATATCTACAGACGCCATCTAGTTCACAACAATAGAACCAGTCTCAACAATACACAGACCTTCGGATTTAATAATAATAATAATAATAATAATAATAATAATAATAATAATAATACTTACAGGCTTTTAAGAAACCCGGAGGTTCATTGCCGCCCTCACATAAGCCCGCCATTGGTCCCTATCCTGAGCAAGATTAATCCATTCTCTATCATCATAGGCTATCCCACTTCCCTCAAATCCATTTTAATATTATCTTCCCATCTACGTCTCGGCCTCCCCAAAGGTACTTTTCCCTCTGGTCTCCCAACTAACACTGTATATGCATTTCTGGATTCGCCCATAGGTGCTACATGCCCTGCCCATAATAATAATAATAATAATAATAATAATAATAATAATAATAATAATAATAATAATATTAATAATAATAATAATAATAATAATAATGGTTTATTTAACCTGGCAGGATTTACCCAAAAGATGTTTTAAGCGAGTATAAATAACAGTAAAACAAAATTACAAGCATCATACAATAAAATGTCTTCCATTTCAAATTAACATGACGATAATCAACTGAATCAAATACATTCGAATCACTCTTGTAAAATATATCAAATTGCTCATTCCATCTTATTATAATTCTATAGCGGCAATAAAATTTATTAATATTACAGGAGAAAAATTCGCTGTGGTGCCGAGGATCGAACCTGGGTCCTTGGTTCTACGTACGAAACGGTCTCACCAGTGTTTTTCCCTTTGTGGCCTGACTCCAAGTTGGGCATGTATGTTGACATTTTATATTAAGTCAACTGCCATTATACAAGGGGCGCACTCAGTTGAGTGACTTGGTGACCGGGATTCCACAGTAATATGCACAGTAATCTGTACAGAAATATCCACTGTTGCTAGAACAATCTACTGGAGGAGGGAGTTCGATCCGGTGCTGTGGATTGGATTTCGGCGTAGCTCAATGGTGAGAGCGCTTGGTACGTAGAACCAAGGACCCGAGTTCGATCCCCAGGGCCGGAGCGAATTTTTATCCTCTAATACTAATTGTTACCATAACAGATATATTCTGTAGGACCAAAAAAATAATAATAATCTTTACGTAGAATAAAATTTATTCTAAAACGTATTGTAAATAAAACATTTTTACGGAAATTTATCTACTTCAATATAATTCCATCTTAACAATATAAGTGAGAAACTTTGGAGATAGCAAGTAGCAGTACTTTCAGATGTTGGCGATATTGTCTTTGTATATCGAAGAGTTAACCACAAATAATGATCGATTACTATCTTATTCGATGAAATTCCGGTATGCTTTTTTTAATAATCACGGAAACAATGCATCCGCAGGAAAATAGTTACATAATTTCCTGCTAAATTACTTAATTCAATGAAATCGTTCTCAAATATTCCTCACCTAACTACTATATACAATACGTAAGGATGGAAGAGCATATAAAACATATACTTTCACGCCGTAATTTCAGTTCTGCAGAACGGCTCCATACCCGAAGGAAAGAAAGTAAACACTTAATATTAATTGTTAATCGTTTTATATTCGATCACGGTTGGTGAAGCTGAACATTTGTCAATCAAAATATAACAAATTGAATGGTATGGAGAAGCGAAGATAACCAACCGAAATTAAAAAAAAAAAAAAACTTCCCACGCGTCATCACTATCGGGATGGTGCACAGACTCTATTCAGGACACCAAGTCAGTCATCTAGTGTTGACGTGCATTTTGTTTGATCTGCGCGGACCTGAAAGACTGCCAAGCTGTTTGTGACGTTTGGAGCGACTCGGTGTGAAAATAGCTTCCAGGGGAACTGAATGACGGTTCATTAACTAGGTGACCGGCTCTAGCATGCACGCTTCCTGCCTCCAGAGCTTCCTGCCCTTTTTAGAAATATTTCTCACTTTCTTGACAATGCAATCTGTAGCATCTATGAAGCCTACAGTCAAAATTTTTGTTTTTAACGTGGTCAATTCTTTAAAACATAAGTCTTATTATTATTATTATTATTATTATTATTATTATTATTATTATTATTATTATTATTATTATTTATCTCCCAAGTAATAATTTATTTTCTTCTCTGTATGTTTACTAAATTGCTTGTTAAAGAAACTTAGGGCCGATTTCACCAATACGTTGCTAGTCCACAATTAAATAATTGTAATTTAACTTAAATACGGAAGTTAAATTGTTAATTCGTTTATAATAATAATAATAATAATAATAATAATAATAATAATAATAATAATAATAATAATAATAATAATAATAAAGCCGTAAATCCCCAGTGGGGCAAGGCCTCCTGCTTGGGCAGGGGTGGCTCGAGTCTTGACCATCAGAAGAGCCGACCTGATGGTCTATTTACATTCCTACTTCTTTGTCCACTATTTCGCTAGCACTGGTTGTTGCTCCCACTCAAAGTTGGTTGACTGCGTCCTTCCACCGTGTTCTTTGGCGTCCTATTCTGGTCCACAGTCCTCCTAGCTGCAACTGGAACTCGTCCCCCCATCTGGTCCTCGGTCGTCCACGGTTTCTCCAGCCAATTCTTGGATCCCACAGTGTCGCCGTGTGTGCCCATCTGGTAGGTTGCATTCGTACCACGTGTCCTCCCCAGCGCCATTTCATCCTTTTAGCGAATGTCACCACGTCCTCTACGCCACTTCGTCGCCGTACTTCTTCGTTTCTGATTCTGTCTTTCAGGCTTATTCCGAGAATTTTCCTTTCCATTCTTCTTTGGCATCTTCCTAATTTTAATGCCTGTTTCTTGGTGAGTGACCAGGATTGCGCCCCATATAGAAGTACAGGTGCAATGCAGCTGTTGAAGATCTGCCTCTTGTTCTGCAATTTCTGGCTCTTGTCCATTAGGATGAAGGACAGACTCCAAAACTTTCTCCATGCCGATGCTATTCGTCTATCAATTTCTTTGTCCATGCTGTTCTGAAATGATATAGTCTGGCCAAGGTAAATGTATTGCGTGACAAATTCGATGTTCGCATTGTTGACGATCATCTGCCCTTCTGCGTCATTTGTCAGTACTTTGGTTTTGCTGGTGTTGATTTAATTCGTTTGCATTTCACCAAACTAATATGCATTTAAAATAAAGTCAATTAATTTAATTCCCAAATAAGTCATCACGACCTTCGGAATCATAGTAAAATCACAGTCTAGTACAGGGCTGGGCAGCAAGAGCGGATTCTACTCTCTCACGGGGAGCCGTATGATTTCTCTTCATCCCCTTTCTTCCCCGCCGAACACAGTGCAGCGTTGGTTCCGTGACTGATGAATATTAAGCGTCCCCGTTTAGAGACTGGTTGCGCTCCCGATGCCCAGCCCTGGTCTAGTATATACACTCACGAAGCTCAATACGTAGTAAATATGCATCCATAGATAGTTGCTAACCACTAAGATCGCTACTATCATCTCATTACAGGCAGTGCGAAATAGTACCTGCACAGTCTTTTGTTCCTAGTACGCTCATAAACTCGAGCTTCGTGACTGTATATATTAGACTGTGGTAAAATCCTAATTTCGAAGGTCATGTGTCGTGTTAATGTAAGCAGTGACCTATATTGAGTTCATTTGTTATATTACGACAATAAAATGTCGTCATAAACAGAGGTAACCTCACAACAATATAGGTATTAAAATCATCGAAAACAAAAGGACGAATAGGTAGACCAGCGTATAGGAAATTATAAGACGTATGGACACTTCGCATCGGTACCTTTAATGTAGCATGACTGATTTCCATGACCTTCAGCCAGCTTGAGCGTGAGATTTTTGTTTTTCCCCTAGAGCTGGCGCTGACATCATACTAGCTAGCAGTCGACACAGCGGAATATAACAGGCATACAATTAATACATCTAGGTACATTATATACTCAAATAAAATAAATTGGACCGATGAAATAATAAATCCAACGTTGTGTAGACTCTAGAGTTCCATTATAATGAGAGTTGAGACGTTGACCCTAACAACAATTAAAATATGTAATGATTTGACAGCGCTGAGAATGAAAAAACAAAACTCCTATGAGAAGTAAAACTATATCCCTATAATATATTATATACAAATATTAAACGAATTTGAATACACCATTTTATAATGTATTATATTATTTTATAATATAATTTATTAGATATAAAACATAAAAGATTATTATTACAACTAATTTATCACTGAGAAATAAGGAAAAGCTGTTAACTTGAATTTATTTGAAGTAAAGACGTTATTGGATTATGCAACAAGGTACGCGATGTTTGCATTCTACGTCTCAACTCTTATATTCGATAATTATTATCGAGGAACTCTTAGCGTGTGCTCGATTACACTACCCTCTAGCGCTTGAAAATGGAGCTAAACGCCGGCGCACAGAAAAACAAAACAGAAAAATTCGCTCAGTGTTCATTCTATAAATAATCCTTATTCGCTGGGTAGACTTTACAAGAAAAGAATAAATTGAAGACAAAATGGGACAATATGAGAGTAGATCCAAGAAATATGCAACAAGATTTCATGGATTTGCGCTATTTCAATGCGTTCAGATGTAATATTACGCCTACATGATAAATATATTATTATTACTTTAGTTGCCGTATCTTTGGCAAACGGAGGTCGATTAAACGTTTCTTCAATAAATGTATCATTTAAATAATATTATGAAGTTCTTAACGTATCAGTTGGTAATTCTAAATCACCTCCTGTACTGTCTATAATATACAATGGTTATGTCTTGCTTAGCCTGAACTGCATTTTCAAATCTTTTTCGTCCATTGTATTAAAATAATCTTCTCTTTTGTAAATTATCCTCGCCCGTCTTGCTGAGAAATCATCATTTTCAAATATGAAGTCCATCATTGTCCTCGCCATGATGAAAATTGTCGTTAATGCAGGATTATTTATTTAAATGACCAAATATTGACCAATTAACTTAAATGCAGTTTAATGAGAGCTTAAAGCCCAATTTGTGTTGGTGAAATGCATTGTCCTTTTAAGTGTAAATTAAGAAGACTTTAAATAACAATTAAAGTTCAATAAGTTTGTTGAAATCGGCCCTAAGTAATGATTTAGGGTAAATAATTCGATTTTTATATTGTGTTTAAAAAAGTACAAAACTTGCTCTGCAAAATAATATATCTATTGTATGGACGTCTCTGTAGACAAGCCCTTTAAATGTTCTCTTTAAATATGGCAATGCATGTCAAATTTTAGTACAATTTTTCTTAAGTTAAGATCTTTCAAATTGAAGTGTATTTTTCTCTGAAGTACTGAATACATTTATATGAAATTTTCAATGTTTTCTGCAGCCTGTTTTCTACAAACTAGATCTACATGTTTAAGAATATCACACACATAACATAAGAAAATATATACATATTGAAAAACATGACAAAAATTGATAATCAAATTGTATATATCGACGCTGTGCATGAAAAATGGCTGCCAAATTTAAAGGAGAGTGAAAGAAACTTCACAAAAAAATTTTGTGTTTATATCCTATGCTAAAACACTTTTACCTTCTTTGTTATTTTATTAAGATTGCAAATATATCAACTTTGAATTTTAGGAACAATTTTAGAGATCATTCTGTTCTTTCAAGTGCACGTAGTTTATTTTACTAAAAAGTGCACACAACCACTTTTCCGGGTACACTGACGATATGTTTCTTTTTTATTTTGTTTTACTAGAGGTGAAATATATAACTAAATACTACTTCGGGATTTACATTATACATTGCTTGATAACTTAAAAATTGCAAGGAATATGAGTGAAGATTTTAGCAAGTAATGTGCACTTAAAGTTCGAGGTATTTTTAGCAAAGTGGGAAAACAGGTTATCAGAACCTTTTTTGCACTTGAACAAGAAACTAATTAGTTGTCTTTCATATCACTGAATTCAGAATTATTTATTGTATAACCATGGTAAGTTTTATTTCACTTGAGCTCTAAACACCTGAAAATATTGAACTAAACTTTTGTACTGAAACGCTTCAATCGTACAGAAATCACTAATCAGTCCCATTAAATTGTGTATAGTTAGAGTTTGAATGGTTTCGTTGAATAATACAGCATTGTTTGAAAAAAATTATTAATAAATCTCTACAAATAATACAAAACACTTCTAGGGACAAATATATTAATAAAAAACAAATTATAAAGCCTTAATACCAGTATTATCTTTAATAATGAGAGTAAAAAAAGTGTTTTTTTTTATAGAATACACAGTATCCAGAATGTATTTTTGCACGATCGTGTTTTATATACGTGTCGCTATTGTTGACAGGTCTTATAAGTTGGATTTACATGTGTGGACTGGTTGCTAGAGAAACAAATATTGTTACAACTCATAACAGTACTAGTGTTGATATAGGACACAACAGTACCAATTTAATACAATCAATTTTCCATAATTCTTCGGTATTATATCCGCGGACATATCAGAATCCTCGTTTTCAATCATCTTAGCTGCTATGATGTATCGTATGTATTATAACAGAAATTTCCATTAATATTTTTTAGCAAACAAACATTCCATTGAACGTATAATAGTTACATTGAATAAAATGGAAGAGCATTAACAAACTCTATTCTTGGGTTGATATTATAAGAGAAAAATTCGCTCCGGCGCCGGGGATCTAACCCGGGTCCTTGATTCTACGTACCAAGCGCTCTAACCATTGAGCTACGCCGAAGTCCAATCCACAATACCGCATCGAATCCCCCTCCTCCAGTGTTTTTTCCTTTGTAGCCTGATTCCAAGTTCGACACGTATTTTGACATTTTATATTGTCAACTGTCATTATACAAGGAGCGCACTCAATTGAGTGACTTGGTGGCCAGGATTCCACTGTAATATGCACTGTTAGGCGAAGAATCTACGTAATCTATGGCGAATCCTCATCTTCATCTCGCCAAACATTATCTCGCTATCACCAATCCCATCGACGCTAAATAACCTTGTAGTTGATACTTACTTACTGGATTTTAAGGAACCCGGAGGTTCATTGCCGCCCTCACATAAGCCCGCCATTGGTCCCTATCCTGAGCAAGATTAATCCAGTTTCTATCATCATATCCCATCTCCCTCAAATCCATTTTAATATTATCTTCCCATCTACGTCTCGGCCTGCCCAAAGGTCTTTTTCCCTCCGGCCTTCCAACTAACACTCTATATGCGTTTCTGGATTCGCCCATACGTGGTACATGCCCTGCCCATCTCAAACGTCTGGATTTAATGTTCCTAATTATTTCAGGTGAAGAATACAATGCGTGCAGTTCTGTGTTGTGTAACTTTCTACATTCTCTTTTAACTTCATCCCTCTTAGTCCTAAATATTTTCCTAAGTACCTTATTCTCAAACACCCTTAACCTATGTTCCTCTCTCAAAGTGGGAGTCCAAGTTTCACAACCATAAAGAACTACAGGTACCGTAATATAACTGTTTTATAAATTCTAACTTTCAGACTTTTTGACAGCAGACTGGATGATAAAAGCTTCTCAACCGAATAATAACAGGCATTTCCCATATTTATTCTGTTTAATTTCCTCCCGAATATCATTTATATTTTTTACTGTTGCTCCCAGATATTTTAATTTTCTCACCTCTTCAAAAGATAAATTTCCAATTTTTATATTTCCATTTCGTACAATATTTTCGTAAAGAGACATAATCATATACTTTGTCTTTTCGGGATTTACTTCCAAACCTCTCTCTTTACTTGCTTCAAGTAAAATTCCCGTGTTTTCCCTAATCGTTTGTGGACACGTCATCCGCATAGACTTTGCAGCGTCGTTTAATAACCAAGTAAAAATACCTAAATACTCAT
This sequence comes from Periplaneta americana, assembly GCF_040183065.1. NCBI lineage: Eukaryota > Metazoa > Arthropoda > Insecta > Blattodea > Blattidae > Periplaneta > Periplaneta americana. The sequence goes on along the minus strand of NC_091129.1, from coordinate 90,947,626 downwards.
TAAATAATAATAATAATAATAATAATAATAATAATAATAATAATAATAATAATAATAATAATACTGTAATAGCAAAACAAAGAAAAAGAATTATAAGGATTCTGCAGTTACACTATAGATAGGTTAAAAGGAGTTCCAAGGTAGACAAATCTGAGAAATACTGATCTATCCCTATTCTAGAATTTTTCTGCACAATATACAGCAATTTTATCACTAATTCAATAATAATGTAAAATCTCTGTACCGGTGTATCTTATTTTTCGATTAGGCCAAATATAAATCTTCTTAAAGTGAAAACTTAAAGTTGACATCAAAATCTGAGTTTCCACGTGCAAGTATATTGTGATGATGATCTAAACTCCACAACAGAAACACGTTTATAATATTTGCACCCACACAATTTTTACGGGTAACCGCAGACGTGGGCGTACGAGATGGTTTTTTTACGACTAAATTTATAGCCAGTCAGAAAGGATTTAGTCCTAATGCTGATAAATAGTTTTGTCATCAACCAGTCAGATTGCGATTTAAAATATCCTGATTTATGTCGTTCGCGATCTTCTAGGGATCACTTGGTGATTCATTTCAACGGTTTTTTATATATATATTTCTTATTCAGTGCATACATCCGTTGTAATGGCCGTTCAGTGTTGAATTTTAAATCGCTATTTGAATTTAGTTCCGTTATCGCTTAACGCCAGCAAAAACGGTGTAAATGATAAAAGCGTACCGTCACTCGCAGCGTCAATGTAAACTGAAATGAATACATTCTAAATGCGAATGCCTATAAACAGACTCCAAGTGCTGGTATAGGCTATGTACTACTTCGCAGGTTTAGGAAAGAGATGCGGTGTGAGAAATTTTGTTTTAAATTATTCTAAAAATATCAATAATAATGTACAGAATTAAAAATACATTTTATTGCAACAGCAATACTTATGCCCAGTTTCTGAAAAGAGAGTTACCTCTACATACAGAGTTATCTATGGTTTAACGTGCTTATATGTTTAAAATGAGTTTCCGTAACAGCAGTTAAGCTTATCATCTTTATAGTTACCTGTCCTTCAACTGGTAACTATGCTTCGGCCTGTAGTTACCTGGCTGTTAGTACTGATTGGAACAAATGCCGACATGCGACGCTACTGCAGTACTGTTTTGTAAACTATAATAACCGACATTAAATAATAATATAGATAACAATAAATTGATTTACTATATTATTTGTATCGTTTTAAAAATTTGGCGTTTTATTTACGTAACTTACGGTGAATGTTTTACTTTCTATGAGATATTAGGATAATAATGTGTGTTTGTAAACACAAAAGTTTGAAAATCTCAAGTTTAATTTTCGTCATCAACTAAAGATTCTATGTCGTCAGTCGAAGAATATTTTATTCTTGGGTGTTCCACCAATGCCAATGATATTTCGGTCTCTGAAAAGTCGATTTGAATACATGAAAGCATTCATATGGATGAATGTAAAATATTTTGACATGTTTATCAGTATGGCTGCCATAGCCATCACAGCTGAATATGGTTGCAGTTTTGAAGTAGAACTTACATCTAGCCCTCTTCACTAGTATTATTTACCTCGATGATCACGTCAAATATCAACAATTGTTGCTTTTTTAATCATATTACGATTGAGATGGAAGTGTACAAGAACACTATCATTTATCACATGGTTCTTTAATTAAAAAGCCTTCCACCTACTTGTGCAGAGCTCACTGTGTACCTGTCAGCCATATTACTGCTGAAAACTTTTACAAATAAAAGTAACTATAAATAACTAAAAAAATCACTAACAAAATACTAGTGGAGACATCTATGGACTACAATAGATACTGAACTTGAAGTTACCTCAACTGTTAGTTACAAGCACTGATAAATCTACATTTAACTTCCCGAAAACTCATGAAAGTTATCAGTGCAGTTAAATTTATAAGAGCAGTTAAGTAACTGAGAGATAACTGAGGTGTACCAGAAACCGGGCATTAAACTATCATATTTAACACTTACGAGTAGCATAGTGCTGAACCGTGACAGGAAATAAAGGTAATAATTAGAATTTGTAAGACTAGAATATTATTTCTTATTGCCGTTAGTGTGTCCATGACTGTATAGAAATAATAGACACAACAGAAAATTCTTCCATTTAGGACTTTACTACGACCTTGATTACGAAAGTGTATATGCAGTTCTGAAAAATGGTAGACAGAAAATCTTAAAACTCTGTTGTAAGTCGAAAATAATTTTTCACAGTTATTGATTAATGATAATTTATTTAAAATACATATTTATTTTTTCCTTCTGTTTCTTCACTTCAAGGTTCAGGCTGATGTATATATGGTGTTAAAAAGAAGTATTGCAATATTTTAGGAGGTGATAGTAAGCATCAAAACAAGAAAAAAAGTCTAATAAACATGGGTCCTACAACACATACTTCCTGAGATCTGAAAACTTGTTCATAGAAGGTGGTCAATGTGACGTCCATTTATGGCAATGCATTTTTCTGTCCTACAATACACCAGGCTACCAGATAATCATACCGCAGTTGACACCCCTGGCATGAAATACTGATACGTCGCAAGGAATACTGAAAACAAAGGTTTGGTTGCGGATATGAGCAGGGTTCAACACAGATGAATGTTGTGAATTTTCGTAATCAGCATGTGTGGGCTGATGAAAATTCCCATGCCGTTGAAGAAACAAGGCATCAGTACCGATTCTCAATCAACGTATGGGCAGGCGTTCTTGGCCATAGATTAAAGGTCATACGTGTTATCACAGAGATTAACTGGGGCTCGTTATCAGGACTTTGTTATTAAAGTATTGCCTACCTAGATGGAGTAGCCTATGTGCCATGTCAGCAGAGACTACAGATGAATGATGGCACACCAGCACATTTTTTTCCGCAATGAGCGTAAACACCTGATGCTGACATTTCAGGACTGCTGGATTGATTGGAGAGGCCCCACTCCTTGGCCTACTCGTTCCCCCAAACCTAAATCCCCTAGACGTTTGGTTATTAAGAATAACCAGGTCAATTTCAAAGAGTGCGTGATTCCTCACGCCGAAAGATAGAGGAATGCACTGCCATGAATGAACGTCACATTGAGCACTTCTTATGAACAAGTGTAGAGACCTCAGAAAGTATATGTTGTAGGACCTATGTTTATTAGGCATTATTTTCTTATTTTGATGCATACTAGCATCTCCTAAAATATTGGATACTTTTTAACACTCTGTATTTCGGTTACTAATGTAGCTTTCTTTAGTGGTCTTCCAATGTTATACATTTTAATGCTGAGTGTAATATATTGAAATCTGCTGCAGTTCTTCGTCTGAAACATTATTCTTCAGCAATATAGAATAGAAAAAAAAGTAAACTGAAGTAAATCTTGCTACTCTTCTCTGCTAGTAAAGGACCACTAAAGATTTAAATATATTTTAGATTAATGGCGCAAATTATCTGAAAATCAAGACCTGAAAACATGTTTTCTTTTCAGTTCACATCTATTAAAGGACATTATTCACCATTACAAAACTTTTTGGGGCGTGATAATGGGATGTTTTAGTGGAAAGGAGGGGATTTTCGAGTGCTTGTGATTGTATGACTGCCAACAAAGAACTGAGAAAAGGGTTATGAATGAGGACGTGCAGGAAGGGAGAACGAGAAGCACATGGCACTGTTTCGTAGTCACCGGGTTATGCAATATCAGGATAAACAAGTTTCGACGACTAACAAAGTTTAACTGAACTGTCCTTTATCATCATAATCATTATCATCCTTCACGTATTAGATTCATAACCTGTTGCATCGTCACATCTTTTCCCTGGTCCCCAATACTTCTTCCAGATGGCTTTTATTTTAGCTTTTTATATGGACTTAGGCCTATATTTTATACTTTCTCTCTACATGTGGCTTCCAGTTTTCCTTGTTTCTGTTAACTTTTTCAGTTGTATTTAATTCTGCTCTAATATATCCATTTCTTATTTTATCGTTCCTTTTGCAACCTCTACGTACTTGCTTGTAAGAATCTCATTTCTACAGATTCAATTCTGTTTAAAACTTTTTTCCTTTGTATTCATATTTCAGTTCCATACAATAATAAAATTGAGAGGGGACCATAACATTATATATAAAGCTCTGTTATACAACCACATAGATTTTGAAACTGGTGGATCCTACGAGTTATTTATCTATACTGATCGTGTGATATTTCGCAGCAGAGATACTTACAATGTACAACTTGTTCCAAAACTTAAATATGTAAAACATTATTTTCGATATGACGGAAGAGGTCTTTTCTTTAAAAGCAGTAACTTCTGCTGTTTCTTAGTCGATATATTTAAAATGTGCATCTTGTCCCAAAACTTGATTTTGTAATATTATTTTCAACCTGATGAGGGTCTTTTCTTTAAAAGCCACAATTTTAATCTTATTAATGGAAATTTTAAATTCTATTCTTTGCTAATTTGTTGAAGTTTAAAAATTGATGTCTGGAGATTATTTTTATTGTCTTAGATGATCACTTGTTCATCTGCGCACATTAAAACATATAAATAAAGCAACCAGAAAATTGAATATTGAAGGCCTGAAATACCTATTGCTGTAAATGGAAGGTACAATATTATATTCCACATGTATTATTCACTGTTGGATTAAGTATGAAGAAAATCCGTCCAGTATATTTATGAACAAAAGGGAAATATTATACTCACTGATTTATCTTGTTTTTCTTCTGACTTACTCTAAACTTAAAACCTATTATATACAGAATCCTTGCATCTTTTCCCATGACGGCCAGAAATTCTCTTCCCTCCGAGTAATGCATCCCTCGCAATTCTTAATATTCTGTCATCAGACATTCTAGATTATATGAATTGTTTCATTATGTTCTTCGTTTTATGACTCAGTCAGCTATTGCTTCAATATTTCACTTTTCTCTGATCATAGGCTATTATTTCGTACTCTGTCATATTTGATTGTTTTTTTGTTGTGGTTATAACGACGGTGTACCAACTATTCAGTTATTTAGCGTCGATAGGTTTGGTGATAGCGAGATGATATTTGGCGAGATGAGACCGAGAATTCGCTACAGATTACCTAACATTCGCCTTACGGTTGGGGAAAAAATCGGATAAAATAAAACAAGATAATCAGCCCAAGCGGGCATCAAACCCGCGCCCGAACGCAACTCTGGATTGGCAGGCAAGTGCCTTAACTGAGCTACGCCGGTGGCATCTAGTTTCCTTTACTATTTTTCTGGGAACAGCCATTTCTGTTGTCCCTAATAACTGACATTTCTTTTTACAGTACAGTGGACTCTCCTAAGTTCGACTGAACAGAATTGAAAGTTCAGTCCAATAAGGGTAGTGGGTGTGGCAGGTGATGTGAATACAAATTCTTATTGGTTATCCATCAACGAATACAGTACTGTACTAGCATTTTCTGCACGCCCCGAGGTTTGTGTATGCGCTTCTAGTACCACAGTGGATTTCGACAGCTCCATCTCACAAGCGGCACAGTTCTCAAATAGAAAAAAAAAGTTCATTAATTTAAAAGTAATGCTTAAATATGGATGTCCTAATCAATAAAATATTCTGTTTTCCTGTAATAAAAGTATCACTACAAGACACAGAACCAATTCCCATTCAAATAGCAAACCCATTTCTTAGTGCCCTTGTAGGGGCGTGTCTAATTCTCCTACGTAAGCAGTCGAACTATGGGATGTCGAGCTTGTTTTCTGTCGAACTTAAGAGCTTCCACTATATTGGCCGTTTTTCAGCTGAATAGGTTAATATTGGTCTTATAACTGATTTATAATTTCTTGAATTGGTTCTTTTTAAGATATACGGATATTTTATTTCTCCTGTTATTCAAGCATCCAGCTATTTTTGCGACTTTGCTTGAGTTCGAACTTCAGTATCTATGTAATATAGTGGTGTTGGTTGTCTCTCATTTCTGTTAAATTTCTTTTTTATCTTTGATTTACGAAATTTTCTTAGTTTCTTCGCTATTCCGAAGATAAAAAATGTTCAACAGACTTGCATCTTACATAGTTTTCTGCCAATTGCCTCACGTCTACTTGCAAAAAACGCATATTATTCACCTTTCAAAATATACTTACTTCCTCGTTCATGTGGAATTGTTTATTCTTTGAGCCCTGAAGACTTATAGGAAATTAAATTAGGAAAATTAACCGAGTTATCTAATAATTTTTATGCCTAGAACTCACAAGGAGTCAAATTAATAGAGGTAAGCGCTTCAGACGATTTTATGTTGCCATGATGAATAAGAACAGGAAGTTCGGTAAAATTTTTGGTAGAGAATAGAATCATGTTTATCAGACGATTGCTTGATTCAAGTTACAAAGGCTATTCGAATCCGATGCTTCTTCGTCAGAGATATCGCATAAAACAGACTCACAAGCATTCAAAGCGAGTCAGGTGATTGCTATTTCTGCGGTAAGTGTTCCTCATCCAATAACACACAGGATCAGTAGGAAAATTCCTCTCAAGCCAGCGGTTCCCTCCCTTTTAGTGTGAACTTTCCTCTGTAAAATTATTCTGAGTCTTTCAAAGGAAGTTATAGACCGCTACTGGCGTCGGTATTCCTGCGCATTTCCATTCTTTTTAAGTCTGCATTGAGACAGTATATTACTCACACCGAAGTTCCGCCCGTCTAAGTTTCCAGCCATTTTACTTTATTACATAGGGAATGTAAAGTGTTTAAAAAGTTTAGTATATCAAAGGTTTAACTTTATTTCTATGTTAAACAAGAAACTCGCTACATCGTTAAAGTGTATTGTTAGTTGTATCTTGTAAATACAATCTTGTTTTTCTTCCCATAGAGATTAGTTCAGGTACCGTGTTCATATTTTATGATTCCAGTCATTCGTATTGAGGATGTTCGAGATTTCGGTTTCCTTGCAGTTTATACTGTATCGTTCTAAATAATATTTTGTCTTATTATATTTTGTGTATATAGTCGAGTCAGTTTCATTTCTAATATAAATTTGTCTTTAAAATGATGTAGGCTCTATTATAATTATATACAGTAGGATTAATCAAAAGTCTGAAACTTCCTTACTATATAAAATAATATTAATATATTAATAAAATTCATACATAAAAATCGAAATAATTTTGAATTGTATTCTCATAGTTATGAAACAAAAGGTATGAATACTTTAAGATTGTTTGAACCAAAATGCAACACTGTTACAGTATTTAATCATAGTAATAATTTAGGCCGAAGAATATATAACAAATTTATATTTAAATATCCTAATCTTGTCAATTCTAATAGTTCTAATATTAAATTTAAAAAGTTATGTATGGATTTTATAAAAATTGAAAGATTGTAAATTTAAATTTATATATTCCAATTGCACAGTAGACATAAGAAAAATTGTATTGTGTACTTATTAATTTCAATTCAAGAATCACCCCTGAGCACGAGTTCTACTCTTTTAGGGGCGAGCTAAAGTTTTTCTGTATATATTATATTTTATGTTACAATTATTAGCAAAAGAAATAAATATGTTTGATACTGTATGTTAAGTTTATATGGATTCCCATTTTTATAACGCCTTTGAATCAACAAATTATAATTACACATAATTGTAATTGTAACACTCAGCCATCTTGAAAGCCGCCATTTTCGATATAACTTTGAAATAGCAAATGGAAAATCGGTCGTATGACCAGTCCAATTTCTGTAAAATTTTGTAACAAAATTAATTTCACATTCGGTTTCTAAGATATCTCTATTTCTGTAGATAACGTTCCATTTTAAAATATCCATAAAATTGTTACCTCAGCATTGAAGCTTGTGTTAATGTCACTCCTAAGATGCTTCAGAGTGTTCAGAGTGAGTGAAGAAAACATCTAAGACTGTGCATTAGAGGCGCTATGTTCAATTCAACAATTCAAGTTTGTCGAGTAAGGCGAAGTTCGATATTTGTCGATGTTCGCTCTGCAGAAGGAGACCTGTCGTGCTTGTTCCACTTTGTTAAGAAAATATTCGCTGTCCTCCACTCTTACCTTCATATTTTAACCGCTTAAGGAATTTAGTACAAATCTTGCGAATAGCTTTTCGTATGAAATAAGACAAAATATGTAATGTCATGATTGCCTCTATCATGTTCGAACATTGCAGGATACTACTGTGCATTGGCGAAATGGGCAGCATGTTGAATATATTCTGTTAAAAAGTATTTTAAGTTATTAATATTTCCCATAGTTCTTTTCCTTTTATAATTTCAGAGGAGTTACTGGGGTTTCAAAACGGGACCACACATAAGTAGCATTCTTGAAAACATTATCGAAATACATTTTTAAGAGGTTAGGTACAGCTTACTGCAGTAAAAGGTTTGGAAATATTCAACATTTTTCACCTCCACTATTGTGTCTTGTACAATAATGAAAATTAGTATTGTGTAAAACATTGTCCTTCTGCTATATAAAGAAAATACTTTTAGGATTAAAAAAAATATTTACTTCTTTTTTTTTTCAAAATTCATTTCAGTGTGGAGTGTGAAGCGTTTCCCACATAACTAAAAAACTATCCAACATTCTGTGATGAAATTTCTTGTGTGTATTTACGCATGTCATATCTACAATATGATATAAGATCATTTCTCTATCCTTGATATATTGTCTGATAAAAAAATAAATTAAAATATGGTCAAATATCAGTATTTCCTTCTAACACAAAATAAAAAACAATATTATTTATTAAGGAATGTAGTTGAAAGAGCATGATATTGTAAAAATGAGTTTCAGCAATAAAAAAAGAGAGAGAACATGAAAAAGTTAACAAGTGTATGAGTTATGAGGAAAACGCTTCATCACTGCACAGTAAACTGCCACCATTTTGAATTTTGAGAAAAAAATATCTATTTTTTTTAAATCGTATTTTTTTCATAATGCAGAAGGACTGTGTTTTACACATACCAATTTTCATTATTGTACAAGATACAGTAATGGAGGAAAAAAATGTTGAATATTTCCAAATATTTTACTGCTGTAAGCTGTACCTAACCCCTTAAGCCATCTGCAAAAAATGAATGATGATACAATTCAAAGGTCATTATGAACTATAGACTTCGAGAAAAAACAAATATCGAACGATGAAATAATAGATGGAGTCAATAATATAAGTTGCAATAGGCCATTGTGTCTAAACTTTAATAAAGCAGAAATATTGTTTTGGACCTGAAATTTTAGATTGTGCTCTGTAGGCCTATGTTATATGTGTAAGTAACTCATGTGATCACTTTCGAAATTGATAATAATTATAAGATAAGCCTGACCCAAAATTCTTCTGAATGAGATGTAGAGAATTAACATTTCGAGCATGGAACACTACTCCGTCTGTTTGTTTTCTGCACGAAGATGTAAACCTGGATACATTGCCATGAATTATACAGAAAGCTGCTGATCCAGATGGTACGTAATGAAGGAAAATGTATTCCAACCGTCCGGGTAAGCTGACAAATTGCGGGGATCTCGTATCGCCTGCTAATGAAAATTCATTCTGAAATTGAGAGAAAGGAGAAAAAAATAATAAAATCTCTACGGAGACATAAATACATTCAAACAAAATTATTCGTTCTCTAGGATTCGTTTCTTTGGATCGCATTAAAATTCCAGCTCGTGGAAAACTAATTCAATAGTCCATCGTTTGTAGCAGTGTAAATGTACAGCTTCTGCAAAATGTTAACTTTAAATATAGATAGAGCAGTTGGACCCGAAGTGCATTGATTTCCAACTCTGGAAACTCGGATTCAAATTTCGTAAATCTCTCATATGTTAACAAGGATTAATATCGAAACATTTTTCTATACTCAGTCAAGTATTATAATGTATGTTGTAAAAGTTCCTATAGTTTTCTCGCTGTGACAAAAATGTTTAAGATGAATGAAAGACAGAGGTTAAAGACTAATATATTCTCCTACGTTATCTATGACTCTCCACCAACGCCAGGGCAGTTTTTAATTTCCGCACCTGAAGAAATCTGTTTGAGTTAAAGAAGCCGTCAAGCTAAGTTTGCAAAGAATTTCTTTATCAAAAGAGTTCTCTTCAAGATTTTTGCATAGAGAACGGAAAAGGTGGAAATCTGACGAAGAGATCGGGAGAATGTGCGGGATGTGGAATCACCTCCCGATTAAGTTCCTGGATAGCTGCTTTCGTCATGTTAGCGTAGTGCAGGCGTGAATTATTGTGTTGGAGCAGCACTTGGTGCAGTTTCCTGGTCGTTTTTCTTCAACTGCGGCCCCAAGGGATCTGAATTGTTCGCAATAAATGTCAGCAGTTATTAAATTTCTGGGAAGCAATTCGTAATACACGACGTCTTCTTTATCCCACAAACGCATAACACCATCTTCTGAGGATGGACACAAATGTTTGAAGCCGCCTCCGCTGTCTTTGCTCCTCTATTAAACTCAGACAGAAGAATCTGTCGGAAGTGTTCTTTTTCCACTTGACACTTCATTTTCTTTAGCCAACAAATAGTACAAACTTTCTTCAAAGCCGAAAAATTAAAGGCGTATTTACAAGCACAACACTCCAATTAAGAAATGATAAATGGCAAATGGTAAATAATCTCCAAACGACGCAGTGTTGTGATGATGAACAAAAATGCAAGCAACTTATGCATCAAACTAGATGAAAAACTCCTTCACACATAGACGAGCAAAAAAACAGAGATAAATAATTTCAAGGGAAAAATTGTTCCGAGGCCGTGTATCGATCCCAGAACCATTCACTTAGCATACGAATGCTCTACCGACTGAGCTATCCAGGAACTATACACGACACCGTCACAATTTTTCTCTTTATATCCACACAACACAAATGGGCTGACAAGACGCCAGAAACCCAACTTTGAGTGCACACAAACTCGGTGTGACCTGTATGGCTTTCTCTTAACGTTCCTACAGTAAAGTATAACATAGCCTATTACTACTCCAGTATGAATACACACATTTATTTTGTGTTACATATCATAGCATTTGAAAGAACCATAACGTTTACAAGAGAGTATTCATCGTTTATGCTGAGTCAAACTTCCATTTGTATGTAAAATTGAATGGCGATTTCAAATAGGCTATGTAAAATTTAATATAGGGTATTATTACGATGTACCAAAGTACAATGATATTTCCGTGCAGAAATTCTACGTCATCATAGATGATGGATGAGTGGAACAGAGGAAAATTCTTTCCGGCGCCGGGATTTGAACCCGGGTTTTCAGATCTACGTGCTGACGCTTTATCCACTAAGCCACACCGTATTCCATCCCGATGTCGGATTGAATCCTCTCAGGTTAAGTTCCACCACTTGCGTTCCCTCTAGTGGCCTATCCTCATGCACAGCGTCATAGATGTATGACAGTGGCACAGGGTAGGCCAATAGAGGGAACCCAAGAGGTGGAACTTAAACTGAGAGGATTCAATCCGACATCGGGATGGGAATCCAGTGTGGCTTAGTGGATAAAACGTCAGCACGTAGAGCTGAAAACCCGGGTTCAAATCCAGGTGCCGGAGAGAATTTTCCTCTGTGCCACACATCCATAATTAATATAGGGTGTCATTTTAAAAAGTGTTATTTTAGCCACATCCACATGAATCAATACTTTTGTAAGACGACAGCCGCAAGGTTTAGTTAGATATCTCCAACAACTTTCTTTTTGGTATTTTTTCATAAAATGAATACCGGTATATAAAGAGTTATTAGCAATATTCCATACTTAATTAACACTGTATAGTTCTGTACACACTGTTTAATGTAAACTTACAAGACCAAAATTAAGAGAACTGAGATTTTCAACGAATATAATCTTACTACAACATGGACATTACGACGAAATCAAGAGATTCGGCTAGAAGTATTTGAAATGTGGATATGAAGAAGAATGGAACGTGTGAAGTGATAGACAGAATAAGAAATGAAACAGTGTTGGAAAGAGTGGGTGAAGAAAGAATCATGCTGAAACTGATTAGGAAGAAAAATAGGAATTGGTTAGGTCACTGGCTGAGAACAAACTGCCTACTGAAGGATGCACTGAAAGGAATGGTGAACGGGAAAAGAGTTGGGGCAGAACAAGTTATCAAATGATAGATGACATCAAGATATATGAATCATATGCGGAGACTAAGAGGAAGGCAGGAAATAGAAAAGATTGGAGAAAGCTGGGTTTACGGTGAAAGACCTGCCCTCGGCAGAACACTATAAATGAATGAATCTACTACACACAGACAGAAACTTTATAAAACAATGATTTTTAGTCTGCTAACCACAGAATTTACATAACGTCAAGTATCCGAAGAATAACTATTGCAATCTGCTACTTGCAGACATACTGGTATTATATTAAATAAGTGAGACTAAAATAATTCTTACAATGTTGAGACTACACACAGAATATTACCGTGTATATTATTGACCTATAGAAACTAAAACTTCAGAAATTTCAAGAGTATATATACTAAACATTTGAATTATATGAAATGTATCAGTTATTCTTACAAAATAATATAAACAAATAAAGTTGCGTAAAGTATAGCTGGCGCCAGCGTTTTTGGAGTGTGTCGTAGATATATAGTGCCCAGTTTGTGAGCATGTTGTTATTGCAGCTGAGAATGGTACCACTTCCTATACACGTCATATCAGTCATTTGCCAAACAAAGTTGTCAGACTGACTACGGAAAATGTAAAATACTCGCATTTAACGTTCCCATTACTTATTTCACACACCAAAAACGGTAACGCTGAATCTATCTGAAAATCGTGGGTGCAATCTGATGTGTATAAAATTCATAAAATGTAAAAGTTATCTACTATATATTTAAAATTTAAAATTGTGATGACTTTGGTCTTCTTTCCTATTTCTAATGCTTATACTTCAAGGTGTACATTTACAATATAATTTATTTCATTTATATCGTTTTTGCCGTAACATGTTATGTTTTTGTAGTGGTATAACATGATTTTCAAGAACTTAATTTATCTCAGCAAATACTTCTGAGAGGTTATTGGCTTAAGGTGTAATGAATTGAAAACAAAATGTACTAAGCTATACAATTTCCTGCTCCTTCGTTTGTGGCTTTGAAAGTAAAATCTCGAGCGTAGAGGACTCTTGAAGATCGAGCTGCAATATACCCCAAGAGATTAAAATCCATTTTGCCGTTTTCTTCCTTTCTAGCAGGGCAGAAACCATATAAGCGTCATAAGTTCAAAAATGGGATTATCGATGTGTTTTTAAACAGAATTTCCTCCCAATTTCCTTCTTCGTCGGCCTGATTAGTAGACGCTGTGTTTACAAATCGATTTGAGTTCATTGAATAACATATTCAGTGAGATCTGTAAAATCTTACTGCGATGCGTAGGCTATTCTCCACTGTATGCTACGTTTTTTATAACTATTCTCACTGAATAATTATTCCATTATCACAATGTTATCCTGTCGAAGTATCGGGATTAAATCTTTAAATAAAAATGAACGTTAAATGGGATATGGTACAACTACCATTTTATTATTTAACCTACTTAGAGACAATTGAAATGACAATGTATGATTTAATTTTTTTAAGATTTTATGATTCTTAATTAGGGAGAAAAATACAGGTTTTAATAAAAATATATCTATACTGCAGATAATAATATACAGTATATAATTCTTATTTATGTGGGACACCTAAGAAGTACTTCATGTTGTAGCACACAGAGGTCTAAGTTGTATTCTATGTAGGCTTTTCACATTTATTGGTTCAGATTATGGTCGCTTTCTGATTGCATTAGTGGCTGCACGGGAATTGTCTTTTTTAAAGTGAAGCTTTTATGCTATATTGAAAAATGAATAAAATGTTTCGAAACATACGTCACATGCTTAGCAACGGCAGCAAATTAGTCACACTATTCTTACATCGTTTGATTAGCAGATCAGACTCTTACATTATTATGGTGTTCGCTAAAGGGATAAACTTACCTTCTTGCATTAATTACTGTACATTTCTTATTTCTATTATTGTATATCCATACTAACAACTTTTCATCAAAACCAATTCAGATTAAACATAGTAAATTCATTGTAAAGACTTATATAGATACCTATATAATATTGTGAATTTTATTAGTAACAACAATGTAATTTATTCGTCACACAATAATTCCTTTCTACAATTCACCTTAAATGCTCTCGTCAACAATTGGATCTTCACTCAACACAGTATTCGTTATAGCACTCCACCGACGACAATGACAATTTTCTTGGACTATTACGCACAACAATGAACTGTTAATCTTAACTAATATTTACAAAGCACTATTTACAAATCAGAACTACCAGTTCTCAGTTCACAGTTCTTCTATCTCAGTCACTCGAGTTCACAGTATCTCGAACCACAGACCTTCAGAGACAGTTCACTGTACTCGAACTCGGGTCCCTCCAACTGCGGTCCACTGCATTCGAACTCAGGCCTTCGGATGCTGACGCAGATGCGGACGCACATTCGAGTCGAACTCTGGCACACAAGTCTGGCTTGCTTGCTCTGGCTTACTCACTGACTGAATAACTAAAAACTGCTGTCGTTCCTTCGCGTCCTTAATTTATAACCACAGCGACGTAGCCTCGAAAGTTCCACGCGTCTCTAGAGATGGCACTCCAGAAAAATCCAGAGCCCTCTCCTCTCTACCAGCACCAGATGCGCGCGCACTCTCTCTCCACTCTCTCGCCGCGTTGGCCCTTTCCCCTCTCCGCCGCGCGCCATCCCAAAGTGCTCCGCGCGATCTTCTCTCTTGCGGGACGCTGGTCGTGAGTTCGAATCTCACGTCGCTGTCACATTGCTCCCTCCTTAGGGCTGCTCGTCCCGGACAGTCCCTTGGTAGGCTGGTAGGCTCCAGAAAAATCCAGAGCCCTCTCTCTACCAGCACCAGATGCGCGCGCACTCTCTCTCCACTCTCTCGCCGCGTTGGCCCTTTCCCCTCTCCACCGCGCGCCATCCCAAAGTGCTCCGCGCGATCTTCTCTCTTGCGGGACGCTGGTCGTGAGTTCGAATCTCACGTCGCTGTCACAATATATAGCGTTATTCAAAAGTAAGTTTCCACTTTGAAACAGCTGTATCTTCTGTATATATTATCAGTTTTGTTTCATATAGGTACACTGACATTCAAAGATATCTGACCTACGATTTTATGGTCGTGTAAACGAACTTTTCAACCACGGGGTAAATCAGAATCAAAGATATAAAAAATTGACACACTTTGAAAGAGTTCCACTAGTTCTCAATAGGTGGCACCACTATTGAGGCCGTTAAAAAGTGTCAGGGAAAATGATTATGTAGACTAAGGATAAATTATCATCATAATTGACAATAACATCATTTTCCAGCTAAACTCAGTGTTGTTTTACAATCAGTAGAATAGGATGAAAAGTTGAATTCTATAATGCGGGTATATTTATGTACTATTGGCAACACTGACTTATCTTCGCCATCTATTCACAGAAGCCACACTTACACCAACAAATTATCGATCACAATCGATTAGTAAGGTCAGATACCTTTGAATGTCAGTGTACCATTAGCTACTGTTTAGAAGGTTTTTTTAATCGATATATATTTCATTCCTATGGTAACTGTGTCACGCTTGTATTAAGAATAACTGTTGTTCAGAATACAGACGGCAATTGTAGGTGAGTAATTTTAATAATTTTTACAATGGTTTTACCTTTAAGAGTTCGAATTGGCCTCCTTCAGTGCTATTAGCCTACGAGTGCAATAGACAATATGCGTACGCATTGAGAAGATATCGAACGTTACTTGGATTGAGAAATGGACAGATGAGACACATTTCGAATTGAACGGATATTGGCAGAAGATAATCCGAACACATACAGCAAGGATTTCTTGATATCAAGGTTACTGTCTGGTGTTGTTTTACATCACACTTCATAATAGGACCGTATTTCTATGAAGAAATTGAAAATGGACAAACAAAAACAGTGATGGTAACCGGCGGCGATATTTTCAAATGTTACAAGGCTTTGCAATAACAGCGTTTCAGAATCACGAAATCGAAAACACTGTTTTCATGAAAGACGACGCTACACCTCACATACACATTAATGTAAAATACTATTGCGCGACACATTTGGTGATCGTGTAACCAGTAGGCATTTTCTGAACAGTTGACCTTCTAGGTCACCAGACATAAATCCAGCTGACTACTGGTTATGGGGTTATCTGAAAGAAAAGGTATTTCTTAGTAGAGCTACTACACGTGAAGAACTGAAACAGTCGATATCGGATTTCATTGAAAACATCCCTAGGAATGTGTTTACTAATGCCGTTTATAGCATATAAGAAAACTATTTCTTATTAAACAACACGGTGGTGGCCGTATTGAATTTTTTCGTGTTTTAATAAAATCCCATTTCTTTACGAACAAATCTGTTTTTATTTTTGTGGAATCTAAAAATTTGACAAACTTGTTACCATTTCAAAATGGGAACTTACTTTTGGATAACCGTATATATTCAATAAATAAATAAATGAATGAATAAATAAATAAATAAATAAATAAATAAATAAATAAATAAATAAATAAATAACTAAGTAAAATAAATGAAATAAATGTAATAAATAAAATAATAATAATAATAATAATAATTTATTTTAGCTGGCAAAGTTAAGGCCGTAAGGCCTTCTCTTCCACTCAACCAACAAAAAGTGTATATACATATGCATGAACTTACAAAGAATTCAACAATTTGATTTAGATGAGAGTTACATGTATACAAGAGTTATTTACGAATTAAACAACAAAATATTATGAACTATTAATTAAACACTGAAATAAACTGTGTAGCAGAATTGAGATAAAATACATATAATGTTAATATATTTCAAATAATATTAGATAATAGAAAGAGATTATTATGAGACAATTTTGAAAATACAGCACAATCAGGATGATGTCTAAAGAAAGAAGTAACAATGTAGTCAGTGATAGTTTAAATCAGTATGATTGGAGTGAAATGCTAATAAGGTTATCTTTTAAGCTGTTCTTAAAGGTGTTTGTCTTGCAGCCCCTAATACTTTGTGACAAGGAATTCCATTGACGCGAGGTGGATACTGTAAAAGATGATGAATAACAAGATGTTCTATGAAGAGGTATACTTAGCGTGCCACAGATAAGTGATCTGGTATTTACGTCGTGGTTAGAGTATAGATAAGAGAAATGAGGCTAAAGGTAATTAATGTAATGGTAATGTAAAGGTAATGAATGTAATGAATAAAATAAATAAAATAAATACAATAAATAAAATAAATACAATAAATAAAATAAATAAGTAACTAAGTAAGTGAAATAAATGTAATAAATAAAATAAATGAAATAAATAAAATAAATAAATTTAATAAAATGAATAAAAAATAAAATAAATTAAATAAATAAATCAAGTAAATAAATCAATAAATTAAATAAGTAAAATAAATCAATTAATTAAATGAAATAAATAAAATGAATAAATGAACAAAATAAATTAATTAATTAAATAGACAAATAAATAAAATAAATAAATAAATAAATTTAATTAATTAATTAATAGATAAATAAATAAATTGTTATCCATCTTGTAAACATAAAGGTGTCACCTGCATAGGCCTATGTTTTCTTAAATAATAAACTAATCCTTGGCTTTTTGGCGTGTTTCTATTCGGATTTCCAACCAAGTTTCCAAATAAATTCTGAGTAGGGTATGTAATTCTACAGTAACTGAAGGAAGAGATAGATGCACAAGGGGAAAATAAATTTATAAAAGTTCGAGACGAGTTTCTTTTTCCATTTATCCTACTTTTCCGAATATTGGAAAGCTTTAAATATAGAGGAAATGGTAGAAGCACATAAGCTGCGTCACAGCGGAACTATTTCCTACGCAGAATGCAGTACTTGGACTCCCATAAAAATGCCAAAACGAAACGAGAAGATTCTCTTTCTTCTTCCATCTAATTCAATGGCCCTCGGGTTTGGAACTCAGAGAATTCGGAGCGTCTAAAGACTTTTAAACACAGAACACAGGGAGAGGGGTGGAAAGTTTAGAACAGAGAGGTCTTTCTCTGGAAAGCTGAATGGACCCCAGACAACAATCTAACAACAAACACACCAACTCATTGATCTTGCTGATAACTTCCCCCAATATAGGAACTCCCTCTCCACATCTCTACTTTACTTGGGATATTGGGATAGGATGGTCGAACAAACTGGCTTCGCCCCGAGCCGAAGGCAAGAGGAAGATTCCGTTCAACTCTTGAGAAGGAGCGTGTACAGGAATCGATTGGGAGATTGTTCTCCGTTACTAGGCGACGTGAAGGTCTGTCGCAGGTGGAAAAAAAAAGGGAGATTAGAAAACGTTAAACGCCCTTCCTACTGTCTTAACAGGAGAGAGTAGAATATTCAAAGGAAATCGACTTTATTCCAATGACAATAAGAAGGCGAGAATTTCAAGCCTTGATTAATATCGATCGTTTTTTATGAACTCATTCACTTTTATGGATGTGTGAAGAGGGTAGCCCCATCTGCGCAAATGTGAAGAGAGATTTCTATAAGAATAAAAACCCTCTGTTCTTCTCAGGCTAAGATAAGCTCGCTGTGGGTTAAACAAAGGACAGAACTGTGTTACGAATTTTACTGATACAGCGTGAGAGAATCGTTCTGATGAAGAGGTGAAGTATAAAAAATTGTACGTTAATCTTCACAATGTATTTAAAATTTACTTTGGAAATACGAGTTCGAATAATTGTAACATATTCGAACTGGAATTGTATCTCAAACATTGTTTTAATGTGAAATGTTCTTGCGCTTGGCATTTGAGAAATATAATAAAACATTCTGTTAATACGATGACGTCATTCAAGTGTAACATGTCAGATGTCTCGTGATTTTCCGCACGGTCTTTCTCACTCATTTCTACACACAATGTGCCCCGTCGTTTACCAAGAGTATCGTTTCGCTCCATTGTCTAAATAATTACATTGGATGGACTGTAGTTGGATTATTATTTTTAGCTTCTCCCTTTAAAATTGTCTAAAATTCCTTCAGTTTCAGTTGCTAGAATTTGGAACTCGCTTCCGAGTGATGTAAGGGGTTGTTGGATAATAACTTCTTTTAGGTCAACATTACATAAATTCTTACTTAACAGAATAATTACTGATTAATATTTGTTACTTATAATGAAACTAACATCTGTCCATTCTTATTATCATTAATTTTTATAAATAGAATGCAAAACCTCTAATGGTAAAATTTCATTACATTAATATTCTTATTATATAAATATATTTTGAATTTATATTTTTTCTCCCTATAACATAGTTCTAGTAAACTTATATTAAATTAATTCTCATCATTTTACTAGCTACCTCAAATTAATTATAATTGATTGAATTAAATTAGCTCTTAAATTAAAGTTACTACTTTATCTTATAGGTTTATTTAAATTTCAATAAATATGTACCAGTCGTTAAAACTTAAAAGATTCTCCAGCAATATTTTTCAGTTAAGTGTAGTGTAAATATTTGTAATTTAAATATGTATTGTATTGATTAAAGTTGGTTGAGTGGAAGAGAAGGCCTTATGGCCTTAACTCTTCCTGCGAAAATAAAACATTTTATTCTATTCTAAAACATTCAGTAAAACGTCGGAACTTGGGGTGAACAAGTTGCCAGCAGACTTCGAGCTGACATATTCAGTTTTTCCTTAGCCCCAAACTCCCTAGCAATGACGCGTTTTCGCGTACATTTTAAATGTTTCCCCTCCATATCCCCCATTCATTCATTCATTCATTCATTCATTCATTCATTCATTCACTCATCCATTCATTCACTCATCCATTCACTCAGCCATGCATTCATTCACTCACCCATTCATTCATTCACTCATCCACCCATTCATTCACTCATCCATTCACTAATACATCCATTCATTCACTCATCCATTCACTAATCCATCCATTCATTCACTCATCCATCCATCCATCCATTCATTCATTTATTAATTCATTCACTCAGCCATTCATTCATTCACTCAGCCAGCCATTCATTCATTCACTCAGCCATTCATTCATTCATTCATTCAATCCTCCATTCATTTATTTATTCACTTATTCACTCATCCATTCATTCATTTATTCACTTATTCACTCATCCATTCATTCATTTATTCACTTATTCACTAATTAATTCATTCACTCATTCACTCATTTATTCATTCATTCATTCACTTGCTCACTCATTCATTCATTCACTCATTTATTCATTCATTCACTTGCTCACTCATTCATTCATTCACTCGCTCACTCATTCATTCATTCATTCACTCGCTCACTCATTCATTCATTCACTCGCTCACTCATTCACTCATTCATTCACTCACTCATTCATTCACTCATTCATTCACTCATTCATTCACTCACTCATTCATTCACTAACTCACTCACTCATTCATTCTTTAATGCGTTCGTTCGTTCATTCGTTCATTACTTAAGAACTGTTTTCGCATATTACCTGCGGTGCTTGGGGCGAGTTTCCGCGATCGAATGTTGCTCGCACAGTGTAAGGGCTCGGAGCCTTCCTCTTGCGAGGACTGCGGCAATTCCTCTCAATGTGTAGGCTTTTAACATCCATCGGTGTTCCTGTCCTCATGCTGTTTTTTCATGCTATTCTCTCCCCTTATATTCCCATTTTCGGCTTTCCCCTTCAAAATTCACTAAAGTTTCTTCAGTGAAACGGCAAAACTCGGAGTGAGACAAGTAGCCAACAGACTTGGAGTTCATATATTCAGTTTTTCTCAGCATCAAACGCCTTTACAAGGACAAGTTTTTCCGTACTTTTTAAATGTTTTCCCTCCCATTTTAGCTATTCGTTCTTTCGTTCGTTCATTCATTCATTCACTGGACTATTAAAGTTCAAAATTTGATAGTTAAACATCAGAAATAATGTTTGGGAATTTTTAAAGTGTTACGTTTATGCGCTGAACATTCAAGAAATCTGGTTATACGATAACGTCATCCAAACGCGCTACATCATGCAAGCGATGGAGCAGCGCTGTTCCGCTCATGCTGGGAATATGTAAGTAAAATATGTAAAAGCTTAACGAAACATTCCAAATAAGGAATGGCAAGCCACAATAAACCCATATAGAGGCAGCAGTGCTATCCGTCGAGGCCATTCTCCGTACCTAGATCACAGGAAACTATTTCCATTCACATATAGAAGTTCTTGACATAATTTTGAGAAGCCCTAGTAGAAAACATTGCTTCGTAATACTTTTTAAAATTTTATGTTGTAGGGTAGAGGTGCCTAATTCCGTGATACCCCTAATCCCGTGATAAAATTTCAATTGACTGCCATGGAGTTATGGTCTCTGACTTTTAAGTTTTTGAAATACCTAACAGATGCCAGGAGATTTCTTCTTTTCAATTCTATTGGCTACCCGCCTTTTGAATAGAAGCAGTCGACTGCAGAAGCTTTTGTTCAGTGAAAGGTGGTTGACCAGTAAGTTTTTCTTTCTCTTCTGACCGCTCCTGAAGAAACATTTTATATTTGAGGTAAGAATTAATACAGCATTATAAAAATGATATATTACTGTAGATTTTAGTCAGCTGAATCAACGTGTATGATTTTTTAAACATTATGAGACAATAACTATGCTACAGGATTTTTCCCCATTTTCGGATTTATTTTCATATTTCTCCTTCCTGACTCACTTTACCAGTGATGACAACGCTAAATTGTGAAAATTAATGTCTATGAAAGAAAATAGTTCGTGGAAATACAGTAATAATAGAAATAGATTATAGAAAACAAATTATAATTATAATAAAATAATAGGGCATATATTTAACTTAATTTGTGCTGTTGTTAGGAATACAAATAATGAGAAATAATTGTGTTATAATTCAATTTATTCAAATTTAATTTTGTATTGAATTTAACTTTCACTTTATTTTGTTTATAATATATTAATATACAATATGTTCTTGTAGTTACACAAGTTTTTTCTGTGAAATTTGCCACTTAGGCCCTTTTTCTATGTTGTAATTTCTTGCTTAATCCATATTAAAACAATATACCATGACTTTAATGTATTTTTCCAAATACACGTTTGTTTTCTGAGCAGTTAATGAGGATTATTTTAGTATCATGGAATTAGGAAACCATTATCACGGAATTTGGATCACTAGGCCTATCACGGATTTAGGAGCCACTGTATAACAATGAAGAATCATATATTATATACCAAACTTGTGAAAATGTTGAAACTGAATGTTGTAAAAACTGTAGCTAAAGGTCCAAATAACGTCATTTAGGTGTTATTTGAAAATTTTTATTACAATTTTGGCATAAATATAGACTTTATTAAATGTGTCACGGAATTAGGCAACCTTACCCTACTTTTCTAATGACTTAGCTGTCGGTACGGAAATGCAATATTATTAATTTGTATTGGTATGGTATAGAGTAAAATAATATTGTTAGGATATTTAATATATATTATTTCGTCCATATACTGTTTTAAATATTGTATTTCGTTATTTTTAGATCGAACCCGATATTGAAGAAAATTGAGAGAAAAATAAGTCCAGTCGTGTTAGTTACGAATTCGCTACGAATTGACAGATGGCATCCTAATCTCAATTCTCAAACTAGTGACTGCTAAAAGAATTTCATCTGATATAATAACAATATTAACTGAAAACTGGCGACATTATGGTGAAGATTCTTCAGACGCAATCACTATATAAATATGAAGCAGGATAATATAAACTATGTAAGAGAAAATCATAATTCATAAGTATGAATATGAATAATAATAATAATAATAATAATAATAATAATAATAATAATAATAATAATAATAATAATAATAAATATTGCTTATGATAGTATTTCATATTTATTTCATATTCCGACAACCAACTTCAAAAGGGAAACAACTAAAATTTGAAAGATTTCAGAAACCTGCACTTTACAGCTTTATGTTGCTGTGATTTGTGCAACCCTCGCGGCGTCTACGACTAGAACTTTGACGCCTTATGTAGCATTTGTTTACAGCCTACAGAGAGCTAATGAGTTCTCGTATTTCATTCCGCGTGTTATTCCGTTGGCATGCCTATAGGCCTAATAGATAACACTGGACAACAAATTTAAACTTTGTTTCTGTCCTTTAGATGAAACTATGTAATTTTAACTAAATGACAAGTACTGAGTTCATTTCTGAAAACCAAAATTTCCTAACACATACCATTTTTATGCTACACGCACTTCACTTATTTACACAAATTTGTTACACTAACACATAAGGTAACTTTTGTTTAGCCAAAATTCACAGATTAAAATGTCTTTTTGATCTTTAACATTTGTAGACAGCATCTGCAGTCTCTTTGATGAGTGACCTGCAATATTCAGCCAGCATACTTGCATTCCACCTTCTACTGAAGCGCTTTTCGAAGGTAGATATTTCTTGATGAAACCTCTTCCCGTGTTCATCGCTTACAGCACCAAGGTTTTCTCTTTTTGGAAAGAAGTCCAGGTGGCTGTCAAGAAAGTGTACTCTCAGTGACATGTTGCATCCCATAAGGTGAAAGTAGTGCAACATTTTAGTAACATTAAATAAATATCTATATAGGAGAAACAGTACGTGTTGGACAAAAACTAACTAACTGCAGATTCGTTTTTGCCATCACAAAATACATCGAATACACATGTTTCTATAAAAAGGGAAAATTTCATGTTGTACAATGTAATAGATGCTATGCCTCCTATATACGTTTTACAGCTTGTTTCGTTTATTTCCAAAAACCAGGTACAAGATATCAAAGTAATCGCTAAGATAATCATATAACCTTCATTAGGCCTACTATTTCAAATAAGTGCACTGCATGTACGTCTGTGTTGAATGTTATGTTTTATTTAACGACGCTCGCAACTGCAGAGGTTATATCAGCGTCGCCGGATGTGCCGAAATTTTGTCCCGCAGGAGTTCTTTTACATGCCAGTAAATCTACTGATATGAGCCTGTCGCATTTAAGCACACTTAAATGCCATCGACCTGGCCCGGGATCGAACCCGCAACCTTGGGCATAGAAGGCCAGCGCTATACCAACTCGCCAACCAGGTCGACTGTACGTCTGTGTGTATGTGTGTATTTTTGTAGGATATACTGTATCTCCACTTTCCTGCTTTTTGATAGACAATCTCTTTTTTAATTACCAGTATTATCTCAAAGAGAATTGTATTGTAGTTCATCGATACAGGACGGATAATTTTTGTCTGTCTGAGTGCAGAGATTACTCAAGATAATTGGGTGCTTTCATTTTGTTTCGTTTGGAAGATCAGTAAGATTTATGTGCTAATTTTGTGATGTGGTTTTCCTTTGCGTTCGTCTCACTTTCGTCGAATTGCCAGTCTCTGTTTTCCTGCTTAATGGGTGTGCAATAGAGGATTCAGTGTATGTTTGGCTAGCTCTTCACTACTTGAACGCAATCAATTTTTACCTGCAGGCTGATGTGAAATCCCACCCTTGTGCGACATTCATTCGCATTCAACAAAAACTCCAGAAAATTTCCTGTGATAGCTACAAATATTATTCATTTATTAATATTTATAAAACACGAACATACGTGGTTGTTTTATGAACTCTATCACATCTGTGCCCCACGGTTAACATACTACCAGTTGAACCCCAATTTCGCGGCTTCAATCTCGGCAGAGGACGACGGATTTTAATGGGAAATAAACTCTTTAGCATGGTTTCTTCCGGAAAGGTAATAAAACTGTCGGATCCATGTCGTAGGTTTAAGAGACGTTGAAGAACCTCTCCCTAGAACACAAATTACAATTGAAATTAAACTATGCAAACTATTCCTACCGAAAATGTTTATTGATATATTGATATATTTTTTTCAAATATCAATATAGTACCTTAGAATAAATTTTTTGGGGTTCCTGAAAAGTTTACTTTTTGTGACTCGTGCTTTTTCTGAAATGACCGATTCAATTTTCGTAATGTGCATAGTATGTCTTACACACTGGGCCTGAGTATTACGTAGATTCAAAGTACTAATATTTCTCATTCTATTTTTAAAAGTAAATTTTATTACGTACTTTCATTGAACTTTTTCAGTGCTCCCATTATTATACAGTTTCCAATGCCAATGAAAGTTATACAGTAGCTCATGATCCGATGCATTTAAACATTTACGGTCTTACTAATAAACCGTGTATAGTTTTTATACGAGATTTATGCAGAGTTGAGACAGAAAACGTTACTAATAAACCATGCATAAGCAATGGGTGTATAAACAGTCTGTAACTATACAATGGGAATTGCTTTGAAGTAGTTATATACACGAAACCCCTTGTTTAAGCGTTGTATATATGGAAAAAATGGCCGCCCCTCTAACAGCTGTTCGTATCGACTGTCATTTTATGATGATGGTTGCCCTCTAACTACAGAAGAACAAACCAAAGAGCACAGAATAATTAGAATAATATTGCTATAGCTTGTACTCTTTTTCCAAAATATAGTGTGGTAGTCGATCAGAGGCAGTTCTACTATCGATACTTAACACAGCACACTAGAGCGCTCCACCGGATGTAATAGAGAACCTCAGATATTTTATTACCTTTCGTAATGAAGTAATAAGTAGCTATAACGTACTGTTATACACTACGTATGTAGTGATTATTAGTAAGGAATTTACACACGACTTATAAACGAGTTACTCATTGTATAACACAGTTAAACGTCTTTATATGGAGTTTTTATTAGTAAGACCGTTAAATATTTTCACTGCTTTCGTAATGATACAATTTCCAGTCAGTGGAAATTAGAAATTATACAGTAGCTGATAATCCAATGCATTTAAACGTTTAAACATTTTCACTGCTTTCGCAATGATACTATTTCCAATGGGAGTGAAAATTATTGTAGCTGACGATGTAAACTACGTATTTAATTATACTTACTTAATAATTATATTCGCATAATAGATATGTATTGTTCATTCTTTGATGTTTGATTTTGTGTAACGGGAAATACTTAATATTCCTGCTGCGTAACTTTTAAATTGATACAAATGAAAGATATTCATTAGCGAACTGGCGTTGCATAGGAAATATAATATGCTTCTATTTGTCCTGAATATTTACTTAGCTGGGAAAATCTCCTTAATTAGTGGAAACCATGCTTCCATGTAGGAATGCAAAGTGGGGGGGAGAGGTTCCACCCGGTGGAATTACTCACTGTGAGGGTGGTTGCAGTACGAAGACAGAGTCCATTCCGTCGGGTGGGAGGAGGGTTAGCACAGAATGCTAGCAGCTTGCAAGCACAGTGTGCCTACAAAGCTACTTCACAATTTCAAAATTAGATTCACAGAAAATATTAACCTTCATTGTTACAGTTCTTCGCTAACTTGGAATAAGGGCCTGCCTCTTAAACCGTCAAATCTGCAAGTCTGAAAGATATAAAAAAAATAGTAGACGTAACAAGCGCACGGATTTTCTCTCCCAAACACAAGA
Organism: Periplaneta americana; assembly: GCF_040183065.1. NCBI lineage: Eukaryota > Metazoa > Arthropoda > Insecta > Blattodea > Blattidae > Periplaneta > Periplaneta americana. Next base: position 90,921,035 of record NC_091129.1, on the reverse strand, counting down.
AGAATGTGGTAGGTAAAAAGTTACAAGTATTCGTAAATTACAATAAATAATTTTTGTCTCACTAATATTTGGTTTTGTCATAAATTTTGCTTGCCATTTTTAGTTTATTTTGAAAAGTGAAAGAATTGTTGCATTTATTTATGTTATTGTACTTTTACTTTTCTAGAGCAGCGAAGAAAATTCATTAGCCTTTGAGTATGGTGAAGTGAGTCTTATGAAGAAATTATATTAGAATAACTAAAGAGAAATTGCATTAGAATTAACTAAAGAATGAGTGTAACGACAGTAACATGCAGGTTTATTTAAAAGTTTGGAAATATTATTTTATTTTCATACAAACTTGTGTTTCAATTTATTGTTACTGTTACCATGGAAAAATGAAATAAAGAAACAAACATTTATTTATTTATTTATTTATTTATTTATTTATTTATTTATTTACTTATTTATGTCCCAAATTCTTAAAGATTCCCTGCAGATTATACAGTTTCATTTATACCACTCAGAAGGCCTTAATTAAGGATATGCTAATTTTAAATAAAATCTTTTTGTATAATTTTATAGTCATCTTCTAAGATTTTATTTTATAATTGATGATCAATGGTGCTTAATTATTACATTTTATATTTATAACACTATTAATATTTAATTGATTATATTTGTTTGCTATTAATTTCCGGATCCTCGTGGTCATCCTTAATCAAGGCCGGACGAGTTATTTCTCTCTCTCTATTTACTTATTTATTCATTCATTCATTCATTCATTCATTCATTCATTCATTCATTCATTCACTCATTCATTCATTCATTTATTGGGACATTCGATAAGTTATGTCAACAATGCTATAAATCAGTGCTTCTAGCGGTGACCTTTGAAATCTTATACTATGTAATAGAGCAGCGATTGTTTCATAAATTTGCAATATAGAAAGTCTCGAAGTAGCCATATTTTGTAAATACAGTGGCTTTTCCTGATTTGTTGTAAACAATACAGCTCTAAAGGTACGAATAAAGATGCTTCATAAAACTTCAGTGCTTTAGGTGAGTTTAGGGCATTAAAAGAAGCCTATGGGAGAGAATTCATACTATACAGAACTATTGCAAGTTGGGTAGAAGCGAGGCATTCGCTTTCAGTCAAGAGTTGACATCCTATGAGCTTTAGATTTAACACAGAGAGATATCCAGAAATGCTCCCACAGATGGAGCCCGCCGTCTTCCAAGAATTTGGCAACGTATACTTGATATGGCAGGAGACTATATTTGAAGTATGTAAAGTAACCTAAATAAATTTAGTGTGAAACAGTATCTATGTTACCGTTACTTTCCGAATGCATTAGTATTTATTTATTTATTTATTTATTTATTTATTTATTTATTTATTTATTTATTTATTTATTTATTTATTTATTTATTTATTTATTCGTTTATTCATTTATTCATTTATTTGTTTATTTATTCATTCATTTATTTATTTATTCATTCTTTGCAAAGTAATTTCATAAAATAATGTTTTTGTTTTTATAAATAGAAACTGGCCTTATTCAGTGTTGCTATGAATGTAATAGAGATTGCATCAGCGCACTGAAAACATTCAGAACTCTAAAAGGAATAAGGTATGGACTCTGCAATTTATTATTGTGAAAGCTTGTAAAAAATTTGAAGATATTTCGTAAGATTTTCTTATGAATATTGTTCATTCCCAAAAAGAGTTACAGTATAAAAAATTACGACAGATCTAAATGTTATGTTTATACCTTGAATAAGTCCCATTCTTTTATGGAAAAGAATGCATTATTATTTTTATAGGTCTAACCTTACTTTTTAACACAGATGTAGGACTTTTTAAATCTTTCCTGACTTTTGAAAAATGCCAACATTTTCTCAGAAGTTATGTGTTTTACAAGATTCAGAGAAATTCGGTTTATGTATCATGTTGCATATCATACGAATATTTCTGATGATTTTGTGTTTTACTGAACTGTTATTCGAAAGGCATACCGATATATTAATTAAGACTTTTAATATGCACCTAATTATTCTGTAGATTAGCCTACACACTGAAAATCCATTATTTATTTTTGGTTTTATAAGCCAATTTTAACAACTGAAGAATCAACGTGCTAAATACATTTTACCAATGGAATGGAATTTACGGGAGGGAGCACTATGACTCAACACTGCGATCTGTTACGATCTATTGCGCTAGCCCTCAAACCCACACCGGCTGACTACACTAAGGTTCCCTGCGTACCCAGGTTTCGAGCAGTCGACTCCCCTCGTCCTTAGGCCAGCCCTCTCCGTACGTCGCCAGCCAGCTATCGAGAAATGCTATGAAATGATGACGAAATGGAGAAAAGGTAACAGAATTATGTAGATTCCTAATATGGGAAACCACCGGAGAACTCCGAAAAAATCCCAATTGCGATTTTGTCTGCCACAAATGTGCCGGGCAGCCTGCGTGACAGATCGGAGGTATGACAACTCAGCCACTGGATATGTTACCTTTACTGGATGATTATATAGTTCACATCTCTTCTGCTATAGCTAATAAAGTTTATGCAATTCAGTTTCAAACTTGTTTATAGCAATGATATTATCGAAATAAGATCAATTTCAGTTACTATGATTTAAACGGAAGTGTAAATATTTAAGTTATGAAATTGAATTATTATAATATATTGATTGTTTTTCTGAGCGAGGTTTAAAATAGAAGCCTGGAACAGCTGTAAATTTACACTAATCGAAATCCTCGAGTTTGTAGGATATTTGAGTGTAGTAAATCCAAAACAGGGTAAAAAGACGGGTTTATCTCTGCACACTCCTAGCGTGTTACATGTTTGGGGGGAGGAACAAACCATTTAAATGCAAATGTTGGAATTTATCCTTCCAGCTCCATGGAGTTGGTGGAGGATGTCGTCCAATCTACCGGCTCAAGACGAATAAAAGACAGTAAGAAACTTATAGGAGATTTGAGATCCCTCAGGAGGTTTTCAACGTTCAGATGCTTCCTAGGATATTGATTTCTGTACAGTATACGTATTGAGTTGCTGGAAATGCACTCAAATTTAACATCTATTGTATTTATCTGAAAATTGGCTTCGATGTACGAACGTGTGCATAAACACTACGTAAACGGTGTAAGTACAAAATTCCGTATTACATTACAGTACCGTCATCCTCCCCTGTAGTTCGAAAAGGTTTTATTCTTCACCAAGGAACGGAAGTCTTTCACTCTTTCCACTGGGATTGGCTGTTATTTTCCTTGTCGCGTGTCTAGATTGTAGACTAGTGTTTTGAATCTCAGATAGCGTCAAGAAATGAGAGTCGCGGGAGTCTGATGTATAGTATACAGATCCTGTGTAAAATTCACTAGATATGAGATAAAAAAGACCTAGATTTTACTGTGTGTGAAGGTATGTAAAGGTACCGTACTTAAAGATTCACTTGTTCGATTACTTACTTACTTACTTACTTACTTACTTACTTACTTATGTATTTTAAAGAACCCGCAGGTTCACTGCCGCCCTCACATAAGCCCGCCATTGGTCCCTAACCTGTGCAAGATTAATCCAGTCTCTATCATCATATCCCACCTCCCTCAAATCAATTTTAATATTATCCTCCCATCTACGTCTCGGTCTCCCAAAGGTCTTTTTCTCTCCGGCCTCCCAACTAACACTATATGAACAGGTTATTTAAGAAACACCTCAAGTCCATTTTTTTTTCAAAATTGAGATACGGATCATATAATATCTTTAGAGGTCGACACATCTTTTTATGGAGAAACACCTCAAGTTTATGAATTTCATGTTGAAGGTATACCGATAAGCTATCACAATTTGACTATAATTATGTGTATGTGTTCCGCCTTTGCTTTGCTTGTATGATAAGCAAAGGCGGAACACATACACATAATTATAGTCAAAAACCTCAAGTTTAGTTATTCTTGTAGCATACAGAGCCTGTTGAAAAATGCATATATTTGAGAAACCCCTCAAATACAGGACATGAGGGTTTTCTCAATTTCATCACTTTCTATGATTTTGGAATAGCTTTGAAAATGTTTAATATTTATATGTTGGTAATGTTAAAAAGTCTCAGGAGGAAATTAAACACAGAATAAATACGGGAAATGTCTGTTATTCTTCGGTTGAAAAGCTTTTATCATCAGTCTGCTTTCAAAAATTCTGAAAGTTAGAATTTATAAAACCGATATATTACCAGTTGTTCTTTATGGTTGTGAAACTTAGACTGTCAATTTGAGACAGGAACAGAGGTTAAGGATGTTTGAGAATAAGGTGTTTAAAATATTTTGGGGCTAAGAGGGATGAAGTTAGAGGAAAATGGAGAAAGTTACATAACGCAGAACTGCACGCATTGTATTCTTCACCTAACATAATTAGGAACATTACATCCAGACGTTTGAGATGGGCAGGGTATTTAGCAGGTATGGGCGAATCTAGAATTGCATATAGAGCGTTAATTAGGAGGCCGGAGGGAAAAAGACCTTTGGTGAGGTCGAGAAACAGAGGGAAGATAATATTAAAATGGATTTGAGGGAGGTGGGATATGATTGTAAGCACCAGAACAATCTTTCTCAGGATAAGGACTGATGGCGGGCTTATATAAGGGCAACAATGAACCTCCGGGTTCCTTAAAAGCCTTAAGTAAGTAAGTAATGTTAAATAGTTTCATATTTATATGTTAGTAGCATTTGTATGATTTGATATAAATGGACAGTGCTGTGTATGTGACCTTACCTAAGGATGATTTAATAGAAAATTCTTATCAACCAACATTTTTTCACAGTATTATTGACTGATAGCAATAATTTTTGTAGACATCAAATATGAATATGGAATATGACGATTTTTACAGCCCTGTTGTGGGGCATTCGGGACGAATTGAAAGGATACAGATTTACTGGAAGTAATCCAGTACAATGCAACTTGTTAATTTTTTATTCATTTTTAAAAATTGCATTCCATAAGTAGCCTCCACGGCAACGAATACATTCCTGTAATCTGCTATGAAAGTTCTGCATAACTCGCCCCAACAAAACAGGTTCCATAGCACTAATTTCGTTCTTACGTTTTGTTTCGGCTGGATGATGGTGCAAGACTTGTTGCGATACACCCTACTTTTGAGATAACACCGCAGGAAGTAATCAGCGCACACTGCTCATGGTTCAATGAACTGACTGCGAAATATATTTCCAGGAAGAATAATGTCATGATTTGGAGACATTGCCTGGCCGCCAAGATCTCCTGACCTGACTGCAGCTGATTACTTCCTATGGGGTTATCTCAAAAGTAGAGTGTATTGCAACAAGTCTTGCACCATCATCCAGCTGAAACAAAACATACTTAAGGAACGAAATTAGTGCCATCGAACCTGTTTTGTTGGGGCAAGTTATACAGAACTTTCATAGCAGATTACAGGAATGTATTCGTTGCCGTGGAGGCTACTTCGAAATGTAATTTTTAAAAAGTAATCAAACATTAATAAATTGCATTGTACTAGACTACTTCAAGTATATTTGTTTCCTTTCAATTAGTCCTTAGTGTCCCACAACAGGGCTATAAAAACCGTCATATCCCACCGCCACACCCTATATAATACGTGTATTAATACTTTACAATAATACAATACCTTCTATCGCATTCTGCTTCATTATTAATGACATAACTTCCCACATTTAATCTTTTATTTGAGAAAGCACTCATGTTCCAATTATTTAAATAATTTTTCTGAAGAACTGACTTGTGTTAAAACCTCAATTTTGAACTTGAAACATGTAGTTACAACGTAAAATTAAGGGAAAAATATATATTTCCATAAAATTATTTTCATATGGGAAATATTTAGTTTTTTATCTCTCCTGAAATCTTTAAGATTTTGGACATGAGGGGTTTCTCAAATAACCTATTCATATGCATTTCTGGATTCGCCCATACGTGCTACATGCCCTGTCCATCTCAAACGTCTGGATTTAATGTTCCTAATTATGTCAAGTGAAGAATACAATGCGAGCAGTTATACGTTGTATAACTTTCTCCATTCTCCTGTAACCTCAGCCCTCTTAGCCCCAAATATTTTCCTAAGCACCTTATACTTAAACACCCGTAACCTCTGTTCATCTGTCATCTACAATATTAAAAATAGACTGTGGTGAAGTATGGGTTTAAAATGTTGATTTAGGACGGGCTTGTGGTTCGGGCCCCTGGGACTTATCAGACTGGTGGTGTGTGAACGAGACACTGCTCTATCAGGGACTGAGGTATGATTGCCCACCTGATTATCAAGAAGGGGTTGAGGCTCCGGGACTTAACAGGCTACTTCTCCCCGAAACGGGACCTGGTTTAATCAAGGGTTGAGGTTGGATGGTCCACCTTCAGCATCGGTTTCACGAATGCCCCTCAGACCATCTGCAGGACTTGGGTAAAATCACACATTGACGGGCCATTTAAAAAAGGAAACAACTCAAAATTTAAAGTTTTGTGAAACTTGTATTTTGAAGCTTTATGTTGCTGTGAAAAATCCAAAATGTCATTGAAATTATTTCAAATTCTGTTGGACTAACGATGTTTCATATAAACTGTACAGTAAGTTTCAAATTATAGTGATGAAAATGAAGCTTTAAAATTAAGTTTCCTCAAAATTTTGAATGTTGAGTTGTTTCCCTTTTGAATTGGCCCGTCGATATAGGCCTATAGGACGCACAATGGGCCAAAGAATGCCAGAGTTACGAACCAGTCCCTGGTGAAGCTAGCCAGCCAATACAGTAACTGAGGGCCGTATTCATAGACATTCTTAGCGCGGGTTTTCCGGTGGATGATCAGCGAACTAATGTTTTTCGTATTCATAAACCAGTGTTAGGGATAGACATGATAAGAATCCTGTACAAGTAACCAGTCGATAGCCGGGGCTAGTTTAGTACGCTCGTAGCGCGGGTGAGCGAAATGTCTATGAATAGCACCCTAAATGTTTAGTACATTGTCATCGCGTGCCTTCTGAAATATGGAAGCGATTTAATGAAGTCTTCTTGTCGGCTTGTTCCCGTTGATTAAGTCAGCCTGGACCACCGTGTACGAAGTGACAAGCAGAAAGAATTTATTCGAGAAGGCACAACCCTTAGCCATAATAGTGAGCGCGATATCAGATTACACCAAGCCTTTTCTAAGGCAAATGCTATGTGGCCGGACAACTTAATTTGTTGACTGATCGAACAACCGGATCAGTGTTTGTAGCGTCAAACCACACAGAACAGTCTCCTGCCTAGACTGCAGACCGCTATACTCAATGTGTGCACCGAAACTTCAGGGAATTCCACGGTCTGATTTATATATTGCGAAACACGTTGACTGTAATACACAGGCATCGTGGCTTTGTTCCCAAAGCAATATTTAATTCTAGTTGTGCACAGGATGATTCAACTTTCTGGAGCTAAGAAATACGGTCACACAAATCACTCTTTGGGTATATTAAGGATTTTAGGGCCGATTTCACCAAACATATTTAACTTTAATTGCCACTTAAAGTATCTTTAATTGACATTTAAAGGGACAATGCATTTCACGAACACAAATTGGACTTTAACCTCTAATTAAACTACATTTAAGTTAATTGGTCAATATTTTGTCAATTAATTAATCCTGCATTAACGACGATGATTTTCACCATGGCGACGAGAATGGTCGACTTGATATTTAAAGATTTTATTTATTGTCTGAAGATTACTTCTTACCAAGACGGGCGAGGATAATTTCCGAAAGAGAAGATTATTACAATGGACGAAAAAGATTTCCAAATGCGATTTAGGTTAAGCAAAACATCAACAGTGGATATTTTGAATTGTATAAAAGGTGATTTAGGATTTCCAACTAATAGTTAAGTAGTTCATATTTAAATTATATACATATTTATTGAAGAAACGTTTAATCAGTTCTCGGTTGCGTCAAACACGGCAACTAACGTAATATGGATAACAAATATATTATGTAATACAGTAAAATCCCTCGTATCCGGCATCCAAATAACCGGAAATACCAAAATAACTGCACTTTTGACTAGGAAAAAAATCATTCATGCGAAAGAGAAGAGTCTGACGAAGATGTGAGTGGTTTTCATGGATCGCACATGTCGCATATCGTGTTTACTCTTTACATTGTTCACGCGTGAAAACCTAGACAAGAAAAACCCCGTTATGTTCCTGGAGTATATCGGATAGCACGATGAGCTGTCACTTGGACCTTGCAAACAATGCGCAAAGACGGTATCTTTAAATTTACCACTTGAACTCGCCCGTTTCGAAGGGGTGTTGGAGGAGTCTAAATAGGAAAGTGTGAAATTCTCTGTTCCTACAGCGCGCAAAAATTTCATTCGAGTGATAGATAGTATCATGGCTATTACCGCCAAGCGCTGCTGTTGCACAATGGATTCCGCGAAATGCAAGCAAAATATTCTTACGCTCAAATCATCGAGCTTCACTTCATCGTCTTCATATTTGCGACGTTGGCTACACTGATGTTCATGTCACGTGACTCACATGACCGCCATTTAAAACTGTCATAAAGTTACGAAAACTTAGTATTTTTTGCTCTAATATGTATTACTGTATTACAATAATTTTATTATGAACTAATTAATGTACGAGTGTATTACCGTATCCAGTACTAAAAATATACACTGCACGTATTTCAAAACTTTATTTTCAAATATCTTTATGAAAGTTACTAAATTTCAACATGGAAAAAAATGTATGACTTGAGGCTTTCCCGGCGTTTGATATAGAATAACTCTTCTCGGGTTCTCAGCCAGGTGAGTTGGAGATTAGCTTCCAAGCTTTCGACGGCTAGCTCTGCCATCTTCTTCAGGGATGAAGTGATATGGGACCACGTCTAGCCGGTACATATGCAAAAGTAGGGCTTCCCGCTGCGGGCCAATCAGGAGCTAGTTCCTTGTCCCGACCGCCAGGCGCATTCTGGCATCATAATTTCAACAGAGACGGGGGTCTACAGCTGAGTACGGCATGGAAACCTGCCATCAATACGCTTAGACCGCCATCACACGGCAGACAGTCGGGACCAGCAAGTAGCTCCTGATTGGCTACCGTGTCCACCAACCAGAATGCGCCTGGCGGTCGGGACTAGGAACTAGCTCCTGATTGGCCCGCAGCGGGAAGCCCTACTTTTGCATATATACCGGCTAGACGTGGTCCCACATCACTTCGTCCCTGAAGAAGATGGCAGAGCTAGCCGTCGAAAGCTTGGAAGCTAATCTCCAACTCACCTGGCTGAGAACCCGAGAAGAGTTATTCTATGGAAAAAAATGTTTGTTCAGTACAGTGTGTCTTTACATAACCTATAAATGTATTTTACAAATCCGGTACTGGCTTTGTCCCACAGTTGCCGGATACGAGGAATTCTTATTTGTAAGACATTGGAATAGTATCTCATATCTACTACGTTATGGTATTTTGAATGTTTTTTAATTGTTGCTAAACTTATCTTCTTCTGCCTATCATTTCATCACATGTAATGTATAGTGTATGTAATCCCTGATCACATATAAAGATTGATCAACCTATGGACTTTCAAGGCAACAACTTTTATCAATTTCACTATGGTGCCATCTAGCGACTGCAAAAGAAGTCACATTATAACTCTTATAGAATTGCACGGGGCAATTGTACATTAGGGTGGCCCTTATTTTTCAACTTTCTAAAAGTTTAGCTCACACCCCTCTATCTTATTCCAATCAACAAAAAAAAAAAAACGGTCTGTACAAATTTTCAGCTCAATCAGACTACTGCAAGGCGACCCTCATCGACCATGAAGTTTTGAAATTTTAGCCCGAAAAATATTTTTTCTAATATTATTATATAAACCTTTATTATTATTATTATTATTATTATTATTATTATTATTATTATTATTGTGTGTGCTTTATTCATTTATTTTATAAGTAAACATGATCTTGTTGATGAATAATTTTTCAGTTATTGATTCAGAACTGTCTGTGCTGACCTGCTGACTGCTCGTGTAAAGTGACTTTCAAGACTTTTTCCTAGAGTTGTAAAATGTCATCAACCTCTTCACATAGTTCGTCACATAAGTTAAGACAATGCTTTTATGTCTCTCTCTTGTTGGCTACATCTCCAATCAAATCATCGGAGCCAAACTACCTTCAAACCGGCAAGTTTTAAGCATTTTCTTCTACAATGTACACGTTGTAAATCTTACAACAAAGGAAAGTGTAGCATTGGAGATTCAAGAAGTTTTAATTTTTTGGCTAAAAGCACGAATCCGTACTAGAAAAAGTGACCACTGTGTTTATAAGCTATTCAAACTCTATGATGATTGGAAAGGTTTATAGAAATATTTGAGTAGAACTGCAGGCAAGGGAAAAGAAAAAAATAGATATTTTTTTGGAAATTATGGACGATCTCTTTGACATAGTTCATTCAGACCTTTGGGACAGATGAAAAATGAAGAGGATAAGAATTTTTAACGATGATTTTTCTTGGCAGCATTCCAAAGAATGGGATATCATTTCATATACTAGGAGCTGGAAGTCATGCTAGGTGAATGGCAAAAACAGTTTTTGCATTCAAGATATACTTGTTTCAAGATCAATTTCAGGTATCTCATAAGGAGAAGAACTCTTTAAGACGAATAGGCCTATGTATTTTTCTTGCTCGAGTGTAGGCTATGTTCGAGCCTGGTTTCTGTCATCAGAAGCAATTAAAGCATCTTATCATGATTTCCTATTCATGCGTGAACTGATAAATTATCAGGATATTGATCCAGAAATCAGGCTGCTGCAAATAAATTTTCCAACCATCTCTGGTACTTAGTTCCCGAAACTGTGGTTCTATCCTTATTTGATGACTATGTTCCAACAGCGGTTAAAGCAAATATGGCTCAAGTTATACTGGAAGAAGAAAAAGAAGAAAATCAACTGAAGAGCTACATTCTGCAACAGAATGATTTTTCTTCCTTTACAAATATTGAGTTTTCGTCTTTTGTAACTCCTGGTACTAAAATTTTCTTCACGAGATTTTCTATCAGCACCGATTTCCTCAACAAAGATCCTTCAACTTGGAAGGATGATCCTGTTTACAAAAGTGGAATTTAAAAAACTTTAGAAGATAGTTGTTGTGAAGGACGTTGCAGAAAGAGAAGTCAAACTTATTCAGGATTACAATAATATTCTCACAAAAGATGAAAATGAGAAACAATTTGTTTTTACAGATTCAATGTTCGTTCATATGCATAGTGTTTTGATTCTGTAGAAATTATTGTTGTAAATAAAAATGTGTTTCTCTCGTAGAAATCATGTGCGTTACTAAAAAAACCTTATATTTCTTAAATTTTTCATTTTATGTTCAGGAATTTTTCGAGTTAACTTCTGGTAATTTTCGTTCAGAATATTTATTTTTAAACAATTGCTGGGGTTGCCAGAATGTCTATATAAATTTCTCTAAGAAGAAAAAAAGAAATGATCGAGATAGGAAAGAGTATACCGCTTTTATATGGAATCAATCATTGCGTATACTATGCTCCAACTTCAAAGCGTTTGAGGGTCGCCAAGCAGTTGTCCGATTGAGCTGTAAATTTGCACAGATCATTTTTTTGTCGATTGGAACAAGATAAGGGGGTGGGAGCAGCACAATTTTAATTTTCGGAAAGTTACCTATAGCTAAGGGCCGCCCTATTGTACATCCACCAAGTGATAGTTACCAAAAATGCCTTTTCGACGGTGGAGACTTTGGTGGTTGTTCTCATTTTATGTTGCCATTTCATAACATGGAAATGACCAATCTGACATATAAATATTATATGATCAGGGATGAAACTAATGTTGAAACAACCATTTAAAATTTTCTTATGATGGGTTAATTAATTTTAGGTTAGGCCTAAGTTGCAAAGCTGTAAACACTCTAGTAATAAATAATGGTTTTAGTTTCTGAAAAATTATTACTCGCTCTCTTTTTCAGCTCAATTTCTAATATTTTATTGCTGTAAAATAACAAATGAACTGACTATAAAGGCCAGTGCCTACATTGACAGAGCACATGATCTTCGGAATTACAATTTTATTATGATTCAGAAGGCTGTAGTGACTTTATTGTGAGTTAAATTAATTTACTTTTTTAATTGTCTATTAGTTTGGTGAAATACAAACTAATTAAATATGATTTAACTTCCGTATTTAAGTTGAATTACAATTATTTAATTGTGGATTAGTAACATTATTGGTGAAATCGACCGTAGGTGTAATAATAATAATAATAATAATAATAATAATAATAATAATAATAATAATAATAATAGCTGTAGTACCTATGTTTTCTCTCCAACCTTTTATGCGTAAAGGAGAACCTAAATTCTTATATCACTAGAATTGATTATCATGGACAAAATACATGACAGTGGCCACCGGCGTAGCTCAGTCTGCTGAGGCGCGTGCCTGCAGACCCGGGGTTGAGCTCGGGCGTGGCTGCGATTCCCACTTGGGCTGATTATGTAGTTGGATTTTTCCCCGAAGTTTTCCCCAACCGTAAGGCGGATATCAGGTAATCTATGGCGAATCCTCGGCCTAATTTAGCCAAATACCATCTCGCTATCACCAATTCCATCGACGCTAAATAATCTAGTAGTTGATATAGCGTCCTTAAATAACAAACTAAAAAAAATACAAGGCAGAGACATAATTTTCCTCACACTCGTTTAAGTAAAAATCTCATTTTCGGTATTAAGAATGTTAAAAATGATATTACCATAGTAGCCTTATCATAATAGCTACCGTCTCTTTATATATTGCATAAAGACGTGATACTCCTAACTGGTTTGGTTACATACTTTCTGAAAGCTTGTATGCGCTCGTTAAACTTGAGGGAAATGACAGAATTGGTTTAACAGTACTAGGTATCCGACATTACACATGTAGGCATTATAGGGCCCATGGGACTGAAATGCTCAGGGTCAACTTAACTACCTCTAGGTGTAATCTACCAATCAATCTGCAATGTGGCGGTTAAAGGGGTCTTCATGTTATCAACATTACCATTATTATCATTGTAAAATCTATATATATAATTTGAACTGGTAATGGAAATTACGGGAAAACGGCTGAACGGATTTTAATGAGTGACCCCTCATTTTCATGCCTGGCATCCAAAGTTTTTCGGAAAAGTAGTAGTTTTCAGTGAAATGTCAATTTTCCTACATAATTTTCCTATTTTCCAAAATCCATCTGTTGTCACTTTTGAGAACTGATTTTATTGAATCACGGCCGACTTGACTAAATTTCAGAACAAAACACACACTACAATAAACAATAGGCTATTACACGAAGGCCATGACCTGCAGGATTGCCGACATGTTTATTGCTCAATTCAATTTGTTACTAAAAACTGATTCTGCAGTGTATAATTTTCTGAGTACAGCTGTGTATTGGATATCCAAATCTACGAAACTTGAGGTGGTTTGATGATATTATTACCATCAGAAATTAAATATTATTATAGTTAATATCATGATGCATCTATTTTTTCATTAATTGTACATAATATTGATGCTATATTGATGACATGAAAGTGAAACGTTTTGTGTTATGTAAGTCAATGTAAAGAATATCTTAATTTAGATCTTCATTTCTATAATTTACTGAGTGGCTGCTATATATAACTTCAAAACTTAAGTAAGATAAAAATATTGTTATTAAAAATCAATATTTTTATACTTTTTAACCAAGTGGGGTTGGGTCTTTTTCATATACTTAATGGCGGTGTAGTGTAGATATTGATATGTGTCATTGTCTTCAGTATTGGCTCGAGAGAGCGCAAAAATTACAGTTCCTAAGGAAAGATAAAAAGGTGTTACTTACTGATAAAATAAGAGGCCTAGAAAATTTTGTAGTCTCCAGATCATTTCAGCAAGATCTCTTAGTAGGATAAAATGATTTTACGCTCTACATTTCAAGTTCTACATGCAGCAGCTATACGAAAATGCTATTGTTCGAAAGCTTAGCAAACCTGACATTTTTTTTAACTGTTGCCTACAATCCACAATGACCTGAAATAGCTACTGCTGTCGTCCTGACATTGATACTTGCGTTTTCGCGTTGAAACTCAAAAACTGAAGTTGGATAGGTTCAAGAAAAAGTATTTGGCCTAAAAAATACATTCAGAGGGAGTATGTTTCATTATTATGGAAGCAAATAACTATCAAAAAGACAAGTATTCTTCACTGAAAATAAATCTGAAAAATTGTTATTTGAACGTCTAACGAACTTAGTTTGCAGCAGCATTTGATGCACAAGCCACTAGTATCTCTATATTTCAATGGACAAATTAGCAATTCAATATTTGTCGGTAATTTCAGTTTTATATAAGTACATACATACATACATACATACATACATACATACATACATACATACATACATACATACATACATACATACATACATATATATATATTACATATGGCCTGTAAGGAACCCGGAGGTTCATTACCGGCCTCACATAAGCCCGCCATCGGTACCTATCCTGTGCAAGATTAATCCAGTCTCCACAATCACATTCCGTCCCCTCAAATCCATTTTTATATTATCCTTCCATCTACGTCTCGGCCTCCCCAAAGGTCTTTTACCCTCCGGCCTCCGAACTAACACTTTATATGCATTTCTGGATTCGCCCATACATACTACATGCCCTACCCATCTTAAACGTCTGGATTTAATGTTCCTAATTATGTCAGGCGAAGAATAAAATGCATGCTGTGCTGAGTTTTGTAACTATCTCCATTCTCCTGTAACTTCATCCCTCTTAGCCCCAAACATTTTACTAAGCACCTTATTCTCGAACACCCTTAACCTCTGTTCCTCAAAGTGAGAGTCCAAGTTTCACAACCATAAAGGATAACCGGTAATATAACTGTTTTATAAATTAAAAATTTCAGATTTTTTGACAGCAGACTGGATGATAAAACTTCTCAACCGAATAATAACAGGCATTTCCCATAATTATGATATTGTGTAACCAAAAATGTTTATTTGTAAATTTCTTTAGCTGATTTTGTAAAGTTCGTCAAACTTTACAAATTAATAAGATAGCATTGTGAAACACAGTTTACAAGCATTTGTAATCTTTTACTTGTTATTTGTAAATTGTTAATTTGTAATTAGGATTGTGAAACAGCCCCTGATGGTAATACAGGTTTCTGATGCTGATATAGGACTTGTTTGGGACTCCGGAACAGGGGTTTATCAAATATTCCTCTGAGGTTTAGACCTGCTCTGTAAGAGCTGATTAAGGATGGTCCTACTGTCAGCATCGGATTCACGATTGCTATCCATGCCACCTGTCGAACTTGGACATATATATAGCAAGCCAAATTTATTTATTTATTTATTTATCTATTTATTTATACAGGGTATTTGCGAGGTGGTGTTACAAACTTTCAGGGATGATGGCGAAAGGCACATATCAATTTGAGATAATTAACCCTGATCCGGAAATGACCGAGTCGAAAGTTATAAGCAAAAATAGTTGTGTGGAAATGGAATTGAATTTGGCACCACGTGCCCTCCTACCTTTAACCTTTGGAACAGTCGTGGAGAGATGGTACGGGCTGTATGTCTCTTACGTGGGTACTTATCCCGATACAATCTATGAGCTTGTCTACTGTTCCCACTGACTCATCCGTATTCGAAACTTAGGTCTGCTTATTCCGCTCTCGTGTACTTCTCCATTTCACTAGGACTGATCGACTGGACACTGCAACTTGTACACATACACTGCTGTCTACAGACGTGCATATCAGGACCGACCATGTCCGTTACACATTACGCCATCTGCATTGCTTTAGTTTAGTTTCTTGTCCCCATCCCTCAGACGGCGCACTGAATGGAATATTGTATTTCTTTTATTTTATTTTATTTTATTTTATTTTATTGGATTATTTTACGACGCTTTATCAACATCCAGGTTATTTAGCGTCTGAATGAAATGAAGGTGATATTGCCGGTGAAATGAGTCCGGGGTCCAGCACCGAAAGTTACCCAGCATTTGCTCGTATTGAGTTGAGGGAAAACCCCGGAAAAAACCTCAACCAGGTAACTTGACTCAACCGGGATTCGAACCCGGGCCACCTGGTTTCGCGGCCAGACGCGCTGACCATTACTTCACATGTGTGGACGGAATACTGTAAGTAGACAACGTAAACAACGTCAGATGGATACAATTGTGTAAGATGTACAGATAAATACACATAAATAAAGTGTACAGAGGAATAAAATTATTTCATTTCACACAATTATTTTTGCTTGTAACTTTCGACTCGGTTATTTCCGGACCAGGATTCCTTATCTCAAATTGATACATGAGCCCTTCGCCATCATCCCTCAAAGTTTGTAACACCACCTCGGAAACACCCTATATATTTATCTATTCATTTATTGATTTGTTTATTTTTACATATTTATTTACTTATTTACTTTTTATTTATTTACAGTCTTATTCTTGCTCCTAATGACTAATTGAAAGAAAATGAAATCAATATCCCTCTTATTAGAATATTGTACAAGGAGAATTTTTATTGAATCGTGTCTAAATTAAAAAGCTCAAATATAATAAACACAACAAGTACAAAGGGAAGTCTGATAACAAGATAAGAATGAAATCAAATCAAGACAAAAGAAATAAGAAAAGGTAGGAATGAAGTTGTATACAGATGCAGTATATAAACTAACGACAAGGCAATATTCCCCGACTGCGTTTGGTGAAAGGAATCGGGATAAATGGCTTGGATGCTCTCCTCAGGCGGCTTCCTGCAGACATGTTGGCGCTGCTAATAAGACGAAGCAAACGGTCCATCTGCTTCAAGGGCAAAAAACGGAAGTGTGCAGAGCGAGCTGCGGCCAAGTGTCGGGCTTACTGGAGAGGAAGAATTTAACGAGATTTGTGCTGCCCGCGGCTGCAGCAACTCGATAGATCGTTCATGTCTCGACATAACCGGAAATAGTTCTGCTAGGAATGTGAAATTAGCGTGTCAGGCCTCAGCCAAACTGTATTCAATTGTAGGGAAGTATTTCCCCACTAACGGCTTTGTGTCTCGGCGGGACAAATTAGAGACCGACTGGAAACAACATCACGCAATGGAGAATACTGTGTAGTCCCAGGAGAGACACTACTGTGGAGAAACTTTCCCCACAGAAAACTTGTTACGCCATGCGACATTTCACTTTGCTAGAACAGCGGGGTTAAGAAAGGAAACGATGAATGAAAGACAACAAGGATTAAATAAAAGGATATATTTCAGGACTAATTAGAAGTGAAAGGAAATAAAGATAAATTAAGCAGTAAATAAGAGAAATAAATAAATAAATTAGGTGTTACGGAATTTCTTGTTTTGACAATGTTAAATTATGTCCTACATAAGAAACTTTTTCTCGAGAACTGTTAAAGCAAAACAGCTGATTTTTCTATAGCTCATATACACATCAATTGATTTTAAGCTGAAACAGTAGTTTTCTTATGCATTTCCTTACTCAGATGTATTTTTCTTCCATTCGTATATTTTGTCATCAATTTTCAGTACATCACATCTTATAACATCTAAAAATTGTAACGAATTAAAAAAATATTTCATTACATAAAAAAATATTGAAATAAACAATAAAAAATCCTGAAAATTTCAACTTTCTAGACTAAAAAGAAGCTGAGAAAAGGTTTCTTTAATGTGAAACGCTTAAGGGGTTAGGTACTGCTTACAGCAGTAAACGTTTTGGAAATATTCAACATTTTTTTCCTTCATTACTGTGTCTTTTACAATAATGAAAATTGGTATGTGTGAAACACTGTCCTTCTGCTATAAGAAAAAAATATATTTTTAAGGTTTAAAAATAATTATTTATATATTTTTAAAAATTCAATATGATGGCAGTTCACTGTGCAGTGATGAAGCGTTTCCCTTATAACTCATAAACTTGTTAACTTTTTATGTTCTCTCTCTCTCGTTTATATCATTGCTGAAACTCATGTTTACAATATAATGCTCTTTCAAGTACATTCCTTAATAAATAATATTCTTTATTTATTTTGTGTTAGAAGAAAATGCTTATATTGACCTTCTAGTTAAATGAATTTATTTTTTACCAGACAATCTATGAAAGGTAGAAAAGTGATCTTGCATCATATTGTAGATATGAAATGCATAAATAGACACAAAAATTTTCATTTTTTTTAATCGTAAATATATATATATTTTTTTTTCATATAGCAGAAGGAGAGTGTTTTACACATACTAATTTCCATTGTTGTATAAGATACAGTAATGGAGGAAACAAATGTTGAATATTTCCAAAATTTTACTGCTGTAAGCTGTACCTAACCCCTTAACTTATGAGAATTGAGAGTTAAAATAACTTAAACTATCTTAGAACTGGATATTTTTATTAAGAGTCGCTAAGTAATTTTCCTTTAGCTCACGCACTGCAATTTATAACCTGGTTTCATTTGTTACCACTCTGCTGATAACTTTCGTATACTATTGAACTAATACACCTTATTATCGACAGAATATTTTTCTCTTTCCATACTATTTATAGTTTCATTAATCGATTTTCATTAATAAGTTATTAATTTTAATCAGGCTAATGCTAATAATTTTCCATGAATTACTTCAATTTCTGTATGATGTTAATTATCCTATTTATTAGAGATTTATATAAGGGTATAAAGGAATTTAAGAACGGATATCAGCCAAGGGTAAACGTGATCAAGGATGAGAATGGTGACTTGCTTGCAGACTCTCCATCAATCCTAAACAGATGGAAAAACTATTTTGCGCAACTATTAAATGTACATAGGCCAAATAGAAATGATCGGGACGAAATTGAAATACAAACTGCTGAGCCAATTATACCTGAACCCACGCTTTCAGAAGTCGAAATTGTGATAGAAAATCTGAAAAAGTACAAGTCTCCAGGTATCGATCAAATTCCAGCAGAATTAATACAAGAGGTTGGAAATGCATTATATAGCGAAATTTATAAACTTGTACTTGCTATTTGGGAAAAGGAAATTGTACCAGAACAATGGAAGGAGTCCATAATTGTACCTATTTTAAATAAGGGGGACAAAACCAACTGTGGTAACTTTCGAGGAATATCACTTTTGTTGACGTCGTACAAAATTTTGCCCAATATTCTTTTGAGAAGATTAACTCCGTACGTAGGTAAAATTATTGGGGATCATCAGAGTGGTTTTAGGCATAATAGATCGACTATTGATCAGATTTTTTGTATTCGACAGATAATGGAGAAAAAAATGGGAGTATAAGGGTGCAGTACATCAGTTATTCATAGATTTCAAGAAGGCATAGCACTCGGTTAAGAGGGAAATATTATATGATATTCTTATTGAATTTGGTTTTCCCAAGAAACTAGTTCGATTAATTAAAATGTGTCTCAGTGAAACATACAGCAGAGTCCGTATAGGTCAGTTTCTATCTGATGCTTTTCCTATTCACAGCGGGCTAAAGCAGGGAGATGCACTATCACCTTTACTTTTTAACTTCGCTTTAGAATATGCCATTTGAAAGTTCAGGATAACAGGCAGGGTTTGGAATTGAACGGGTTACATCAGCTTCTTGTCTATGCGGATGATGTGAATATGTTAGGAGAAAATCCACAAACGTTTAGGGAAAACACGGAAATTTTACTTGAAGCAAGTAAAGCGATCGGTTTGGAAGTAAATCCCGAAAAGACAAAGTTATGATTATGTCTCGTGACCAGAATATTGTACGAAATGGAAATATAAAAATTGGAGATTTATCCTTCGAAGAGGTGGAAAAATTCAAATATCTTGGAGCAACAGTAATAAATATAAATGACACTCGGGAGAATATTAAACGCAGAATAAATATGGGAAATGCGTGTTATTATTCGATTGAGAAGCTTTTATCGTCTAGTCTGCTGTCAAAAAATCTGAAAGTTAGAATTTATAAAACAGTTATATTACCGGTTGTTCTGTATGATTGTGAAACTTGGACGCTCACTCTGAGAGAGGAACATAGGTTAAGGGTGTTTGAGAATAAGGTTCTTAGGAAAATATTTGGGGCTAAGAGGGATGAAGTCATAGGAGAATGGAGAAAGTTACACAACGCAGAACTGCACGCATTGTATTCTTCACCTGACATAATTAGGAACATTAAATCCAGACGTTTGCGATGGGCAGGGCATGTAGCACGTAGGAATGCATATAGAGTGTTAGTTGGGAGACCGGAGGGAAAAAGACCTTTGGGGAGGCAGAGACATAGATGGGAAGATAATATTAAAATGGATTTGAGGGAGGTGGGATATGATGATAGGGACTGGAGTAATCTTGCACAGGATAGGGACCGATGGCGGGTTTACGTGAGGGCGGCAATGAACCTTCGGGTTCTTTAAAAGCCATTTGTATTTATGTATATATATTTATAGAATTGCCGTAAGTAGTAAATCGCTATTATTCCCGTGTGGGAAGTAGCAGGCATATGTTTTCCAGCTAGCGATGGAAAAGTAAATTGTTTGTTTATGCAGTATTCATTTTTGGGCTTTGTATTATTCAAGTCTTAAAATAAAATGAAATGTTATAGTACGTTGTCAAACCACATAGAAATCAAATTTACATATTACGAAACGAATTAAAACATAATATTTTCATATTTTATAACATTGTCAAGAGAGTTAATGTTTACTTAAATTATTAGTTTCGGTAATGATTTTTAAGCGAGAAATAATTTATTTTCCTTTTTTCCCATTTTTACCGTGCTAGTAACAAAGCTGTTTACCTTCTCTTGGTCATAACTAGTCCCATTCCCTGGAAAGTTTTTATGGATTATTTTGGGTAACCGCTGCATGGTCCATTTTATTGTTATTGTTGGTCGCTCATTAAATAATAATAATAATAATAATAATAATAATAATAATAATAATAATAATAATAATAATAATAATAATAATAATTCTTTATTTATACTGGTAGCGTTAAGGCCATAGGGCCTTTTCTTACACTCTACCAGGTCACAAACTATACAAGCACTTAAAATGTAACAAAAAGTTAAAGAACAGAATACTAACATATTACAAAAAAATAATAATAATAGCATAATAAAATCGACACTAAACAACATGAAAATAATACCATAATAGAAAAAAGAAAGTAAAATACATTGGAATATAGTAAAAGCAACTCATTTAGTACAAATGGTTAATATGGAAAACGTAAGGCAGAATATAACAAAATTTAATGTAATAAAATAATAATAAAAAAGTAAAGAAATACGAATATTAAATAAAATTCACAATAAAATGGCTATGTTAAATTCATCGGCTGATAAAGAGAACAAAAAGGGGAAAGGAAGGAAAGAAATATATAGCCTATATTTTTACAAAACTATCGCAGAGAAAAGGGCTTATAACTGAAAGGAATCTGAATTGAAAAAGTGCAATTTTAATTTATTTTTGAAACTAGACAATGTCCGACAGTCTCTGACAGTTAGTTAGTTTGTATTTTTTTAACTTCAAGTGATCTTCTAATTTCCTAACATGTGTATGAGAGAAAAAATATATTACCTAGTATATTGTTACTAAAAAGTTACTAAAAAGTTTTTGGTTTCTTATAAAATAAATATTTGTCAAGGCATTATTTTTCAGTACATTATTTAATTAAAAAATTGTTCCTAAGGACTCGTCAGCTGTTAGTAGTGATTATTATTGTGACATGAACGCCAACACTACGTAAACCTGTCAGGTGCATCATTACAAGAACTTGGGAGTAGACAAAAATAATTATTTCCTCAGCTCGGATGAAACAATAACAACAATAATAATAATAATAATAATAATAATAATAATAATAATAATAATAATATTTGTCCCTTGCTGTGGAGTAATGATAAGTAAGTTTGGACGTGAAATGAGGAGGCCCGCTCTGATTGGGAAAATTATTTGGTTGAAATTTTTTCCGAAGTTTTGTTTCTCAACTAATTGAAGCAGAATTGATGGGTAACGTTCGGTGTTTGACCTTGGACTCATTTTGCATTCATTAATTTGAACTTCATCTATTATATTTCAGTAGTATCAGGTCGGCTGAGAATGCAGCAGGATGTAGTACCATACCTACCATACAATCTGAGGTAATTTCAGAAGTACCAGGTGGACTGAAGGGCTTACGTAGCGGAGTCCGGCTGGCCTTAGTGATGTCTAGCTGAATAGATAAGATAGCACCAAATATTGACTCACAAAAGTTACAGGATATGCGGTCTTCAGGTCATTATAGGATATAGCAGGATATAGTACCGTGACTTACAGACTTTATCGAGTTGAGAAGGCTGCAGAACTCTCAGCGAGGTGGAAGGTTATTCAACGACTTGTTTGAGGACTCCGTCGGAACTGAGTGTTGTGTGACGCACCAAACGGTGAATCACGATACTTGCAAGAAATACGGTCCTACTAACTTAAAATAATTGAATGGCTGCCTAGAATAACGTTGTAAGTCCGTTTTTGGCCAAACTGAGTTTTCGGCTGAAAAATGTTGTATCGCACATCTTGCATCATGTGCTGCCATCATCTTGCTGATATTCACACTACTTCGAGAGCTATAGTATTTTAATTGTGTTGCTGAGCTGAATAACGTTGTAACGCAAATATGATGTGTAATAGTTGTTTTACGACGCTTTATCAACATCTCAGGTTATTTAGCGTCTGAATGAGATGAAGGTGATAATACCGGTGAAATGAGTCCGGGGTCCAGCACAGAAAGTTACCCAGCATTTGCTCATATTGGGTTGAGGGAAAACCCTGGAAAAAACCTTAACCAGGTAACTGCCCCGACCGGGAATCGAACCCGGGCCACCTGGTTTCGCGGCCAGATGCGCTGACCGTTACTCCACAGGTGTGGACTGTAACGCAAATAAAATGGCGATCAATCATACTTGTAGCGTGTCATATAGTCTCATAAAAAACGTAAAATAGAAAGAGAAAACGTAAGATTTATATTATGCAATGGAAGGACAATGTACGTAAGACACTAAAGGATCAGGGGAAAGAATATACTTCGAAGAAAGGTGACATTAAACCAGCTGTGAAACGACCTGAACTGGTGAGTAGAATAATGTTGTAAGTCAATGTAGGCCTATGGAGTGCTAAAAGAGAATAGTTAAAGGTAATAAGGTCATGGTTACTCTGAATTTTACCATGGCCTAATAAGAGAATAAAGAAAAAAAGGATTCTTGTCTGTATAATCTTGACATTGTATGCCAAAATATATTATTTAAGTTGTGTAATTTGCTTCAAGTTCTTATGATATAAATTTATCTATTATTGTTATTATTATTATCATTATTATTATTGTTATTTAATGTACTCAAATGTAACAATCATAAAGAATCTACCAGGAGATTTGGACAGTATTTAAGTTTCTTTCATTTACAACGTTGTTCTTCTGGATTGACATACAACGTTTTTCTACTGTAAATGTTCAAAAAGTTGTGTTATTTGGAAGATGAAAACAATACATATATATAAATGGTGTGAATACTTACTGAAGTATTAATACAGACCTAACATTGTCATATTTTGTAATATTTAACAATGTTAGTATGGAATAACTATATTTTTAATTTCCTGACAAACTGTAAAATCTGACTTACAACGTTATTCTAGGCAGCCATTCAATTATAGCTATCAAAATTAGATAAACACAATAAGCCTCAGGCCGGGGTGCAAGCCTTCGGACTCTTCTCTCTAAAATTTTGTAAAATTTTATGGATAAATCTCAGAATTAATCAGTTTTCTGTACAAGTCTCTTCTCACTGTTTTTTCTGTATCGCTGAATCATTTTTTATGATTACTAAATAGCCTCTTTAGTTTTAAAATTAAGTAAAATAAAGAATTTATTTTCATTTAAAAGTCGTTAAAGTAATATCGGAGATTTATCAAAGTATGATTAATTTAAAAATATACTTTTCATACGATTCTGTATCACTCGAGGCAATTTTCCAACAAATTGGAAAACCAACTAACTACAGAAACAACACCCATACCTCTGTATAAATAATCATATGCATTCCATATCAATAAACTAGCAACTTGTGTAAACAGTCAAACTATTAACATAAACACATTGTATGTTTTATTGATATTTCGCGGCTGACAAATGCGATGGTCACATCTTTGTATTTACATAACGTAATTGAAAATCTACATAAAACCAAAGGTTAGAAATAACGAGGTTCTGCGAAGTTCTGTCCTAATGGAAGGTAATTTCCGAAATCAATTTGATATATTGTTTCATCTCGCGGACTTGGAGCAGATCTCTCTTTTTTTCTCTCTCTCTCTTAAACAAGTGTTTTGTAATAATTATGTTCTGGAGTCATGAGGTAAAGTTCCCTGGCTAGGTTATGTATAGATATGGTAGTGGCTGATAGAGGAGGGAAGAGACAAGCATAATGTATACAATAGCTACGTTTTTTCATTGGTTATTTTACGACGCTTTATCAACTGCTATGGGACTATTCCATCTCAAATCGACCGAAATATAGAGAAAATTGACCTTGCAATTTTTACATACAATGAAACTTTTTCTGTCCGTTGACAACTGTGATACAATTCTTTGTGCAAAGTTTAAGGCATGAGACTTCATAGTGTTTAAATTAAAAATATTTAAATTTATCGTATTTTCATAAAAGTAGCAACTTTAAACTGTTGTGGTTCCGAAACCCTTTCACCCAATGATCAAAATCTTGGTTTATTTTGATGCTGGGAAATTAAAGTTTATATTGACATGTAAACAGTTTTTCTTACTTTTTATGGAAAAGGAGAAATTTAGAGACGCCTTTGACCACGAAAAAATATTTTAAAAATATATGGTTAGATTCCGCATTGAAAGTACAAATAAACACATATTTTTTACTGGTGCACCGTTGATAAGAAAGTATTGAAAATATCAAATAAAGAAAATAAATAGTACGCGCGTGAAGTAACCAGCTGACTGTGGCCGAGACAAGCAAGGCCAGGAGACAAACACGTGATGTTTCTTCTAGTAGTGCATAGCTGGGCTTGCTTTATCACAAGTTTTCATAAACACAGGAGTAAAATGACGCCCAACGCTCGCTTATCTTCAGCTCTCGGCCAGTGCGTGCGTTACTGCGCCGTTCAAGTCTAGGCGTGTGAAAATAATCTATTTAATACCCTCGAAACTTATTGCCGAGCCACTAAGCAAACAATGCCGAATCTCTCTTAATAATGCAAGGTTTTTTCTCAATATTTTTCACATTTTTACAAATTGGCAAAAAGCCTAAAAGTAAGTAAAATCAGATTATCCGTCTCTCTCTGTATACAATAAAAATAAGGATTACTTCTTAACATAACCTACTAAATGTCAGCTTTAAAATAAGCTCCTGTTCAATGTTTTGCAGTAAATGGTTCCAGAGTTCTGAGCGCTGAAAGAGGCTTGTTTTTATAAAATACGCTAAATTTGTCGCTCAATAGTACGAAAACCGTTTGACTTTCGATAGTATATTTTTGCAAATGCACTGTCCTCAGCACCTTGTATAAATAGGGAAAAAATTAGAGTATTAAAAAAATTCGAGGTTTTTTACTGATCGATTTCATGTGGAATAGCCCTATGGCTATCTAGCGTCTGAGTGATAATGCTAGCGAAATGAGTCCAGGGTCCAGCGACGAAAGTTACCCAGCATTTACTCTTAATTGGTTGAGGGAAAACCTCGGAAAAAACCTCAACCAGTTAACTTGTCCCAGTCAGGATTTGTGCTGGGCCCGCTCGTTTCACGGTCAGACAGGCTAACCGTTACTCCACAGCGTTGAACGCTACATTCTTCTGGAGTCCCTTAACGAGTGAACGTTACTCGTTCTCTTCTGCCATTTAATTTCCCCACTTTCCGTCTTACACGCCATTGCAAGTCTCATAAATACAGATTTCCCTAGTCGTGTGATTAGCATGGCACAGGGTCTCCGCAGAGACATCACTATCACTGAGCAATCACAAGACAACTGACAAAAACCCAGTCCCGTGGGCGGAAGCTAAATTTCTCCCATTGCCCACGCAGGAAACCAAACCTCGTACCGATTGGTAGGAGAGCGCACATGCTATCTACATAGCCATAACGGCGGACCAACGTCACTCGTACTGACTGTAAATACGTACTTCACCGGAATAATTGAGCCGTTCAGAGCAAAAGTGGTGTAAGTCAAAATTGGGTAATGAGGTTTAAAGTAAAAATTCTGTAAAATACAGCGCAAAGTAGCAATTAATATGCCCTTCTTGCTATCCACTGACTACTAATAGTTTAAATAAATTAAATATCAATTGCTACATTGCGCTGTATTTTACAGAATGTTTACTTTAACACTCATTACCCATTTTTGGCTTACACCACTTCTGCCCTGAACGGCTCAATTAGTGGCTGGGCTATCAATTCATATTCAGTACAGCGATATGAGGTGCCATAAGAAGGTTGTTCTGAAGAAGATAGAGAAAGATTGCTATAAAGTAGTGTTGTGGGATTTAATCGATTAATCGATCAATTTCTGTTGTAAGATTAATCGATCAAAAATATTTAATCAAATAATCGAGTTGATTAAAATTAATCGGTTGTAGTTGATATTAATTATTATTTTGTTAATACAAACTCATACTAAAAATTCCGATAATATTTCTCTCTCGGAAACTGCTTACTTAAAAGCACAATAGTACTGTTATTTTCTAATTTTAAACCAGGTAGCGTAGAGAAAATCTTTGCAAAAACACTTCAGAAAGAGATGAAGATATGAGGACAGTGACCTAATCTACCTCTATTGAAAGTTGAAACACAATGCGAAACCCTTATTAAGTTTTATGGTTTTCCAAGAAAACTTTTGTCAGCTCATCTTCCTAGCATATGAAATACATACTTTTCTTGAATTCGTCTCCCTCATCACTTATAAAATAGCCATGTCTATACTGTGTGCAAGTGACAGCCTAACTACCTTCTTCTCCTTCTAAAATCTGGTAATTCGATTACAATAGGAGCCAGTCTTCTGTTTCGACCGCTGTACTTTTGCAGGAGTTGCAGTCTCTATACTGAGTTCGTATATGAAGGTTGTGTGTTTAGTTTGATAAAAAAAAAATCAGTTTTTTGTGGTTTGTGAAAAGTGTAAACTCCATTATGTCATAAGAGAATTTGAGAGGTAAACTCTTTGAAACGTTTGAACGATCGTGGAGAAGTGCTTGAAGAAAAAAAGTTGTTTCGTATCTAGTGATGCAGGAAACATTGTTATAAACGTAGAGCGGCACTTAATTCGAAGCATGTGAATGCACTCATATTTAAAATCATGGATGAAGCAGTATTAACTAGGTGAGTTTTCATACTTTTTATTATTTAGGTTTGTCTCAAAAATTCCCGGAGAAATTGACACAATAAATTATAAGCCTCATAAATAATATGTTAGTATAGTAAGTAACTAAAATAGTTGTTTTGTATCATAACGATACAATATATACAGATATACAACATTCAATACTTATGCTTATCACCGAACACATGTTAAATTTAACAATAATTGTGTATTACGGTAGTGGACACTGAAACATGTACAGTCGATCAGTCCTAGTGAAATAGAGGAGTACACGAGAGCGGAATAAGCAGACCTGATTTTCGAATATGGATGAGCCAATGGGAACAGTAGACAAGCTCACAGATTGTATCGGTACAAGTACCCACGTAGGAGGCATCCGGCCCATACCATTTTTCCGCGACTGTTCCGAAAGTTAAGGGAAGGAGGGCACGATGTGCCAAATTACAATTCCATTTCCACACAATTATTTTTGCTTACAACTTTCGACTCAGTTATTTCCGGACCATGGTTCCTTATCTCAAATTGATACATGTGCCCTTCGCCATCATCCCTGAAAGTTTGTAACACCAATTCGGAAACACTCTGTGTGTATGTATATATATATATATATATATATATATGTGTGTGTGTGTTATAAGAGCCCACTTACTGTAGTGACATAACTTAATTGGTATGATTATATTTGGTATGATTGTAATTAATGTTTTGAGTGACATTATTAATACTGTAAATCTAAAATGTATTCCATCCTCATAACTCGTGCAGACTTGACCTAAAATTTATAATCTGAGTCATGTATGTACTGGGGTTATGACTAAAGGATTATCTGTCAGAGTCCAAAGGCAGGTCGTTGGACTGGTCACGGCGTGGGTACGCCATCGAGTAAACGCGAATCACGCGGACTTCAAAGGTCACCGTAGCATCACTGGCGTGAGCCGATAAAACGGCGCGGCGGTCGTTGGAGAAGCATCATTATTACTATAATAGCTCTGCAGTCAGCAGAAGTGCTGGGGAGGGCGACGAGTGGCCCACGTGGCAACGAGTAATCATCATCATCTTCATTTCATCACTTGTACTACGCCTTGTATTTCAAGATTGATTAATAAACTTAAGTATTGGCAGCCCTTGATTGTTTAAAGGACTTAGTTCTTTTACTAATCCACTTACAACGCACTCCAATAGAAGTTATTCCAACAAACTTCATCACAAATATATAGCGCAATTGCTTCTTCCGTAAAAGAAAATAAAATAAATAATTACCAATTTACAACCAGGTGAATATCTCATCACAAGATGTCTCGAGTATTTAACAACATTCTACACCGTACAAAATACCAGAACACTCCACGTGTGAGATTATGGTGTAAAATAACTTCCCAACTTTAGCTTCAGAATGTGTTTCCATTTCTTTTTGGCCACTTGTGTCGTCTATTCGCAGCCACAAAAAAAAAAAAAAAAAGAACAAGGCCATTCCACTCGTATAGAACTCCTTTCATATGCTTGCCTCAATCACTTAGAAGACTTTAGACAAAAGGAAGACCCAAAACTACCATCCAGGATTACTTCCATCTTCCCTAGAGTCTTTCAAAGAATTTTTAAATTATATTATCTAGCTTCTCGATGCAATATAGGTCGCTGATGTAGGAGAAACTGAATTTAAATATAAGTAAGATGCTTTAAATTTAATATGTTCATGTTATTTTATATTACGCTACTTCTGAGATAAGTACATTAAAACAGAATTGAGGAAAAGTTCAAGAAACGGAAACCCAGTCGAGATTTTTTAGATCTCCGAGAATCTGTTATGCATTTAACAAACAGGTTGCGAGTGATATTTTATGCATGATGTTAGTACAGGGACATCATTTTATTTTACTTCAATTTTTATTGTACCTGAGTTTTTTTATGTACTTTACTCCCACCTCTTATACTAGTAAATTTCCACACGTCCTTCACACAGAACCGAGGCCGCGTATGCAGACAAGTCGCCTTACGGTCACAGTAAACAGTACTGAGTTAGTGAGTATAGTACATTCCAGAAATATGTTCGCGTTTCCCAGTGACGAAAGAGCTTTCAATATCGAATTATATTTCCGCACATATACTGTCGTCCGTTTGCCTACGTCGCATCCCGGTTCTCCCGTTCGCTTCTGCTCACCCCTCTGTAAAGGCTAGTGGCTGGGTTGTCTTAGCTCTTTTCTGAAAACATTAATTTCTGTTAGAAATTAGACGGCTACGTAATATTATACAACGGTTTAAAATAACTTAAATAAAAGGGCCTCGTTAAGTAATTAACTGTCACTTCATTTCCCCCCTTTCTACAACCTTGCGGCCTAACCACTTGGACGGACAGTAGATAGCATGTTTGAGCAATTTTATCTTTTCGGATTGGGCAGAAGTGAAGATTGAATTTACAGTACGTAAGGTACTCTTTTATAGAGTAGGTACAAAATTATTTCACCATAAGTTACTAGTACGAAGGACGTAACTGGTAATTGGAATTAGATACAATAATCTATAGTGAGATAATATGCACAAAAGAAGTGAAGCCTGTATCGAAATGAACGGCCACCATCTTCAAAAATTTGTTCAAATATCAATATTATGATTATTTTTCAATTTAACTTCATTCTTTATATTGTACGCCAATATGCTGTAGTCAGTATAATATAAACTGCATAATGAATACGTCCGCATCAGTTCGTGAGTAAAAATGCTTATTGTTAGTACTGTACTGTATTTTGATTAAAAAATCTAATGAAAATTTTCAAACTCAGTATTGCGATATTTTCTAGTTTACGTAAATGGATGAACTACTTTTCTTCCCTCCTATACGTAGTAAAGTGATTTATTTGTATTTTACGCCAGTATCATCGAACTCCATTTGTGGAAGAGGGTAGCAAATGGGGTTTCCGGTTCTCAACCGTTAATCCAAAGGTATAGCCAGGTTAATATTAGAAATGTTAGTAAACATAAAATAATGTCCCTGTAGTATAAATTCAAATAAATAAATTTTATGGAAATAATTTTAATTTTATATATTGTATGAAAATATAAAAGGATGATTTGAAATCTTTGATAGATGGCAATGTTTAATAATTTTGTAGGCCAATTTACTTATCGCATATTACTAAGGAATGTGTACAATGTTGTAGTGTGTTAGTTGGAAACTACTTTGTGTGATCTTTTGACGAAGAATGCGTCTTTCCCCGTACCGAGTAGGCACTTCATTAAACCTGTCACGTAACGTATCAAATGATATAATTTAAAATAAATTTCACAAATAAAATATATTGTAACAAAATAATATTTATCGTAATTAAGTAAAGAGAATGATGATAAAATAAGACTGAATAAGACAGAGCGTTGTAAAATTAAGATTAATGAAAAATTATATCTAGTATAAATGGATTATTTTGATAATACATATTTTCTAGTATGTAACACAAATCAGTTTCTCAAGAATAATATTTGTCCTGTAAAATTTTAAAATGTAGGATCTTCCGAAAAAGTACAGACCCACAAACAGTGCTTACTGGGCATGCGCAGTATGTTATACTGTAACTGGAACTTGGAAAATTCAGGTGGCCCAAATTATGTATATAAGAGTTGCCTATTTTTCTTATTTTCGTAGTATATTTTCTTACGTCTACTTTTATGGGGTAATGTTACTCATATTCAAACTAAATATTAATATCTCTGCTGAAAATGTTTGCCATCTTCAGAATCGAGAAGAATTACTTCACACAAAAAAGGTATGGAGTATATTGAGAATATGACAATTGGTGTCAATTAAGACAAAAAAAGGAGAAGATGTCTGTCTATCGAGAATTTACATCAGCTAACATCTGGATAAGACGACGCAATGGTTTATCTTCTACCTAGTGGGGAGAGGACCTGAAGATGACAGCAAATGTGACACCGGTGCGAGCCATCCCGGGTAGGAGTCTAAACAATAACCGCTACAGACGACGTAGCGAGATAGAAACCTTGCCTCATGTCTTGGGGTAGTGTCCGTTTGGTGAAGTCCGCCGTAACAGCCAATGTCGTGTATAAGGTCATCTATTGCCACTGCATTGCTCAAAAAGGACTGTACAGTATTCGAAGAAGTCTACGGTCTTGCCAGCAACGAGAGTACTAGACGCGTGGACATGACTGTCATGAGGCCGTCTGCTAAGAAGAGGTATATTTTAGACCCCAAAATAATTAGATTCCAAAGTAATCTCACACAATCACAGAAGTAGACGAAAATAAAAGGTGAATATATCTCGCTACTTCAAATTTCTATAAAGAACGGTATCAACTAGATGGTAAAGAAATTAGAGGCCTTTCTTCGAAGCTCGAGGCACTGAACCAAAACTGACGGCATAGATATTAAAATATTTTGGCCTTGACAATATATTGTTACAAGTTATAAGTCAAAAAGCTATTTATTAGAGACCGCATTTTAAAGGGAATCCCTTTTTTATTTCAACATGAAACATGAAATAATCAATCACGATGTTCAAAACTAACTTCCACCGACCAAATTATGTGGTACTGACTTCCATTTATTTTTTCCTTTTTTTAGTTCATATTCCCTTTTTTTCCCTTTTTTAAAAACATCTCTTATTTTGGTTCTTTTTTGACAAGCATTGAGATAATTTTCCTATATTTTTTTCCGATAGGCCTATAACTTCCTGACCAAGCGAATATATATATATATATATATATATATATATATATATATATCGTTCTTCTTCTGATTCCAAACATTGAAAAACTAATAAAGTGTGCTGATTTAGAGTTCAGGATAAAAAGCAAATTTTCACCTCCGGTTTTCAGTTGATGTTGAGCGGTCATTTTCTGTTTATAAAGACATTCTGCATTCAAATAGGCAGAATCATATTGAAATATATGAAATGTAGAATGTGATCGAAAAAAAACACTTTCCTTAAGTTGTGAAGCGATAAATATAAGCTTGTGTGTGCTATGTGTGTACTGAAGTGTGTTTTCAATTAAAATAGCACCCTTTTAAGGGAATAATATAGTCCTTTTTGAAGTCCTTTTTTTACTATATCAAATACAACACTTTCCTTATGTTGTGAAGAGATAAATGTAAGATTGTGTGTGCCATTTATATCCATGAATGTGCTAATGTGTGTTTTGAGGAGTAATATTGTCCTTTTTCTAGCCCCTTTTTTGGCTATAAATTTCCCTTTTTTCTTTTTGTCCTTTTTTGATGTAAAATTTTCCTTTGAAAATCCTGTCTCTACTATTTATAGCAATTTTTAGACATACTTTGTACAGTCAAATGGCCTATATATTTTATTTCAGTGGTTTTTAAATTTTTGTTACAGATTTCTGTATGACGCTTTATTATTTTGTAATTGTTAATTTATACTTTCTCAGTATTTAAGTCAGGTTAAGGTATTCCTTTTATATATTTTCTTTTTTTTTACACCTTTTGTTCATTATTCTTGGTCTTTATGGCAACTTCTCCTTCTAAAGTAAAAAGAATAAAATTAAATAAAATGTATAATGCTACTACAATAAGCTACTAGAATATTTTACTAGAGTTTTATGAAACAGAACCCTGATCCGCACGCATTTTAGTTGTCTCTAATGCTAGTTAACACTGTTGGAAGCGTGTTTATTATTCAAGGCTGTGTACTGCTTTAAGTACACTCGGAACTAACAGTGCTAACACGGTAATTTTATTGTCACAGTTCAGCTACAGACTTGTTTACTGTTTTCGGTTCAGCCTTTGCAGTGATTTTATTTGGTGACAAGTTTCACAAATTGTTTCACTAAGCAGTGGTAATGTATAATGTTTCTCTGTTCTTCACGTAGAACTACGTCCTTTCTCGGGTATCGGTGATGGGGGGAGGGATATGTACGGAGTTTCGGGTAATCGGAAAAGTGTAAAATTTCAAAGGCTTATCGCACGAAATGACAGCTGTGAACAATATCGCATGAAGATAAACTGAATACAAACAAGACGAAAACCATGGTTATCAGAAAGAAAAATAAAGGTGGTAAACGTGAAATTTCGAAACGAGGCAGTAGAACAAGTGGACAGCTTCAAATATTTGGGGTCTACTATATATAAGTAGTAACATGATGTGCTGCCAAGAAGTCAATAGGAGGATAGCAACGGCAAATCAAGTTTTTAATAGAAAGAGCAATATCTTCTGTGAACTTCTACAGAAGGAGCTAACAAAGAGACTAGTGAAATACTATGTGTGGAGTGTGGCAACTTTTGGGGTAAAAACATGGACATTATCACAAAGTAAAAGAAAAGACTGGAAGTATTTGGAATGTGGATGTAGAGAAGAATGGAGTGTGTGAAATGGAAAATGGTAAAAGGAATGAAAAGTTCGGGGCAGAATAAGATATCAGATGATAAACATTATATCGATGGCTTTTAGCACACATGTTGTAAGTGTTAATTTCTTAATTTTGGGAAAAACAAGTTTTAATTTTCAAAACTTAATTACACTTCAATTAATGTATATTCTCAAAAAGTAAACATAAGATAGGAAACTCTTAGTATTCACTTCCCACATTTATGCACAGTAAAGATACATCTCACAGGACACTGATTTTGTAATTAACTCAATTTGACCAGAAAATGTACTTAACACGTATGCACTAAGCCAGGGGTCGTCAGCACAGAGCACGCTGGGGCTAGAGTCTCTTACCCGCGGAAAACGCAGTGTACCATGGTGCACTCCGTAGCTGCTAGCGGGTATGCTCTCTATCTCTCCCTGTTGCACGACAGAGCACACGGGACAGCACCGCGTACCCTTTGCACATTTCAGCGAGTGCTGACGACCACTGCACTAAGCCATCGAGATACATATATATATATATATATATATATATATATATATATATATATATATAATATATTATATATATAGATTGTATGCGGAGTCTAAGAGGGAATGCTGGGTTTGTATACAAGGACCTCTTCTTGGGCAGAAAACTATGAATGAATTGTACGGAAACTATAAAAGCTGCTTTAATAATTTGTTTACATGTCGATACAGGACAGATTTCGATTCTTAACAAAATGTAAGCCGGCTGGATCAGATGCGTGAACGAGTGGGGTGCGACGAAAGTGACCGTCTTTAGCGACCTAGGCGCAGCGCCGCGGTACGAGTCAGAGCCGATGTGACTTGATATACAGAAGCGAGCAGTATCTCGTTTTGTAGCATAAATACAACGCTATCAGTGGATTAAAATAACATTTATCTGCAAGTTTAATAGCGAGAGTTACGTGATCCAGCTTGTGAAACTAGTAGTTGCAATTTCAAACATTTCCAAGAAATCAGATGCAAAACACTATCGCGACCGGAGAAATTCACTAATAATGGTGGAATAAATTACAAGTATTCAGGAAAGATGGCATATTTCTGTAGTCGAATGAAAACGAGAGCACGGGGCCCGGTTGAATACCGCCCGCGAGAGAGGAAATTCGCTTCAGTGGTTATTGGAAACAGAGCTACTGTGACAATAGGTGTAGTATGACATGACATTATATTCAGATGATCCTGTGAGTTTTGTAGTTATTGATTTGATTGTATTGTTAGCAATAGACAAATTAAATAGAAAATTATATTACAATTCATATTTGAAGTTCCTAAAAGTTCTGTAGATTAATCACATATAAATTTCATTTCTAGTTAAAACTTACCTCTTCGCTGCATTAAAATAAATATAATGCAAACATGTAGGTGTAAATATTTAATTAATGTTTTCACCTTTTACGGCATCATAAGGTTAACATATAAAATGTAAAAATATGAAAAGCAATATCTATTACATAATGATGAAATTGTATAATATGTTAATGAATGAAGTCCATTTATTGATACATAATAGATACATACATGTACACATGATCCTTCGCACGAGTCTGTACGGCCATTCTTGCTGTAACTATGCACAATTTGAATCTTCAGAAAATAAAATAGTGGTAAAGTAATAAAAAATAAAAAATAACAACAATAATGACAATAATCATCATTATTAATATCATTACCATCATTTTTGTTGTCACAATTACAAGTAATGCAAATTCATACCAAATTTGAATAAATAATCAAAAGTATGAAATAAAATGAAATACAAATAAATTCAATTTCCTAATAAAACAAATAGTGAAACGAACGAATATCTTTATTATAAGCATGCACACTTAAATATATATATATATATATATATATATATATATATATATATACACAAATACAGTTAAATTCAATTACCAACCAAAGTTTCAATAAATAATAATCCAAATAATACATACATGTAAAAGAAAAAAAGAAACACGCATAGTGAAAACAAGTAGACAACAAAAACACAGTGAAACACAATAGAACATTATCTCTTAATATACCTTATTTACATTCAGTTAAAGTACTACCCATTGCAACACTAATAAATAACTCTTCCCCTTATTTCCTCCATCCCTTCCCCTTGGCCAGTTCCACCCTCAGCTGTCGAAATTTTGCCATAAATTTCCTCACACTCTCAAAGAATTTGGAATATGTGACATATAAGGTGATTAATATTAGAACATATGACATTATCAAGTTAATTATATTTTGCATTTGTATTTTAATTTACTAACTTTATAATATATTATGTAATAGATATTGCTTTTTATATTTTATATGTTAATCTGATGATGTCGTCAAATATTTACAGCAACATGTTTGCATTGTATTGGTTTTAGTGCAACGAACAGAGAAGTTTTAATATGAAAATTAAAATTTATATATGATTAAATGGAAAATACCAAATATTTAATTAATTTTAGAAACATATAGTGCTTCGTCCTGTAGCAGAACTACGTCCTTCTCCAAGTGTGGATGAGAGGGTACGTGTGTCCTTCGCTGTGAAGTAACCGTTAGCACGTCTGGCCGTAAAAGGAGAGGGCTCTGGTTCAAATCTGGTTGAGACGAACTACCTGGTTTTCCCTCAATCAATCGAAGCAGAATTACTGCTAACGTTTCGGCTTTTGACCTCGGATTCATTTCGCCACCGTAATTGCACTACCCCTCTTTTATCATCTTCGTTTCTTTCATAGATTTTGGGTTTGCTCTGATGTAAATTCGACTGCGGGACGCCATCGAATTTGGACCCCGTGAATATAGTTATAGTAATTCGTTTTTGGTGGCAGTGAGTTCTCCACTGGGCCCTTGGTAACTCGTGGGACCGCAGTGAGACTTACGCGGAATGGTAAAGGGATAATGTACTGCAGTGATCGCCAAAAGCTGTGTCGCGACACATGCTCCTGTCTCTACTCAAGCGTAACCATGACATCATATCCCCACCCTCTGTTTACAGCCATCACTTCGATATAAGACATTTATCAGCAGCGGACATACGCATGTAATGTTACAAGTGTGTAGGATAATATGTTTCGATGTCTTTTCGAAAACAGATAGTAAGTAAAATCTTAATTTTAAGGAGCATGGAAGGAAAAGTATTTATATTGTGCAGATGGCAAAAATATGAGATACTTAATTTGTTGTAAAATGTTAAATGAAGTATAAAAGACAAATGTACGTTGTCATTATTCTTCTTGTTATGAAGACTACCACGCCCTTACCTGTAACTTAAATAATAAACGAACAATAAAAAGTAACGGCTTCTATGTTTTAATCAGGGTAAAATATATCGACTTTTTTTTTCGACGTACGTAGTGTAATTTGAATATTTCATTAATAAATAAACAATAAAAAATATCGGCTTCTATATCTTAATCGGAGTAAAATACTTCAACGTTTTTTTTTAAGTATATAGTGTAATTTACAACTTCGTGACCAGCCTGGTATGTTTTTCTAATTTCAAATATCTGCTGATGTAAAGTACAAGCTCTTTCTATGGTAAATAAGAAAATAAATTTATTTTATTTTATTAATAATACAAAAATAATTAATAGGAGGATAAAAAAATTAAAATTAACATGGAAAAAAAGTATGTACAGTTAACAAATAGAAGAATATTATATTGCTTTCGTTTTTTGGTCACAGTCCGTCTCTACACTGTTATTCACTGCATTACCTGAGGAGATACCCACTCCACCCCTCTCCCTGCGATAGTGGTGTGCGGGTTGTATTTCTATTACGTCACAATTTCGTAGTGTTTGGCAACCATTGATGTAGGCTGTAGAGAAGTTCGGAGGCGACGTATGCACACCATTCCATCCTGGGTAGTACAGACCGATTATTTAGTCCTGACAACTGGGCGACGCGAAAGAGAGGAAGTAACAGGAGTAGTGGGGAAAGCTTCGGAGTAGAGATGAAGGCGAGCGGACAGAAATGCAGTACAGCTTAACTATACTGGAAACACACCGCTCTGCCGCATTCGTGATATCCGATAGCTCTGGATGCAAGCGACTGACTAACCCGAACACCTCTTGGAGTACCTTAATCGACTCGCCTGACCCAGACGCATATTGTCGACAACTGTCAGGACTAAATAATCGTTCTGTACAATGGGTGCCATCCGAGCGGCATGCGTGCGAATCCCTTCTCTGAAGGGGGATTAATAGAAAAGAGGGGGGGGGGGTACATAATGGAGTTTTGGATGTTCCAGAAATTGCAAAATTTGAAACGCTTACTGCACGGAAACTATAAGAGCTACGTTAATGATTTCGTTACAGTTGGATAAAAGACAGACATCGTTTCTTAACAGTATGTAAATCGCCAAATCTCATACTTATATCATCGCCCATTAGGCTACTCGATAGTGACTATCTCTAAGTCAAACTCTGAATTGGAAAAATATCACTTGATCATCTACAAACGTTATAGTGTTCAAAATCTGTGCGTAAATAATAATAATAATAATAATAATAATAATAATAATAATAATAATATTATTATTATTATTATAAAGCAATACATGATTTTAACAATTTTTTCTGTAAATTCCTGCAAATAAATATCCGTGATTATGGGAGTTTCTTTACAATTGGTTTCTGTATTTTTCGAACTCTTTCCGAATGAGTTTTCCAGTGTCATTATTTTCCAGTGAGATTCGCACGGAATAACAATGAACCATGGTGAGATATCTGTAGTTATTTCTCATCAATTCACCATGCTTACAGTAAAAGCCATTGCTGGCGGTTTGTACAGACTGTTTGCTTTTACCGTTAAGCCTCTGGGGATCTATGAAAAATGGATTAAAGTACACAGAGGAAATATTGGCTATAGAACCACATTCACAATCTCTACTGACAGTGGAATACCAGGTAACGAGCTTCGGTGACAAAGGTATGTGTAAGTTATAATGCGTCGGTTTCATATTTAAAGTATTTGATGGATGGATGGATGGATGGATGGATGGATGGATGGATGGATGGATGGATGGATGGATGGATGGATGGATGGATGGATCGACAGACAGACAGGCAGACAGACAGACAGACAGACAGACAGACAGACAGACAGACAGACAGACAGACAGGACAGACAGGACAGACGGACAAGACAGACAGACAGATTTATTCGTTCCATAATATTCTTACATTTGCTTTATAGCATAGAATAAAGAACATGTCCAATTCTTACGTTTAACAATAGAATGCAATACATATAAAATTCAAATATGAAATATGTACAGAATTAATACCTTAATAACAATAATATTTTATACAATGCAATATGTTTACCATTTAATAGTATTATAATATTTACACAGTACTGTGAAATGTCAAGAATTCATCTACGGAATAGAAAGTGTGAGATATTAAGTAATTTTTTAGTTTTACCTTAAATGATACAGGGTTTTGGCTATGATTCTTAATGTCTTCAGGAAGACTATTGGACATTTTTATTGCCATGTAACGTACTCCCCTTTGAAAGCATTGAAAGCATGATAAATTTGATGATGGCGCATGAAAATCATTCCTTCTGCGGGTATTTATACTATGTATGGCTGAGTTAGTTGGAAAATTTTCTTTATTACATAAGAGGAAATTTATTGTAGAGTATATGTATTGGTTTGTTAAGGTTAGAATCTCTAATTTTTTTCAAATAATCTACATGATTCTCTAGCCTTTGCTCTAACTATTATTCTAATGGCTCTTTTTTATAATAAGAATATATTTTTACTATCTGCAGAATTTCCCCAAAATATTATTCCGTAGGACATAATGGAATGAAAAAAGCCAAAATATGTCTTTAAGATATTGCTGTTTACAAATTGTTGTAACGACCTAATTGCGAAGCATGCTGAGCTAAGTTTGGGGGTTATTTCTTTGATATGATTTTTCCAATTTATTGTATTACTAATATGCAAACCAAGAAGTTTGGTTGTTGATGTTTCTAGTAGAAGTATATTGTTGATAGTTGTGTCCAATGTTCCAGAGATTAAATTTGAAGTGGCTTTAAATTGAATTATGTTAGTTTTATTAATGTTTAATGCTGGTTTATTGGTTGTAAACCAGTCATAAATTTTAAGGAGAATTATTTCTGTTTTATATTTTAATGTGGCAAAGTTCTTGTCTGTAATTATGATACTTGTGTCATCTGCAAATAGTATAGGATAACCTACTCCTTTTATTATGGGGCCAAGGTCATTTATAAAAATTAGAAAAAGAAGAGGCCCTAATATAGATCCTTGTGGGACACCTGTATGAACATTTCCCCATGTTGAAGTAGATTTAAAGGAGTTATTAAATGCGTTGTGGCTTCTTCACCCCGTGACACAGACTTTGATCTTGTACCGTCTTCACTTCAGATACTTTCCCTTATAATTTCAGTGTCTTGTACACCTACCGGTTCATTTTAACTATTGTTTCACTATTTCATCGTATATTATTCTTCCATTAACTTGAGAACCACATATAAATTCTGTATTCAAGCAGTATTAGGCACTAGCCTCTCTCGTGCGTGACAGAGTAATGACGTGGCAGTGGTATGCACCAGGTGACACTGCCTGATTCCTCACAATAGCACCAATATAGCGGATGAAAATGGCAGCTCTAATTCCATCCAACGCCGATTGCTAGGTTCGTTTTGTGATAAAGTTTTCAACGCACAGAACATGGCACCGATCGAAATCCATCGTCAACTGTGTCAAGTGTATGGGCCGGATATCATGAGAAAGCAGACGGTGCGTCGCTGGTTTAGGCAATTTTCAGGTCAGCAGAATGTGCATGATGTGGAGCGCAGTGGGCGGCCATCCCTCACCATGGACGATCTTGTGGAGAAAGTGCGGCAGCGCATTGTGGAGAACTGTTGCTTCACGATTACGGAACTCAGAAACCATTTTCCGCAGGCTTCCCGCTCTTTATTGCATGAAATTATCACGAAACGCCTGTTATTTGAGAAAGTGTGTGCCAGATGGGTGCCGAAGCAACTCACACCCGAACAAAACAAAGCGCATGGGACCAGTATTGACATTTCTGGAGGAGTACTTCGAGGACGACGAGTTTCTGGACCGGATCGCCACAGGCGATGAAACGTGGGTTGCAAACTCTAATCCAGAAACCAAACAGCAATCAATGCATTGGTGCCACAGTGGATCTCCGACCAGGATCAAATTCAAGCAGATTTTGTCGACGCGGAAAGTGTTGTGCACGGTCTTCTGGGACAAAAAGGGAATTCTGCTCATCGAGTTCCTGGCCAGAGGTGAGACGGTAAACGCTGAACGTTTCTGTGCAACACTGCGGAATTTGCGAAGGGCCAGTCATAAAAAGCAGCGCGGGATGCTCAGTGCAGATGTTGTTATCCTGCACGATAAAGCTTGGCAACACATGGCTCGACTACCAACAGCTTTTCCTTCTGCAGCAGTTCCGCTGGGAGGTTTGACCATCCATCCTTTAGCCCGGACCTCGTACCCAGAGATTTCTATATTTTCTTGCACCTCATGAAATTTCTGTCCGGTCAGCATCACGCGTATGACAGAGATGCAGAGTTGCAGACGGCTGTTATACACTGGTTCCTATCCCTATGACACAGGGTTACAAAAGTTGATCCAACGGTATGACAAATGTCTCAATTCGGGTGGTGATAGTGTGCCAAATAGTGCAATACTTGCTGTATCTGTTACAATAAAGTTTGTCCATAAAATTGCGTTTTCTTTCTGTTGACCTAGGGAAACTTACTTTCTGGACGCCACTCATATAACAAAAAATGAGAATGGATCCACTAACGTAATAAGACGCCTGAGAAATATATGTCGTTATACTACCAATGCGCTTCGTGTGCCTCTGACTTTGAGTACGTCACACAGTTGGGGTGTGTTAATGCAGTGTCTTTCGTTCGTTTGAACTCATGCTTATCATCTCGGTAAGTTAGTCCTCAGCATTTGGGGAGCTGAAAGCCACTCCTTTGACTTCGAAACACAACTGTCTGTTAACGAAAAATTTAAAGACATCATTTTCTTTGTTAAAGAAAAATTGCACTATTTAAATACATCTTATTTTCTGTCTGTAGAAAATACACTTAATATAACACTGACAAGTATTATCCTTATTATTTTACTATGTTAATATGATAGTATATTACGTTTTTCTTTTACATAATTTTTCATCTCATATATTGTTGCAGTGAATAACAAACCACATTTTCAAATTTTCAAACGAGAATGATTGCTTGTTGCTAGAATACACAGCCTTACATCTAGAAAAACTTCGTTCCACTTCTGCAGAAACAATGAGAACATATTTTAAATATTTTACATAATCATTATTCTATTTCAAAATCTGTATCATTATTATAAATTTCTTCATTTGAAATTATCACAAACTTTACATAGAGCTAAATATCCGTAATGTTTATCCAGTACTTTTTTCATCTTGTTTGCTATATTTTTTTTTCCTATTTCGTGTTCAAATTATTCGGTTCGTCACAATATCATTGACTACATGCTATTTTCTGTCTGTAGAAAATAAATCTAATATAATATTGACAAATATCAGTCTTATTATTTCACTATGTTAATATGATAGTATATCACGTTTTTGTTTTACACAATTTTTCATTTCATATATTGTTGCAGTGAATAACAAACCACATTTTCAAAGGATAATGATTGCCTGTTGCTAGAAAACACAGCCTTATATCTAGAGAAACTTCTTTCCACTTCTGCATAAATAACGGGGGAATATTTGAAATATTTTACACAAGCATTATTTTTCTCAAAATCTGTATCACTATTACAAATTTCATCATTTGAAATTAAGTCACAAATTTCGTCCTCGGCATCTTGCTATTATTCTTCTTTACAAGACGTTGAATGTTGCCTGTTACGAATAGCAGTATTCGGTCGTAATGTAACCGATCAACTAAAGTTCACTGCTCAAGGGAACACACTGAATTCCTCCACTCCAACGCAATTACGTACCGGTACGTAAGTCAGAGGCACATGAAGCGAAATGTAGATAGGTGGATTTATTGAGTAATATTATACATACAGATGTTATATTATCTTAATTTTCTCTAAAATCCAATGCACTGGTCTTCTGACCGTACGTGCTTTGTACCCAAAACAAGTCCTCCTTTGTAGGTTCCCCGCCACCTATGATTACATCCAACTACCTTCTAAAAGAACAAACATATTAAAATGGAAATGGCACAATAAAACACATTAAATAATATATCCTAA
Source organism: Periplaneta americana (assembly GCF_040183065.1). Classification (NCBI taxonomy): domain Eukaryota; kingdom Metazoa; phylum Arthropoda; class Insecta; order Blattodea; family Blattidae; genus Periplaneta; species Periplaneta americana. The sequence continues at coordinate 90,878,012 of NC_091129.1, read as the reverse complement.
CCTAAAAGACATAAAAGTGTACAGTTGGGTGGATACTATTATCCCTTCCTCAGTTCGCGTCACAAACTTCAACACCTAAGTTCTAATCTTTCTCGCCTTCAAGAGGAACAATCCAGTCTTTTATTCCCATTCTCTATTCCCCATGAGGTACGGCATACAATTCTTAGCCCTAGTAATAAGTATTGCTTGTGCATTCCATTTGATCCATGTTATAGTAGAAATATAACTTGGGTATGAATGAACACTTGACGTTCCTTAGCTAACGAATGCCTTACGGGTGGCACCGACACAACACCAATAAAAGGAAGTGTTTGTTACAATCTTTCTCGAATGGTACGCAGAAGAACGTTCAGCGTTAAACCATCTTAAATCTTTTCGTGTTCTAAACAGGTCACTGGTTCAGTTCGCTCATCTCATATTCTGCTGGATTGTTCAGGTTTAAGCCATATCAGTTATCGATACTTCGGGAAACACATGGTGTCTCATGAGAAAAGTCAAGAAATCAAACCCACCATCGTGAAACTGGTTACCCACTCCTGTCTCCTGAGTTGATTTCCAGCCTCTGGAGCACACAAGAGGCCATTCGTGCCTAAGTGCTACCGTAGCTGTCTACGCCCTTAGTGAGGAAAAAGTTGAGTTCGTTGAATTTATTATGAAAATAATCCTTAAATAAGCAATGTCAACAGTGGAAAAGAAACGGTTTCATTTCAGGAAATCTCTCTGACAGTCTCTGGGAATCCTTCATAATCTCAGGGTTAAGGAACCCCAGAATCGCCTTCTGTCCCCGGGGGCGTCGTGGCCTAATTCCTCATAATCACCCCTTCCCACGTGCTCTGCGCCTAGACTGGCATCTACTTCTCTGTCGGCCGAGTCGAGGTGCTCGTAGGGATGCTGGGGGTGGCTGCGCTTTCGAATCAATACTGGCAGACCGCACCCCCTCGCCGCGCCGCGTCCAAACTCCCGCTCTAATATTTTGTCGATGGATGTTCAATAGGTCGTAACGTTACCCTCAATTAAAAGTAAACAACACGCCCTAACCTCTCTCAAACAGGGGGGAGGATGAGTGGTGCCACGCAAACTACCCTCTCCGAGATTTACTACCAGAACATTGTATTCCATCGGAATGCACATTTAATCGAAACATCGATGCATATATATTGATTGATGGCTAGTTATAATCCATGTACAGGCTCGGTGCCTATTATTGAAATCTGAGACTCAATATTGATATTGAATTGCCAAGTTCGGAAATTGTACTTGCTACTAGGGTAAGGTTGCCAGAATAAATAAACACAAAACCAGGACATGAACAACACGTCATTTTGATGAACAACAGGAAGCATAATATGAATTTCTAAGAAACTTCTACTGTATTTTATATGAATGCTAAATATCATTTATTTACTATAGACATTATGTAAGTACCACTTAGGCATATTTACTTAAAATGGACAGGATTGGACACTTCCGTAATACACTTTATCTTATCTATTACCTTCTTAGTTTTTTATATTTAAATAAATTAAGGTGATATGTAATTAATTAAGATGATATGTAATTAAGTTGGTATGTAATTAAGGTGATATGTAATTATTTAAATTGGTAATAGTTGGGTGAAATAGAAGTACTTATAAGTTAGATTTTTTGCTTATCGTAGGCGTTATTATAGAATAGTTTTTAATTATATCCTAGGTTTATTGCATCTACTATTTATAGATTTACGTTTATTTTATTTTATTTCATTTAGGTTTATTTTATTATATTTCATATAATTGTAATTATCCTATATTATATATCACTGCCACCTGGTGTATATCCAATTGTAGTGTTAATAAATACATACATACATTTGGCATGGGCAATACATTATTAGAATTTACTTTAACGGAAGACCATTCAAGTCTTGTTTAGCACCACGACAGTGTCACTCATACTTCTCTGAACTTGTGAATGGAAGAATGGAACTTTGTTTGTTAACGAACTCGTGAAATCCATTATAATGTATATTTCTCATATTATACTGTATCTGCAGAATTGCATTCACAGACTTAAGTAATAATCTATTCCTTTCTTCTGTCCACTGAGTATTCATCGAAAAAATACTCTTTCAACGTTGGCATTATGCCCAGTAGAGAGAAACAAAATTCTACCATTTTCAGCAATTCTAGTATTGATCTACAGAAACACAGTTATGTTAAAAATTTACCCAGATATTGTGTGAAAGCACATCTTTATAGTGTTATCATCTTTGATGTCCGATATGAAAGATTTCAATTTCATCATTGGTTCTAAGAGAAAGGTCTCCTTCAGTTCGTAGGATATAATGTTATGTTTTATTTAACGATGCTCGCAACTGCAGAGATTATATCAGCGTAGCAGGATGTACCGGAATTTTGTCCCGCAGGAGTTCTTTTACCTGCCAGTAAATCTACTGACATGAGCCTGTCGCATTTAAGCACACTTAAATGCCATCGACCTGGCCCGGGATCGAACCCGCAACCTTGGGCATAGAAAGCGAGCGCTATACCAACTCGCCAACCAGTGCAGGATGTATTATCTTGCATCCACTTGAGTATTATTTTGCCACTATCCCAAAAATTATTACAGTTTTCCAAATTTCTGACCATGTGAATTCAAAATCGCTGACTTCTGCCTTTTCGCTCCAGACTTACTTCTTAATCTAGACCTATAAAATCACAGACTGTCGCGAAATCCGCGGCATAAGGCAACTAGAGGAAGCCACAAAGTGTGATTAATGTAGCTATAAATAACGTATTCGTTGCGAACATGATCATAAATCTGAAAGTGTTTGTTCATTTGACCTCTTATGGTCTGGGTCTATAGCTCAGTCGTCAGGCTATATCTCGGAGTTGTATTTAAAATTGTTGACTTTAATATTCCAATTATCTTTCACGTTTCAGAACAAATGTAAAATTTAATTAAGACAACCTCGGGTTTATATAGCCTGATAAATTCTGAATGCCTCTTGAGATTGAACTGGTCCAATATTTGAGTTGGAGAAATTGCCATCTTAAAGCACGTCGCCTTATTAAAGAGACTCTCTTAGTAAAGGCACAGTAACAGCAGAAGAAATTTCCATTTAGACTTTCGTATATTGAAGAATGTAGAAAAAGTAGTCTAATCACTTCTTCTTTCTTTGACATAATAATAATAATAATAATAAGCTTGATATTAAAACTACAATATGTTTTCTCTATTGAATATCCTTTACTTCCTTTACCTAGCTAAAATCTCAACTGACACATGAAATTGTGTGTATATTAGCATCGTGCATTACAGGCGATATATGTTGTTATAAAATATATTCGCTGTCCTCTACTCCCACCTCTGCACGTTTTAACCGCTTAATGCTTTTAACACAGATCTTGCTATTAGTTTCTCATATGAAATAAGAGGAAATTTCTAATGTCTTGATTGACTCTCTCTTGTTCGAACAATGCAAGATACTATACTTCATTCCATAATGTCAGACAGGAAAAGTAAGCATCGCCGTCAGAGGAGGAGAGAAATATGTGTCATTCCACGCTTATCTTCAAGTTGAGTGGAGGTAAAACGCTTCAGACCGCCCAACTTCAAGACAAGCGTTGAATGAGACCTCTGCCATTGGTTGAATAGCAATTATACATCTCTTCTCCTCTGCCGGCATTGTTTACATCTCCTGTCAGACATTATGGAACGAAGTATAGTGTACATGTAGATATAGGAACCAAGAATGTGTCCTCTGTCCTTTTATAATCCTCAGTCTTAACTTAGACCTATACAGTAATCTTAGTATAAACGTGTTATTTCTCCTTATTTTCAACCTCAAAGCTTAGGCAAATTGTCTGTTCTTTTTCACATCAAATCTATTTATTTTGTTATCTAACCATGTCCCTACCTGCAAACGGTGTGTATCCAAAAACACGTCTGACCAGGTTCGATTCCCGACAGAGACCAAGTGTGTGTTTTCTGTAATTTTATGCTTCTGTATTCTCTTAAGATTCCGCGCCGTAGCGTTGTGGTCTAAGATACTATGCCTGGTCTCGCCCTAAGGAATGAGAGCTGGTTCAAGTTCAAATGCTCATGGAGAGAGAAATTGCTTCATTAAATTTCGGCCAATGTATAGAATCGGTATCCACTCATAGTTATGATGAATTTGGAGAGCTGCGATACTTCTAAATCCGGTTCAGCCACACGATACTCTCGTGCCAGTTGGATGATTGTTCACCTCTGATAAGGCATGTGGACGTGAGGTCATCAGTCGTCTGATCGGTATTGGCCAATTATGGGATGTCGCGTCCAGTAATATTAGTATTGTTATTATTATTATTATTATTATTATTATTATTATTATTATTATTATTATTATTATTATTTTCTTCAGATGTGACTTCCTGGTATGATGATCACATGACCAACATTTCCCTTTACTTGTAAGCACCTGATGTTAGTGGAAAATCTTCACAAGAATGAGAACGAAATAGGATGAAAAACTGCAAGTTTGAAGTCAATTACAGACATTTTCTACAAATTCTTTAAATTGTAAAGTAATTTTACGATTATGAAAATATTGTTAGCATTTATTTCCTTATACTAGATTCATGCTAGTTGCTGTGTCTGCATAGTAAATAAGACGTGCAGCTTTAATGTTGCGCAGAAATCAAAATAGTAGTTAGAATAAATCCCGCTAGGGAAACGAATAACACTGGAAAGGAAGTTAAAGAAGAAGTAAAAAGAACGCATTCAAAAGAAATACTGAAATTAGTAATGTCTTAATTTGTGAGCCACAGTTGAGAGTAAATTCTGTTAATAAAAATTTGAGCTGGGACAAAATTTTTAGTATTACGTTCGTATTTTCTCCGCATATTGTACAGAAGGAAAATAAAATCAAGGCAATAAAAAGTATCATGGTTAGCCTATGCTGTTTTAAAAGTAATGGAAATGACAGTAAATTGTTGTTATATCTTATGTGAGATGTGGTCTATATACAGCATGCAGTAGATGCTATCCACTCAGTCGGCAAAGGCGCTTGCAAGCTGATCCGGAGCTGCAGTCGGGCGTGGGTTCAATTCACGTTTGGGCTGATTACGTGGTTGAGTTTTCGAGATTTTTCCCAGCCATAAGACGAATGTCAGGTAATTATAGTGAAACCCCGGCTTCATCTCACCAAGTAAGTTACCATAGTTACCACTTTTAGTGGAACTTATTCGAGTAGAGCATATAAATTATGGTTATGAATAATAAAATCATTGATCTGGTCAGCAACTTTGACTTATCTAGGAGATTATAATGTCGCTTGTGGTGGAACTAGAGAGCACGAGCTATACATATTCGGAAGGTACTATTTTGTCTTCTTTGCTTTGATTATTATGTTTTAATATTAAACTAGACGAGTTATAAATTAGAAATTAATTTTATTTATTTATCTATGTTTTAGTTCTTGTGTAATTATTGTGCCTTGTGTTTTTTAACTATGTTCTACTCTTTTTTTATTTTATTAGGTTATTTTACGACGCTGAATCAACATCTCAGGTTATTTAGCTTCTGAATGAGATGAAGGTGATAATGACGGTGAAATGAGTCCGGGGTCCAGCACCGAAAGTTACCCAGCATTTCCTCGTATTGGGTTGAGGGAAAACCCCGGAAAAACCTCAACCAGGTAACTTGCCCCGACCGGGATTCGAACCCGGGCCACCTGCTTTCGCGGCCAGACGCGCTAACCGTTATTCCACAGGTGTGGACTGTTCTACTCTTATACATAACAATATATATTTGTATTTGTAATAATACTATGAATATTGTTGTTTAGTCAACTTTCCGAAAAGAGGTTTGAGCCTCATAAATAACACCAATAAGGCATCACTCTTGAGGCAACTAAATCAGGAGATAATGGCGTAGAGTGACCAGTTCCTTTCCCCCACCATTGTATACATCGCTGACTATAGTTCGACCAACTACAAAAAGACCTTCAACTTTTCCAATACTCACGTGGCCATGGAGGGGGAGACGTCATCACTATGCGAGCAGCTCGCTAGGCCGGGTTACACTAGTCAAACTCCAATTGTGAATCCGATTCAAAAGCTGTGTCTGTAGCGGAGCTTTCACTTTTCAAAGGCCTGCCGAGCACACTTGGTTTCCCTTCCATTATTATAAATTACAATCTGTTTTAACTAGCCTATATACAATAAGTCGAAATGGAATATTAATTGTTTGAAAAGTGAAAGAATGGACGCGAACACGACTGTTGTTTCGAATAGTCTAAAACGTACTCGCTGCGAGACGTCGATCATGGAGCGCATCTACAACACAACTGACCCCCACTATGACAACCTGCGCACGAACGAACACTGCTTTGTGGCGCAGGTTTTTATGTCAGTGATCGGGCTATAGTAACATATTACAGACTTGAGATGTATAAAAACAATAAGCTCCTCTTCTGACATATCGTCAAGCGAGATGTACTATCTGATAATACTGGGGGAACAGTATAGAACAGAATAGGTTTCATGGCTCGCGTGGCCTTGAGTCCACCACCTCCGAGCGCATAGCCTAGCGGCCGTGAAACCAGTTCTGCTCTATACCAATCTAACCAATAATACTGAAGTCTTTAAATAAAAAGGTAAAAAAATTAATAAAGGAGTAGGAAAAATAATTCAACTAAGGAATCTACCCCCTATAACAGCCATAATTAATAAACCCAATATCCCCTTAATTATATTAAATCCATATTCACCTATATTATACATACTCAATATTTTAAAATCACCACACAAAATATAATAAAATAAACGAAAAGAATAACAAACAGTTAAACCCGTAGAAAAATAAAACAAAAAAAAATCCAAAGATATTTAGCCTATGTATCTCAAAGATACCATTTCCAAAATTAAATCCTTTGAATAAAATCCAGCCAAAAATGGTATACCACAAAAAGCAAAATTATAAATACATAAACACCCAGTAGGTGTACATATCAGCTAGAACCTCAATCAGAAGCATTATGAACATTTTTAAATAAGTCATCATCATCATCATCATCATCATCATCATCCACTTCACGAGTTAGGCCTCATGGCCTGTTCCGACTTCGAAGATATCTGCCCAACGTATTCCTGGACGTCCAGCTTCCCTTTTCCTTATTGATATAATACAATAACTTGTCTTTCAGCTTTTGAGGTTCCATTCTTGTGATGTGTTCCATCTGTTTCTGTTGTGGAGTTTGTGCTTAAATAATTTAAATAAATACATAATGAATAAATAAAGAAATAATGAATAAGTAGACATAAATAAATAATGAATAAATAGACTAATAAATAAATAATGAATAAATAGACTAATAAATAAATAATGAATAAATAGATAAAAAATAAAAAATGAATAAATAAACAAACAAATAAATAAATATGTACAGTACAATCAAATGTACTCTCAAAACAACAGTAGGAACACTCCTAAAATTTTATATAGTTATGGTCATTTCAGTGCTGCTTTATAGGTCTGAAAATTGGGGTCTTAACAAAAGTCCAAGTATAATGAATTGAGGCTTCTGAAATGAAGTTCTTGATATGTGTAGCCATGTTATATTAAAGCAATGCATTATCTGACTCGCAGAATATCCCAGAAGATTCCATGCCGGACTCCTGTCGTATACGATCGTCCGATGCCTCAGTCAACAGTTCGATAAAACTGAAAAGGAATGTCCTCCTTTAGAGTGAGCCCTAGAAGGACCGGGATATTCACTTTCTGGAAGTATCATATCCTCCACAAAAAAACTCTTAAAACTTTGTAGGCGAAGTTCAGGAGCTTTCAAAAGAACTAGAGATGGAACTACAAAGTTAGGGGGAAAAGAGGTAAGCAAAAGACCCTTGCAGCTTACGTGCCATCGTGTATACGCCTCTTAGCAATCAATCAATATTCTTACATAAAACTTGTAATCTGAGAGTGTGCCATTATGTCGCTAGTGTACCGAGTTCTTGTTACGTAAGTTAAGCCAGAGCATGGTGCATGGCGTTAGTTGTAATGGAAATGGCGGAAAGTAATGAAGTTAACAGAGTCACGGCTATATAACCAATCCATCCATTTAAATGAAAATGCCACTCGCTATTTACAGGAGCAGGCTAATGGCTGTATAATCGCTACAGCTGGTGTGGGACAAATGCCTTGTCTCGACAGCACACACATGCGTGCGCGATATTCAATTAGGGGTATGTAGTGTGCATATTTGTTGAGCTCCTCCCCAATACATTCAAGTTTATTGTAGATGTACTACGTCATATTGTCGCAGGTGGTGCGTATTACAACCGGCTGTTGTACTGCATTTTAATTAAGAATATCTCACAGGATAGGCAAACAATCCAAATTTATGTTTCAAAGGCTCGATACCAAACTATGACGAATTTTTATAAATGATAAGTAGGTAATTAGAAGGGTGCTAACTGCCAAATTATTGAAATTGAGGTTATGTACAGTACGTTTCTTAAGTTTTTCTTCTCGTTTTTTCCTCCCGTATTTCCAATGGCGTCATTATTTTCTATGTAAAAGGCATAATAAATTACAGTCACGCTTAAATGGAATACTAATAAGTCATTTGCAATATTTAATAATGTGAGGTTTGATTTTCACACTGCATTACTGAATTGATTTTCTCTTAATTTGTTACACGGTGATTAAACGTAGGCCTATTTAAATGTCAAGATAATTGTATTTTACAATTATTGATAGTTCCAAGTAATTATCTTTACATTTCTAATACATTATATTCAGATTAACTAGTAACTTATACAAGTTTCAATAATAGTCTTTCACAACTTATCTATTACTATCATCTTATAGGCTATATTTATATTAATTGTAGACCTGGTTAAGTGGAAGAAAAGGCCTCAAAGGCCTTAACTCTGGCAGTTGAAGTAAAATTTATTATTATCATTATTATTATTATTATTATTATTATTATTATTATTATTATTATTTACTGAGAATTATAACAGATTTATTTTATCAAAATATTAGGAGCAGCCTATGTTATGAACATAAATTCCTCGTTTTAAAGATAAGTAAACTGGGATTTGTCTTTTATTAAAAGTAAACAGAAATGGTTTTATGAAATGCAAACTTACATTATTTTAACAATAATTATAGAATATAATACAAAGAATACAAATATTATACTACTACATTGTTATTTAACAAAACATTTGTTATTTAAAAAGTAATAAAATAGCAACATTATATAAACACGAAGATATCGGAGAAATAGAAATACTGTAGGTCTTTACATTCAGTCCCCTATGTAATATTGTTCACATTCTTCATTTTCTACCCTCTTGCATTTCAAATTTTCCTACTTTAAGAAAAGGGGAATTCTAATACACTTTCTGTTTTGTTTTCGGAACGAGATCCATTATTTCTTTTATGAAGTCCTTGAATTTATGTGGAATAATATTGACAATGGAATAAACTGAGCATCACTGTTAAAAACCAAGAAAAAATATAATTTTAATTTTATATCAATGCTGACATTCAATAAATCCTTTTTAGCATTGAAACAAGTAAAGAAAATAACCAAAAACTTAAGACCTAATATTGTGGCGCAGGATTTAATGAACTAGATTTGTCCCTGTAATTTATTTCAAGTTACTATTTTGCAGAGTTTTATTGAACCCTTTTTAGTGAAACAGCGGTAACAAAGACAAATGGAATTGTTTGACTTGTATAGCAAGTATCGAAATTAATTTAAATTTCATTAGAGAAGTATTTTTGAACAAGAGAAAAATACTGCACATTTATAGAAAATTCGTTTTCTTTGTACTGAATAACTGAAAAAATATATTTTAATCCCCTTCTAATTCTAAACTACTAAATTATTTTCCATATTTTTCTGTAAATTTTAATTTAAAGTTTTAACCTTTTCCTTCACTAAGTTTGTAATTTTTTTAATTGTCCCCTATAATATTTTTTAAGTCTACCAGCATTTCAAAATTTGAAATTTCAAGTTATGGTTTATTTAACGACGCTCGCAACTGCAGAGGTTATATCAACGTCGCCGGTGTGTCGGAATTTTGTCCCGCGGGAGTTATTTTACATGTCAGTAAATCTGCTGACATGAGCCTGTCGCATTTGAACATACTTAAATGCCATCGACCTGGGCCGGGTTCGAACCCGCAACCTCGAGCACAGCAGGCCAGCGCTATACCAACTGCGCTACCGAGGCCGACTCAGCATTCCATTGCCCTTTTTTTTATTCTTATCGTACAAAGAATGAAGGAAAATTATTGTGATACTGTAAAATATCAGCAAGAAATTAAGTTTTCTTAGAGTAAATAGGCTATATGATTTCAATATCTGTGATACCAAAACAATGATTTTCGAATGTGCCGTATTTTGTCCGTTTCTATTCAAAGATTTCTACCTAGCTCTATGACGGATTTTGTTTAAACTCAGTACCTACAAGTTAATTTATTAAAAATAAAATTATGAAATGTCACATTCTTAAGTTGTTATTTTGTTGTATAAATGTAAGATCTTGTCCATACTTCATTCAGAAATCCATTGCGATTTTTTTATTTTTCTCAATAACACTGAAAATATGCAACCAGGCATTAGATTATGTGAGAAAAGATAACAAATGTTAATTGTTAGTAAGTACTGAAGTGAGTTATCTGAATTTCTACAAACAATGTAATAATTTGCAGTTGTGTAGTATAAATAAAAGTTGTAATGTATTTTATGAACCATACGTAAACTTTACACGCGAAATACATTGAATAAAGTAGCTGATACTAAATATGAATCTAATTCTGCTTCATATGTGTTATTTGTAAGATTTATACACATACTGAATTGGTTATGTCTTATTTTTAAGGTTTATACATATACTTAATTGGTTGTGTTTTCGATTTCAGGTAAGTTCCGGAAAAAATTTGGTAGACGTATTTATGTAAGTATTCGTATTATTTTTCTATCTCATTTATGTATAAATGACAAGAATCTCTGCATGTCTTTGTGACAAAATACTGATATAATCTTTACATAATAGTACTGAATGCTATGGAAGATGTTTTGCTTAAAATTTTATGCATTGCAATAATATAAAATATAAATAATATAAAATCTCTGTTCCTCTTAGACTTTGAGGATAAGATACATTACGTGAAGGGTACAGAATCATGGTGGGCCAAGCGCCATATATTAAAAACGGAGAAAATAAGAGTTAAAATTAAGCGAATACCTTAATTCAATGAAGTATACAGCAAGTAATATAAAGTATGTACATTAAAACTAAATGATATTTCAATCTTCATTAAACTATTGTATTCATTTAACTTTAACCCCTGCCTTCTCCGTTTTTAATAAATCGCGCTTGGCCCACTATGGTTCTGAACCCTTCACATGATCTAGAGTTCTTACTTCACTATCTTCTCTGCAGTTTAATAAGTTTTGCCCACATAAACACATAGAATGATTTCAAATTTGTCAATATCTTTAACACACGTTTGCGTATAATTTAATTACAATTTTCAGACATAATAGGCTATTGAGACATTTTGAGAAATGCATTAAAAGTTACTAAAACTTTAAGGACATCATTCAGAAGCTGTAAAATATTATTTTTCATAGCATAGTAACTCCTAACCACTTAGAACAAATGATGAGCATAAGATAAACAAAGCTGCTGGGCAAAGTCTGTGTCACGTACGTATTAATGTCAAAGTTGGCAGGATATGAAACAGCGAACTTAAATAGAATGACAAGTGTGACGTTATTTTGCACCAAAAAAACTATGTTTGAAAAGAAAGTTACGTAATTATTTTCACTGGCTTACATAAAACTTGAACTTCTGTAGAAATAATATATCTCATTAAATGTAAATTAATAACAATATGCAAAAGCAATTCAAAATTAAACTTTAAAAAAACCTCATATCTATCCCTTAACCATGATTACGAAATGAAAATGATATTCAGAATTATTACATGGTTAATAAAGTAGTTATGAAATAAATTAAGAGAGAAGATTTAAGTATTCCAGGCATGAATTCTGCATGATTATTCAATCTAGTATATTTGGTAAGGTAAAAAAAAAATACCCAATTCACAAAATAGATGACTGAGTCAGCTGACCGATAGATTGGCTGGTTGGCTAGTCGACTGACAGACTAGATGTATATGAATGCTATTGATTAATAATAATTTAGTTATATAAAAGATGAATCTAGTTTTATGAAACAACGACTCAAAGTCAGGATAGGATAAGAAATGTCAGAGGGAAGTGGAATAGGAGTACTACAAGGATGCCCTAGGCCTATATTTATCACCTATTTTGTTCAACATCCTCTTGGAGGCTTTAGTGAAGCACTGTTTTCAGAACATTTGAGAGGTGATAGTAGGAGGAAGAAGAATAACATATATAAGATTTGCTGGTGATGTGGCATTGTTAGCAGAAGAGAAGACAATACTAAGGGACATGCTACTGGAGCTAAATGACAGCTGTGTGCAGTATGGGATAAAGATAAATGCAAACAAGACAAATATCATAGTTACCGGAAGAAAATAAAGAGGACAATAGTGCGAATTGGAAATGATGCAGTAGAAAATGTGGACAGTTTCAAATATTTGGGATGTACAATAAGTAGTAACATGAGATGCTGCCAGGAAGTCACAAGGACAAAGCAATGGCAAAGGAAGCTTTTAATAGAAAAAGGAGCATCAACTGTGGATTGAAAAAAGAACTGAGGAAGAGACTAGTGAAGTGCTTTGTGTGGAGTGTGGGATTTTATGTGGTAGAAACATGGATATCACAACGAAGTGAAGAGAAACGACTAGAAACATTTGAAATGTGGGCATGGAGAAGCAAGGAACTTGTGAAATGAATAGACAAAATAAGAAATGAAGCTGTGCTAAAAAGAGAGGCTGAGGAAGTAATAATGCTGACAATGATCAGGAAGAGAAAACAAAATAGATTGGATTACTGGCTAAGAAGAAACTGCCTACCGAAGGACGCACTGGAAAGAATGGTGAACGGAAGAATAGTACGGGTCAGAAGAGTATATCGGATGATAGACAACTTTAAGATACATGGATCATAAGCGGAGACTACATTAAGAGGTAGGTGGAAAATGCTGAGTTTGCAGTGGAAGATCTGCCCTTGGGGACCACTATGAATGAATGAATGAATGAATGAATGAGTGAGTAATTGAATGTATTTTATGTACTGAGATTGCAGAATAAAATATTATAAATGTTACTTTTAAAATTCTCTTTCAATATCGTTTGACCGTATTTTGATTTTACATAAGGGAAGAGGATACACAGAAACAATTTTTTTTTTTGTTTTAACACTTAGGATTTTGAAAATTTATGGGCATATATAGGTCCATCAGCAATAAAGATTCCAGTATTTGGAATTGTAAAATTTATAAAGGGCCCAATTTTGGGGGACAATTAGTCATTAAAAACACAATTTTAGATAATCGGATATAACTTTGTCACTTTTAATGCTACTGACTTAGTTTTTTTACCAACATATTGGCAAGTAAATTATCTTACTCCTCAAAGAAGGAAATTTCAATATATTTTATATTAATGCTAGAATATATTTTGAAAAGAGAAGAAGACATTTTAAAAATTTATTTTTTGATACTCAATTTTTTTTCTGGTGTCAAATAGTATGTACAGTAATTTGCTTCTAGAGAGAATTTTTACAATTTAATGTAGAATATGCTGTAAAAATTTGATCAAGATACTCCAAATATTTCCAGAGATATACAAGTATAATTAAGTGCTTGCGTATCAAAATCTAGTTCTGAGAAAATTGCATTTTTAGATTTCCACAAAAATTTTTACCTCATGTTGGTTTAGAATGCTCCAGCTTGGTAAGTGGGACCCTCCTGCTTCTTTCTGCCTTCCTCCAGTTTCAATCTGGCTAGCTTCACAGATTTTCTATATTTCTTGTACATTTCAGACTTCTGGGAGGCACGCTGGTACTTTGTCTTGAGGTCTTGCATGTGTGATATCCTTGATGTGTGTCTACCTGGTGAAAGTCCTAATTTGGAATGAATTTTGTACTGTGTTGTGCTTCTACCTAGATTGTATTCAACTACAGCTCTTGCCACTGCAATATCTACTCTTCTCTTAGTAACAGAGGTGCTTTTGGGACATTTTCTCCAAATTCTACTATGTAGAGACTCATTTGCATTTTGTGTGCGACCAGATGCACATCTTTCTAGAAGGCTGTCTGAAGCTAGCCTCTGGAATAGTGGAAGCATTTTACATACAACCCTCTCAGAGAGTGGAGTATGCAGATGTGTCATATGGGATCCAGGAGTTTCATTTTTAGCCAATGCTCTGTTATAAAAACACCATGACTGTTCACCGCTAGGACATTTTGAATGCTTGGGCTGCCTGTCAGTTGAACGACAATGGTCTAAAATGGCATAAATTGCATTCTTCATACCAGGTACATTTCCAGAGTGTTGTAATATGGCATTTCTATAATATCTGGCTATCTTTTCAATTTTTTGTGCTGTGAGGTTACCATGCTTTCTGCCACCAATAGTAGAACTACGTTTTTTCTCGTCAGAAACAAGGTTTCTCAAAGCAGTTCCCATTCTCTTGTGAATATGATCGATGCATTCCTCTTTTACAAGATCTACATTATCACCATATACCTTACTCTGCTGCAGGTGTGAAAATGTCTTAGCATCGCCATCGCTCAGCATTGTGGTATATCGCAGTCCATATGACTTGGATCTTTCCCACAGTATTTTTGCAGCCTCCATTTCCATTGCTGGAGATGAGCCTGTATAATTATATTCACAGTCTGGAATGTGTCTGTCATGCCATTCCTTGAAAGCTTTCGACTTTGCACCCAATTTTTTACTATAAATGGAACATTTGTGGCAAAATTTAGACATTACTTCAAAGTCTATTACATAGCCTGTGAAGACATCGACTACACAACCAACCCCATAGTTAGAGGTGTGGCCTCTTTTTTGCCATGTTCCATCATAGCTGACTGTAATGTCTAAGGTGGGATTATTTGCAATAGCTGGGTCAACTTCAAAATATGCTTCCTTCACCGATTGCCTAGTCTGACTCAGAACATTACTGACTACTTCTCTGCATACAGCTTTGATTTTAGTTATGTGCATATCAAAGGTCTTATGAGTCATAGGCTTCATGTTCATGCTTGAACAAAATAATTGTAAAGAAGCATAGCCCTGTCCCATATCATTGAATGCATTTACTATGCGTTTGTTTACATCATATGATTGTGAAGCCTCAGATTTCTTACTTGTGAAACCACATGTGATGTAGCCACAAGAAGTGCAGGACAATTTCAGGTTGTGAGCAAATCCATATGAGTCACTTGCACTCACCTTCAGTGTTTGAGAGTGACATGCAGTACATGCACACTTAGAAAAAAGATCCTGAAGACAGGTTATATCAACTATAATGTTGTCAGGGGCATACACACACGGAGTAAATGGATCATCGGAAGATTCTATTGTTTGTATTCTTTTATTGTCTATTTTAGGCCTACTTACTTCTGCATTTGGTGATTTGTTTTCAGTGTCTGAAATGAGTTGAGTGGATGGTATAGATATGAAAGATTTCTTTTTTGCTCTCATTTTTTGCATATGCTCCCTCAGCCTTTGTTTTCCTTTGCTTACCCTACCCATACTAAACACTATTTTAATTTTCTAATCACACAAGTAATTATTTTCACAATATAACACGTAAAAATAACTTCTATAAAACTCACAGGTTGCACTTTGTTTACAAACGTATAACAAAACAATTGAGAGTCTACAAGTATAGAGACCTCTACAATGTTTGAAAAGTACTATAATACAACCAGTAAACAGTTGCTGACATCTACGAACCATAACTACAACTGCTTGCAACTTGAAATTGTAAAAAAAGCGGTAATTTGAAACAGCATATGGTGAAACTCAAAAGAGAGGAGGCGTAACAACGTGAGCTTCACTTCACTACTGCGCAGACATTTAAAAATGACGTCTTTTAAAGAGACCAAATGTAATTTAGGGCCAGAAATCATACGAACATGATAGTATATACATTAAAGATTAAATTTATGCAAAAAACCAAAATTTGATTTTTTAAGGGATTTTTTGCATTTTGTGGGTATCCTCTTCCCAATAAATGTTATTATAAAATATGTCCTTTCCAATTAGACGGGTTTATTCAGTAAAAGTGTGCAAGAATGAAATGGCAAACAGGAAATGATCTACAGAACATTATGAGTATGGAACATGGGTCTGGGAAGACAGATTAAAGAGATATGAACATAAATATGTATTCGTTATCACTTACTGTTTCCCATATTATCTGCATTTATTATTTACACTCATTATTTACATTTATTTACATTTAATACTTATGTTTATTTACATTTTAAAATCATTTTCATATCATTAGAAATACGAATTAACAACGTACAATTTTGTACCTCATAACAGGTGCTCGAAATGACAGCCACCAACATTTAGTGTTTACATTTATTATTTGCATTTATTATTTACATTTTCTATTTATATTCATTATTTACATATAAACAATCCATCATGTTTTGTTTATTGATCTGTCGTCCACAAGGTGATGTTATTATATTTACATTCTCACACTAAACATATGAGTCTACTACAGACCCTTTCGTACCGTTCGAAGAGTTAATCATAGTGCATAAAGTAGGCTACGTTGTTAACTCAGATTTGTTAATTATATGAAAATAATTTTAAAATGTAAGTAGTAAGTGTAAATAAATATAAATAATAATTATAAATAAGTGTAAATAAGTATGAATAATAAGTGTAGGTAATATGGAAAACAATAAGCGACAGTGATAGTTCGTATCTCCTCAATCTGACTTCGCAGACCTAACGTTCCCCACCTCAAAATAATCTTTATAGCATGCTTTATTTCCTGTTTAAGTTTTGCGCGCTTTTACTGCATCTTTCTGTATTCAATAGATAAAAATAATATAAAAATTTGTTTTCAAGGAAAGAAAATTAAGTTCCTATACAGAATTAAACTGCAGTAAATATTGTGTTACATAATCAAAATTTTCAGAAATTATTTCAGTTACTTGGTTTGAAGGAAGACAGATCTCAATATAAATTCAAATTTTCATATTTGAGAAATAATATTGAACATTGCAAAGGATGGCCCTTCAGAAAATACCGACAGAACTCTGTCAATATTTTATAAAGCAAACATTGCAAAGGATGACCTTTAAGGAAATATAAAGCAATGTCTCTTCTGACATCATTATATGGAGATGACTACCGGACCATAAAAATAAGAAAGTGGAGCAACCTGAATAAATGTGCTACTGAGGCCGTACACTACAGGAGAGCATCGGAATCAACCCGAGGAGTTAATCTAGAGAAAAGGATAATTTATGAACCAACTATCCCTTATTACAAAACATCATATAAACTCAAGGATATAAAAGTCATCGGATTAATGGTGGGCGCTAGAGGGACCATAACAAAACAATTCGTGTCATTCTGTCATAAATTTGGAGTCCCAACAACAACAATTAAGGAAATTTCTATTATAGCTTTGAAGGGTTCTCTATAGATTTTACGGCGACACTTTTATTTCAATTCAAATTACAGTTGAATATACTCATTCTACTGTATTATCTGTATTTTTTTATTTTACTGCAAATTTTCATTAGCTATGTGACATATTATCTACTGTAAATTTTAGTTTATTGTAAACAAATTTCTTGTAAGACATTTTTAATGTCATCTTAAATGTTACTGTTTAACCTTTGTCTTTGGCAACCTCACCAAGTTGAGGAAGATTAAATATTAAATTAAACTAGTAATATCACCATAGAATTAGAATAGAAACAAAATAACACAAAACTAAAATTCAATTCCAGAGAGGCAAGATGTCAGATGGAATATCACATAAGTTTCCAAAGTTTCCAAGTTTCGCTATTAAAAAACAATGCGAAGGAAGTTTTTAGTGGAATTATAAAAATTTTAATACGGACTTTTAATTTTAGATTTAAATAATTAATTATTTACAATTAATTTATATTCTATAGACTGGTAGGTATGTCTTCCAATTTATAATCTTAGGTCGTCTCTTTATTAATTTTAAAACTAACAGCTTATATTTTAATTGTAACGGATTAACAGACCTGAATTACAGATTCCCGAAATACTTCATTATTACAAACCATCAGAGCAAAGTCCTCCCATGCTTTCACCTTTGTGAATGCAATTAAATTACATTCTTAAAACTTCATCATTTTTAACTTTTTAATTCATAATGTTGTATTTCAACTTGTAATTTTAAAATTGCACTTCATTCTATCTGTTTGTAACTGCAACAAACCTGCAGGTCTAATATTGATGAAGATGGTAATCTTGATTAAACAATTGACCTGAAAATTACAATAGTCACTTATATTTTTATATGAACCTACTTGTATAATTTATATGAATGTGTCATTTTACAAGGCTTAAAATAGAATGGCACTACTCTTTATCCCCCCGTAGTAGACTCCACAACCTGACATTTCAATCTGTAATATATGCCATTAACTCTGCGGCAAAAAATACAACCACTCACACAAACAAATCAATTTCAAAGTTTCTATTAAAATGCAGTTCCAGCATGTCGAAATGAACTGAATCCCTATGTTTGTATGTAAAAACCACAGCACTCAATAATACAAATGAAGGGGCTGCGGTTGTTTTTGCAGAAGAACATTTGACTAGCAGGGAACATTACAAACGGGAATAATACCAATATTCCGTCCTCTTCATTGTAACATTACGTCCGAGGTAGAAAACAATTACAATAATTAACTACTACTAAACAGTACAGCAGCCATCTTTCATAATCAATATGTTCTTGTATAACGAAAGAGACATTATACACAGCAAAAGTGAGAGTGGGTTTTTAAATCCCAGTGATTACATGAGTGCAGCTTTATTTTTAACGGATATAGGTATTATTAATACTTTACTTTTCAATATAACTTACACCTTTAACACTTATATATCACTGATTAAATTTATAACTTATTTACTGTGTTAATCTTTAGGATTTACCTTGCTTGACTAGTTTCGAAGTCTTGTGTTTCATTGGTGTCAAGTTTGTAGTTTTATAACCAAACTACACAATTTAACCTACGCAGAACATATCACAAACTTCAACCACAGCTACAGCAACATAAACAACGACATCCAAATATTACACATCCAGCCAAAAACCCATCTTAAAGTTTGGATTTAATGTTCCTAATTATGTTAGGTGAAGAATATTGTGTGTGCAGTTCTGCGTTGTGTAACTTTCTCCATTCTCCTGTAATTTCATTATTCTTAGTTCCAAATATTTTCCTAAGAACCTTATTCTCGAACACCATTAACCTCAGTTCCTCTTTCAAAGTGAGAGTCCAAGTTTCACAACTATACAGAACAACCGGTAATATGACTGTTTAATAAATTGTAACTTCCAGTTTTTTTCTAAAGCAGACATGACAAAACCTTCTCAATCTAATAATAACAGGCATTTTCCATAAATATTCTGCGTTCAATTTCCTCGCGAGTGTCATTTATATTTGTTACTGTTGCTTCAAGATATTTGAATTTTTCCACCTCTTCAAAGCATAAATTTCCAATTTTCATATTTCCATTTCTTATTATGTTCTGGTCATGAGAGACAATTACATACTTTGTCTTTACGGGATTTTCTTCCAACCCTATCCCATTACTCGTTTCAAGTAAAATTCCCGTTTTTTCTTGTGAATTTTCTCTTAAAATTCACGTCATCCGTCTATTATTAAATACTATTATCTGTTGTTGTTCTTATTATTATTATTATTATTATTATTATTATTATTATTATTATTATTATTATTATTATTATTATTATTATTAATTTTTACTATTTCCTTCTCACGTAAAACAGCCTCCAAAAAATTTAATTATCCTCTTAATAATGTCACCATTACTAGAAAAGATTGTATTGGAGATCTTGGTGTTTTACTTGATTCTAAATTATATTTTCATGATCATGTGCAATATATTTATACCCATTCATTAAGAATGCTTGGTCTAATTACATCTATAACTTATTATTTTTCTGCTCCTATGTGTTTATTAATTTTATACTATACGTTGGTCAGATCCAAGCTTGAATATTCATCTGTTGTATGGAACTCCAGTACTTTCACTGACTCGGCTAACAAGCAAACGTTCTGATGGGGGCAGATAAAAAAGTTAAAATTTTTGTCTTCCACCATGTTAATAATGTCAAAAGAAGTGCCAAATTTGGCCATTCGACCGCAATTATGAGGCCGTCCAGAAAGTGATTTTCCCTTGGGCCGTTTATAGAAAAAATCTCAATTGCATGGAAATATTTATTGAAACAGATACAGCAATTTTTGCGCTATTTGTCAACATATCCCCACTAGAATTGAGACATATGTCATACCATGGGATCAATTTTTGTGTCGTAGAAGTCAGCCGCCTCAGATCGGAACCAGCGTTTGACTGCGTCTGCATCTCTCTCTCTCTGTCGATCCCATGATATGAGAAGAGTCTCAATTTCGATGGAAAATATGTTGAAAAATAGCTCAACAATTGCTGTGTTCGTTCCGATAAATTTGTCCAATGAAATTGTCTTTTTTTCTGTTAGCAGCCCCTGGCAAACTTATTTTTCACGGCCCTCGTAATTGCGGTTGAGTGGCCAAAATTTGTATAAGTACTTCTTTTGACATTATTAAGATGGCGGAAGGAAAAAAATTAACTTTTTTATCTGCCCCCATCAGAACGTTTGCTTGTAAGCTGGAGAACATTCAAAGAAAATTTATTTCCTTGTGTTCTTATAGATTTTTACCTAATTCTGATGATTATAAATATGAGGTTAACTGCAAATATTTTAATTGTTGTAGTTTATTTGCCAGACGTCAAGATCTTGATTATTTTTTTTTTTTTGTAAAGTCCTTAAGGGTGATATACATTGTGAATCTTTCCTAAGCAATATCAGTCTTCGTATTCCTGCTAATGGTTTAAGATTTCGAAAAAAAAAATTACAATGGAAATTCTAAATCTCTCTCTCCGGTCTGCAAATGTATAAAATATGCTAATTTGTATGGATTGAACTTGGATCCATTCAATGTGTAGTATATACTTTTCAAGTTTTATACCAGTTTAATTTATGTCTTTTGTCTAAATATGTATTATAATATTATTCTCGTTATCATTTATATCAACTTCAGTTTAGTTATTTATATAATTCCATCTTTTCATTTTCAATTACAATTGCTTTTAATTGCCATTATTTTATGTATTTTAGTCATCCATTTTATTCCGTCCATTCAATTCATTATTGTCGTTAATTGTAATTTTTGTCTTTATGTGTAATAATTATTTTATGCACTTTTATTGTGTTTCTGTCATTATTAATTTTGTCATATTGTAATTATGCTTTGTGCTGAACTGTTATTGGCCTAATGGCTGTTGTACAGCACAATAAACAATAGTAAATAAATAAATAAAATTACTTACTACTTACTGGCTTTTAAGGAACCCGGAGGTTTATTTCCTCCCTCACATAAGCCCGCCATTGGTCCCTATCCTGAGCAAGATTAATCCAGTCTTTCCCATCATATCCCCCCTCCTCATATCCATTTTAATATCCTCCCATCTACGTCTCGTCCTCCCCAAAGGTCTTTTTCCCTCCGGCCTTCCAACTAACACTCTATATGCATTTCTGGATTCGCCCATACGTGCCACATGCCCAGCCCATCTCAAACGTCTGGATTTAATGTTCCTAATTATGTCGGGTAAAGAATACAATGCGTGCAGCTCTGCGGTGTGTAACTTTCTCCATTCTCCTGTAACTTCATCCCTTTTAGCCCCAAATATTTTCCTAATAACCTTATTCTCAAACACATTTAATCTCTGTTCCTCTCTCAAAGTGAGAGTCCAAGTTTCACAGCCATACAGAACAACAGGTAATCTGTTTTATAAATTCAGACTTTCAGAATTTTGACAGCAGACTAGAGGACAAAAGCTTCCGAACCGAATAATAACAGGCATTTCCCATAATTATTCTGCGTTTAATTTCCTCCCCAGTGTCATTTATATTTGTTACTGTTGCTCCAAGATATTTGAATTTTTCCACCCCTTCGAAGGATAAATCTCCAATTTTTATGGTTCCATTTCGTACAATATTCTGCTCACGAGACATAATCATATACTTAGTCTTTTCGGGATTTACTTCCAACCCTATCGCTTTACTTACTTTAAGTAGAATTTCCGCGTTTTCCCTAATCGTTTGTGGATTTTCTCCTAACATATCCACGTTATCCGCATAGACAAGCAGCTGATGTAACCCGTTCAATTCCAAACCCTCTCTGTTATCCTGGACTTTCCTAATGTCATAACAATAAACAATAGTAAATAAAAAAAATAAAATAAAATTATTATCTCATTAATAATCTTAAAGTTCAGAAATCTCATTCAAATAATTCTGTCTGTTACAATATATTATTCCATTTCGTTTTACTTGTATTTAATCTTAAAAACCTAAACATCATACAGTATAACTATGTTTTACAAATCTAGTTGTAATATATAAAAACACTAATATACTACTTCCATATACTGCCTGAGATGACGTAGGTACAATCGACATGGAATGTGTGGATGAATGGCTACCCTCGTAACTTAATCGATTATGGCGACCTTCAGTTTCATATTGTTGTAATTCTTGTTCTCCATGTCATTGAGAATTGAATGGCTCCTTGCCAAGTCAAAATCAAAACGACTCCTTAAAGTATAGCCATTTGGCGTGTATTGTTATCTGTGAGAAGGTGTAAGTAATGGGGTGGCAGTGAATAGGTCAAACGCTTCCGGAAGTAGCATTGTGAGCACTAAGTAGCCTGTCTGCAGATCTAGTGGTCCCCAGTCCCCATTATTCAGTCCCTTGTATCTCAAGCTCACCCAATTTCAACTATTCACCCAACACACACTCGTAACTTTCCCATTGTGCTCATTTCCTTTGAATTGTATGGCACACACCACAAAATCTCTGCCAATACACTCATTGACTCCAGTTTGCGAAGACAGTAAAACCGATTACACTGCGAATAATCTGTAATTATAGCACATAGAAGAAGTTAGTATTAAGCGACATAATGAAAATATTACTTTTTTCTTCTGGAGTGGATTTAAATCTCATTAATAAAATTTATTTCTTAAGGGGAATTGGTAGTAATCGCTATACGATTAAAGCATTTAAGTGTGCCTACAGAAGTTTGGTTCAATATTTTCAGACTTTTATTACTCAGGGCGGAATAAAAATTGCCATGATTATACAGTAAATAATTCTGAATACAGAGGTATAAAATAAAACTAATTAGTTCCTTAACCAAGTGGAAAAAGTAGGTCATGACCTGTTTTCCCATTTTGCTAAATGTACCTCAAACTTTAAGTGCACATTATTTGTTAAAATCTTCACTCATATTCCTTGTATTTTTTTTACTTAGCAAGTAATGTATAGTTTAAATTCTAAAGCAATATTTAATTACATATTTCACTCTTAGTGAAACAAAAAAATTAATACTTCGATTAACAATTTTTGCTATTTTTTTAATGCATATCTGTAATCTTATTCTTATATTATAATATTATGTGTATTATATTATTGGGCCAAAATCGGTTTTTGAACAAAATAGCAGGTTTTGTAAACAAACCATTTACCTTAGATTCACATTGGAATATATAGTTCTCATTTTTTTATTTCAATTTTGTAAGATTTTAACGCAACAGCACTGAAATACAAAGAAATTCAATCCGAAATATAACAGCGCCCAAAGACAAACAAAAGCAACACGAAAATATAGTATACCTTCGTTGCGATGTAGAACGAAGTAAGCGCAGTTAGGTTCAGACGTTGACTATCATATTTGCAGAGGTATTAATGCTTTCCTTTCGTCAATTTTTTAGAAACAATACACCATCACAGACTTTACCCTGGTTAAATGAGGTGTCAGCTAACCATATGTAAGTAACCGGTGATTGTGAATTGTGCGCAGAAATAAGAATTTAACCAGAGTTACTTTTTAACCGTGTTTCGTGACTCATGATTACTACGTTTCTAACCGATGATAATGCACATCTCCAACAGAGTTTATCGACCCTCTGAATATATAAGATTTTCCTACGTTTCGGAACCTCTTACATGTTGTAGACTGTTATGAGACAGACAAAACACCCGGGAAGCAAATTACACACGTTTACATAGGTTTTCATTACACACAAATGTTCGTACGTTGCTTTCAGGTACTCAGAATCTGATTAGTGCCTTGAGCAATGCACATATAATTTTCCTAATTACATTAATAATTTATCAACGCCTGTAGGCCTATCACGTTATTCCTTGCCTCTCTTTCTGAGAAATAACGTAATACACGAGATAATAAATTATAAATGTAATTATGAATCTAGTTGAATGCTATTCATGAAACTACTAAACAAGAAAACAAATAACAGGGCAGTATGTGAATAACATTTCATGTTTAAGTTCAGAACACAACCTAAATTAACAGAATAAGTTATCACATTTATTAAGCGTGAACCTAAAAAGTAAAGGAGGACTGCAAACTAAAGCGAAACACCATAACCTCAAAACTGTCCAAATATCTAAAACATAGACTACAACAGAGTAAGAATCCCTGAATAGAATCAAAGTTGATGTTATACTTATCCTGCTTACATAGCGTTGAGAGTCTGAGAAAACTTTCTAGAAATAGCTACCAAGATGAACACTTTACATAACAGGGTAAACAATCATTCATAATAAAAGAAATGAGCATATACGACAAAAGCTTGGCGTCGAACCAAATGGAGGTATGAGAGAAAGAAAAATTGAGGTCACTTTTATTGGAATAAAATTCTTCTCATAGAGTCAACTAGAAGACTGATGTCCGAAATTTCTGTTACTCAAAATATACCGAGAAACACTAGTAAATAGCGCACGGAAAAAGACAATCTCTGCTTTCGCTTCACTGTTGGACTAACTTTCTAAACGCATCACTATTTGAAACTGTCAATACAGAGCTCAGAATTACTTTTCATTGTTCTCTTTCTAGAAGGGAAAATTAAGATAGAATTATGTAATATTTTACGTATAAAGCCAAATCTGAACTTAGTTATTGAACGACCAAGCAGATTCAATCTGGGAAGAACACTCTTGAAATGTAGGCCTATACTATTTATATAGTGTTATCGTATTGTTGTCATTCATGTTTGGATAAAAATAATATAACATGCAATAAACAATAATTGTTTTGAATATTTTACATCTAAGCAATCTCAAAATTTGATTCGTTTTGGTTTACCGCCTGCTACTGCGATACATCCATCAGTGTCTTTGTATTTCATCATTTTCATCGTCACTGAAAGTTTATCTTCATGGAATTGAGTTTTCTTCCCCAAAGTAATTGTTTTTTTTCCAACTAGAATGGCTTCGTGTACTAGTATCAACTAACCCGAGGGAGCTATTTCCTTTAATGGCAATAAAGCGAGACCAGGCACTCTCAACAATGAAGTTATGGTGTTAAAAATGCTCAAACCTGTTCCATTATCAAGCCATAAATTAGTAACAAAGCTCCTACC
The DNA here is from genome assembly GCF_040183065.1 of Periplaneta americana. NCBI lineage: Eukaryota > Metazoa > Arthropoda > Insecta > Blattodea > Blattidae > Periplaneta > Periplaneta americana. The sequence continues at coordinate 90,852,340 of NC_091129.1, read as the reverse complement.
CTCATGGAAATATTACAGATATATTTTGAATTTTGACAGTGAATTTGAAGGTCGTAATAACCATACTGCCATATTATTAAAACACTTGTTTGTTGTTTATTCAACTGTCCGAAGACAGGTCTGGACCTGTTCGCTATAACCATCCGACAAGGAAAACTCAGTGCACAGAAACCAGCGGGCGTGACTGTCTCGCGCATATGACGTATGCTCCCGTTCCCAGCATGCTCTCACGCCTATTGCAGGGGGGTAAGAGGGGTCTAGCATCCGCGTTGCGAGGAATCCGAGCTGAGTTTTGCTTGTAGGATACCTAAAGCTTTCCACCACGTACACTTTCAACAATAGACGATATTCATTCTTGCTTTACACGCCTATAAAGAAATGAAGCTGTGTTGAAAAGATTGGGTGAAGAAAGAATGATGCTGAAACTGATCAGGAAGAGGAAAAGGAATTGGTTGGGTCACTGGTTGAGAAGAAACTGTCTACTGAAGGATGCATTGGAAGGAATGGTGGACGGAAGAAGAGTTCAGGCCAAAGGGGATTTCAGATGATAGACGACACTAAGATATATGGATCATATGAGGAGACAAAGAGGGAAGCATAAAATAGGAAAGACTGGAGAAAACTGGGTTTGCAATCGCAGAGTGACGTCACAGTTAAAACTACTGTAAATAACAAAAAAAAATTAAGAGCCACAATCCCTACTGTAGGTTTGCAGTGAAAGATCTGCCTTTGGGCAGAATACTGAATGAATGAATCACTATTGATATTTTTAAATTGTTAAATTTATAACTTAATTATATTCACTGTGTTAAATATGGAAACTATGTGGTACTTCAACCAAGTGACTAGTTTCAGCTGGACTTTACGCCATCCTCGAACTTCTATGATACAAGGAAATACTAAGCTATAGTTTTTGGCCATGTATGCAATGGGGGAGGAAAGAAACTGACCACCCTACCCCATTATCTCCTGGCCTCATAAGTGGTGCCTTGTTGGTATAGGTTCTGAGGCAAAGAAATATTATAGAACATCCGTTATTTTTATTTCTTCATCGTGTCAGAAAATTCATTTCAGTAGACTGCAATTTTGAATTTGTTTTTGCCCTCATCTGCTAAATTTCAGCACCAGATGATAATACACTTCTGACTAATTTATTGTGTAGTTTGATTTTTTATATGTATATTTTTGCCCCACGTCACTTACAAGGTTTCAACCAGTCTTCGGGCAATGAAGTAAACAACAACAATATTGAGTTCAGCATAGAAATAATTGATTCTCGCTTTATTATCCTGTCTATTATTTCAGGTTCTTGTGTACTTTCATTGTTAATTTTTACTCCCAAATACAGTATATTATACATTCTTAATCCATAATTTAATAAACAATCCTTACTTTTTTCACCAATTGCCAATAGTTTTATCCAAATGTATGCTTCAACCCCAATTAGCATATTCTTCAGTAAATTTTCAGTTAAAATATTCCAAATCATCATAACGTTTTACCACTACCAGTTGATCATCCGCAAATTCTAGTGCATAAAATATATCATCATTAATTTGTACTACTAATTTTGAACATTTTATCTTCGAATTTGGAAGAAATTATTCATTATCTTAAATTGAGTGGAAGAAAGGCAGCAACCTTCTTGCGATCCTTGAAGCAAATTTTATAAAATTTTATACATAAGTTTTAACTAGTCAAGATTTAAACATTTAATTTTATATATAAGTTAACAGAATGTTATTGATTTATTTGGTTCCAGACACCTCCTTTCTTTGTTTTGTAAATTTGTAGCAGGATGGTACTCAAAATATTGTTGTATTACTTTCATAAGCAAAGTTTCATGACGGGTGCTCTTTCATATATTTGTTTGGAATCTACTTAAATATCGGAAATTGATTATTTTCACTGTTATTATTCTTATCTCCTTCGGCTGTAGCATTTTTTGAATGCTTATAGTTAAATGGTCCAGTATTTTCTATTCTATATCGTTTTGAATTATTATGAAGTGTAAAATAATTTGAACTCTTCCTTCAACAATGAAATCTGAAATATACGAACGATGACACTCCTCGATGTGTAACTTTCCTCTTTTCTCTTGCTCTGTAAGGTCTGTAAGTTAATACCTCTTGGCTCCTGGTTTACTTTGCAGGAGTGGATTTTGTCAAGTCACAGTCCCCTGTTTACTATTCCGGAAACTTTAATGGTTTATGTCCTTAAGTTATTCTAAGGAACGTTTACGCTCTTTTCTCTTCTTGTCACTACCTTACAATCCGTATAGGGTAAAGGTTAGTAATATTGTGATACTAATAATATTATGATAGTACTTTTTGAGAATTTTTTTACAATTTTACTGAGCGAGAGAAGGACTGGTTTTGTGCAGAAACTTTTCCACGAACGTTGACGCAAAAAACCGATCTGTAAAATATTATCAAAAAGAACTATCATAATATTATTAGTATCAAAATATTACCAACCTTTACCCAACAGCCTGTTCCAAGATAGGTCGTGTATAAGTTTAATAACACACTAATTAGCTATTATTGTTATTTTATGGTATTTTTGTGCACATACAGTAGCGTGCAAATTAATCCGAACACGACATATTTTTACATTTTCCGTCATTGTTGGCCTCACAGCTGCTCATACTGCTTTAACTGACATCTGTAGTACATGTAATTCCATTATTGAAGGTCTGTCATTATTTTTTTATAATATGTGACATTTTGCCTGTCGTTTTGTACTTATAAGCATTTCAGTTGTGTTGAAGACTTAATACTGCAATCCTGTGTACATTCTGTCGTCTTCACAAATAGATACAACTCCACGAAAACGGTCTAAAATTATAACATTAGCAGAGCATTCTTCTATGACACAGAGGCAAATTGCTGCAGAATGTCACATCGGTTTGGCTACTGTTAATTCGATCATAAAACGATACAGGGAAACTGGATCCATCACACCTCAGAAAAAAGGAAACTGTGGCCGGAAAAGGAAGACTTCACCTGCAGATGATCGTTTGTCAGGAAAAGTAAATTAAATCCTAGGCTAACTGTTGTCAACTTAAACCCGCGAGTTAATGGCTACCACTGGGGCGAATATTCACGTCACAACAGTGCGGCGTAGGCTTTTGAAAGCTGGACGAAGGGCTCGTAAGCCTATTAAGAAGCAACTGCTAACCCCTGTTATGTGCAAAAAACGCTTAATGTGGGCAAAATTACATCAACACTGGACAGTGAATGACTGGAAGAATGTACTTTTTTCCGATGAGTCTCATTTCGAGGTCCACGGCCACCGTGTTTCTTACGTACGGAGAGGATCCAAAAAAGTAACAGCAGCTCATCTCCAACAATCACCCAAATAACTCCCTAAAGTAATGTTTTGGGGTTGTTTTACACATGAAGGGCCTCGAGCATTAATACCTATCAAGGGAATGATTAATTCTGACATATATTCACTTATTGGAAACCAGAATGGTACCCCAGCTGCAAAAATCATTTCCGGATGGCAGAGGTGTGTTCCAACAAGACCTGGCACCATGCCATACGTCTCGAAAAACTACAGAATTCTTCAACAAGAAGAATATTCAGGTACTCCCCTGGCCAGGCAACTCACCCGACATCAACCCCATTGAGAACTTGTGGTCAATTTGCAAAAGAAGAATGCAAAAAATGGATTGTTCTACAAAGGAGAAGATGATTTCTGCCCTCATTGGTGTATGGTTTCGCGATGAAGAAATGAAGAATATTTGTGGGAAATTAGTGGAATCCATGCCAAATCGTCTCAAAGCTGTTATTAGGAACAAGGGAGGCCACATAGATTACTGAGATATGTCTTAGATCCTTTTTTATCTCGTTTGAGTGTTTTTGCATAAGTAATTACGTTGTTCGGATTAATTTGCACGCTACTGTATTGAACACTTATGAATGTACATTTGTACAATAGACTTCTTTCTACTGAGGACTGTTGCAGATAGCAGCATTGGTGAGAAAGAGAGAGAATAAATTCTTCCTTGTTATGTTCCCCTCTCTGTTGCTGAACTTAACATGTAGCGAAATATCTGACAAACAGAATAATTTACCAGCATTTTTAGTACAAAATGCATAGGCAATCATTTAAACGATGTTATATTACAGCGTTCCTGACGTAAACATTAACTAATATATTTAAAACGATGACCTTCACTCTTGATGAAATGTTAGAAATAATTTTTCCATTGATGTGATGTAATATTTAGCGATAATCTAACTAATATGTCGTCATCGTTATCAATATATAGGCACATAGGTCATACGAAAATTAATCGCAACACTGCTAGTATTCAGCTCTCCTCGCGGTAAATAGATCTAATGTAAGCTGGTAGTATGAGATAAAGTAGTGCCTGATATTATCTCTAAGTTATAAGTTGATAATCTCATTTGCACTCTATATGTAGTGGCTGTAACGGTAAGACTTGTCTGTAATTCACTAATGCCAAAAAAATTAGATAAGAGGAGGGACCTCTCAAAATTATGTTTATTGTTGTTTATGATTACGAAGGTACGGTATATTAATCATTCACTCTGTTCAAATTGGAATGCGCATGGATGCTGCATATTTCAGTCACTTTTTGGAACAACATTTACCACAAGTAATGCGCCGGAAGTGACAAAATTTCTTTAATATTCATCTATTGTGCTTCCCGGTGTTGCTCGTTGACATGTGACTGCTCAAGCGGTTCATTTACTTAACTGGTGGAAATGGGAAATTCTATAGCATCCTCTGTATTCTCTAAATCACTTCCTGCAACAGTGATCTTTTGTATAAGATGAAAGAACCACTGAGAGGAGTATGTTTTAGAAATAGACAGGCCATTATAACAGCCGTAGATCTGTCAATGAAACTTAGAACAAAGTAACGCTGTGGATGGCATCCGTCTCCTTGCAAGAACGTGATACTAGAGGAGGTTACTTTTAAAAACTTACTCCAATTATGTTAATAGTGAATAAATAAGATTTTGATCTTCAAGTTTTCTTTTAGTGTCGATGTTATATATTTTATTATCTTTTATTTTGAAAATGTATTTTATCCAAAAACAGCAGTAAAACTTTCAACTTCTTAGCATAAAAACTGTCGAATATTTTGAAAGTGAATAAATGTATTGAAAATAAAAGTACGGAAAATGACTTTGAAGGTCAATTTTCCATTATGAAATGTAAATGAAGCATGAAGCATGAATACTGAGAACGATAATGTTGACGAAATTTTTTCAAGATATAATCGCAAGGTCACTTTTTTTTTTTTTGCAAAAATAAACGAAAAGGGTTTTTTTTTCGGAAAATGATAAGAATTTCGACCACCTCTTCTCTTAATATATTTTTTTGGGAAGTGTGAAATTATGTGCATATATATAGTTGTGGGGAATGAAATTATTAGACATTTTTCTTAATTGAGGCGGTCAGAAGCAAAGGGGTGTAAGTGCACTTAAGTTATTTCGAGAAAATGTGATCAAAAGTTACTAAGCTTTGTAAATTCCGTGAAGTTTTAATTTTAAATGTTAATGTGTTAAAAAATATATGCCTTTACCATTGAAATTTTAAACGCTTCAGTTTACTTTGGATGCACTTAAATCATTTTTTTAGAAATGTCATTTACACCCCTTTGCTTCTAACCGCCTCAATTAGATGATACTCTCCACGGAAATCAATAATTACTCCTAAATTTAGATCTAAGATTAAAGAATCTTACCTACAATGATGATTTTTCTGATCAGAGTTTTCTTGTATTATTATTATTATTATTATTATTATTATTATTATTATTATTATTATTATTATTATTACTTCCCTAGAAAGGGAGGGCGCACTTATTTCTAGATCCATCAAAGAGAACTACTGTCCAAATTTCACGAGACGATCCCTGCGAGGGGATTATGGTCCTTTCGGGGTAAGAGGAAAGTAAAAGACAGTAACTCAGCGTTCTTGAAAAAGCAAGTGGATGGGAGGGGTGTCATTGGCCGGCTGGGACAAACAAGATTTTTATCAATGGCCGGTCGGTTCAGTGTCGGGGATAGGTTATAAGAGTGGGGGGAAAAACTCGCATACCTCGTTCGGATCTTCTCGTGAAACGCGGACTGTATTACGCTCATCCAGATACAGCCGTACTGCCACCAGCTGACTATGCCAAGGTTCGAAGCAGACAACCCCGCTTATTCTTAGACACCCTCAGTGTGCGTCGCCGGCAGGAAATCGGGAATTCTATGGAATGGTGATGGAATGGAAATCGATCGAAATGATGCTGATGCCTAACATAAGAAAACGGGAAAACTCTATGCAAAATCCTAACTGCGATCTTGTCTGCCACAAGTGTCACCACGTATTTTCCAACTAAAAATCGCAAGCGTGACAAGGATTGAATCCCAGACTGTCAGCGTGGCAAACTAATTTATCAACACACCCACCGCAGTAATTTTAGTAAAAATGTATTCACTTCTGTAGAATTTATTATTGACAATTCAGAGACACACATACATATGGATAACGATCTTATAAAGATAGTTCACTTTTCTGAAACCGTTATAACAATCTAAATAATTAGAGCGTGGCATATTGATTTCGCACATGCGGGAAATACAGGTGTGATATGTTATATAAGCCTGGTAATGGAGTACGAAATAATTCCAACAAATTTTAACAATCTAGATGCGATACGCATGAATGCACAAATAAAAGCGACAAAAACAAAATATTATCGCTTTAAAACTCTATTGCTGAATACGTCAAAAGCAGTTCACAGTAAATTAGAATGAATACAAAGTTGGGTATCACGGCCTGGCTCCGTGATCACGCTGCTGCCGCTCGTCATTGTGTGACAGTAATACCTTTTGTACGAGTTTGTTCCTATCATCCCACTTAGTTTTGATTCTCTTTTTATGAAAATCACAATATTGTAGAACAAAATATTAAACTAATTACTTCCAGCACCGCTGTTTTACATTCCAGTATTATTTTATCATTACACAGACACAAGTGAAGTGCTGCGGACCTGCAAAAGAACAGTTATTTCAAATGAAAGGCACGCTACCTGCATTTAAAATAACAAACTATTCTATTTTACATCTCATCCGTCTGTACTCACTACTTACGGGGACGTGTATGTTAACACATGGAAAAAAAAAATCATTATAACTTTGTTAACATTTAGTCTGCAGATAGACTTGAAGTTACAGCCATAATTTGAGATTAGTACATTATGCAACGAGCCTATAATGGTAGTAATTAAGACGCGAGTATGTTTATGAAACGAGTTCAACCGAGTTTCATAATTTTCATACGAGCGTCTTAATTACCATTATAGGCAAGTTTCATACGACTTTTTATGCTCGACCATATTTCTAACTTGAAATTATTCATAAGTATTCATATTATTCTTATCTGACTGGTAGCGGAAGTGACCTTGTGCAATCTCGTAAATTGTGAGATGTGCGCAGACGCGAAAGTATTGATTTTTTCAGAGAAACAAATATCATTGACCTTGATATATAATCTAAAGAGTAAAATGAACATTAATCTTGATATAACCTGGAAATTGATTTAGACATTGAAAAACGAGATGACAAATTGAATTTATTTGAATATTATTTACAATTAACGCTAATTATTATAGTAACAGAACATAACCTTCTGCTACAGTATTGGATTTCCAGCCTTCGTGAAGTTTCGCTAGTTGTCTTTCGATTGCATATCCTAGAATAATCGATACTTGCGCTTTCATATTGCTTTCTGATTGGTGGGAAACCTGAACTCTGATGAATAGGTGTACTTTAATGAGGTCCATTAAAGAGCTGCTACCAGGTGTATAATTACTATATTTCGGCATGGTCGAGCATAAAATAATTTTTATAGCGTTATGATCATTAATTGACAAGTATTCTTAAGTTCGATAATTACTTTGAAGTGCAGAGGTATTCTTTGCTGACTATTGCATACTATGTTGAAAGAATATTTTTAACGATCTTTTCTAAAAGTGGAATGATCTTTGAAAGCGTGTTCAAAATTTACTATCGTACGATAAAGTAATTTTTTTTTTTTTTTGCACTATGAAGGCCTGCTCGCACTTAACGGAATCGAACCGAATCGAAACGAAAAATCTGCTGCCGCTCACATCTAGTGGAATCGAACCAAACAGTACTTTTGTGTTTTGTGTTTTGTCATACAAAAAAGAATAATTCTACACAAGATTTATTAATTTTTATTCGTCCATATTAAATTGTGTTTTTTGTATACGTACTATTTCAGCAATAACTTTCAATAGTAAACAAATTAAGCTGCCAAGAATGGTTGTGGTTCATTTGTTTTTTCACGAAGGCTTCACGAGAACTTACGATCATACCCGAAACAAGAAATTCTTTTCCGGCAGTGGAATAAATATTCTAGCTCATGAATTCTTTTCTGTTCGATTCGATTCGCTTCGCTTCGATTCGATTCGACGCGCTGCTTTCTGCTATCTTCCATTTAAATACAATTTGAAGAGAGATTCTGTTCAATTCGATTCCGCTAAGTGGGAGCGGGCCTTGATGAGGTATGTTGTACTTATCGTTGCTGTTTTAATGTCTGTAAGTTGATCATACCGCATTCGAGTGGTTGCTATGGTAACAGGACTTATTTAAACTATTGCTAACATAAAAATAATATTAGTGTCAACTTTTTGTGATCAAATAATATCAATGTTCCTGCAGAAACAAAAAAAAAACATTAGAATAAAGGCAATTTCGGAGGCCATAATCTCGTACAATCTATATTTTCAGTTTATGTATCCTATAAATTATAATAATTGAATATAATATACATCGTGAAAAAAATAGTATCTAATATACATGTGTTAAGTGCATAACCTAATCTCGAGAAGTGAAAAAAATTCTTTCCTCGATTCTGTTACGATGCACGTACCACATACATATCGCAATATACACCGTGGGCCAAAAAAGTTGACACAAAATTAGAAATACATAACATTAATTTATAATGAATAAACTGTTCGAAAGAATAGACTTTAAAGATGAGCAGGACTTTTTATTATGTTTTTTTTAGGCTCAATTAAAATCTATGGAAGCCAATACACAATGATGCAAAACATGTGGGTTTTGAAGACAATTTATTACTTCAAAATGCAGAAACTGAATGTTGGTAAAATAAATAATTAATGATCTTTCAAATAATCAAAATTAAAAATGATGCTATATGTGGCCGCCATTTGCCCGCACAAGCCTTTGTAGGCGTCTTCTCCATTGTCCAGTAGCACTGGATATCTGTCTTTGATCAAGCCGGTCCCAACATTCAAGAAGGCGTTGTTTTAAATGTTCAATATTACGAATTCTTGTTTTGTAGGAAACTGCTTTCTGTAGTTGATTCCATACAAAATAGTCCATAGGATTAAGATCTCGTCTGAAACTCTAGCGGAAACGATCAGAGAATCTAAGAAATGCGATCTTACACGCAATAATCTCTCAGGAGAGATATCATGTCCGTATCTTGCTAATCAATCGTAGTACACTTGAAACAGACCATTCTCCCGGTGTAAAGGACTGTGAAATTTGCCTGTGAAATAAACTTTCAAGTGAAACCATTAACTACTGGACTATAAGCATTTACATTTTGTGCCTTTTTTTTTTTGGTCCACTGTGTATTATTAACACTAATATGAATAATATTCAATTTGCATAACTTAACTACATGAGTATGAGTGCACGCATCTCAAAAACAAATTCTGTTATAAACATGAAATTTTGTGTTGACTTTCAGAACTTAAGCGCGTCAAAAGAAGATTATGCCTATTTATTATGGCATTGACAAGCCTAAAAGGATTTCGAATATTTTTACAGGAATTGTGAATTTAAATTGCAGAATGTTTCGATATTTTTTTTCAATATTAATTTTTATTCACACACTCACAAGACATTTATATCACAAACGATAAAATTAAACTTGTTAAACTAAACATTTTTATGCTTCACTATGTCGGTAACTTAACGACACGTAACATGATACTTCACCTTAGTGGGTAGTATCGGCGTGATTTGTCGCCATTTTCAAATTTATAATGAGATTTTGCGCGTTTTTTCGGTTTCTTCTTGCTGGTGCCATGTGGAGGAAATGTGTAGATGGTGCTGTAGTTGTGCTAGCGATTGGTAGTATTGTATTGAAAAGGATGTGGGTTCTAAAAATCAGTTGAGTGGTAAGGATGTGTTGTGCACGTGTTTTTGTATGTCTATAAATTTCGTATTTTGTTTAGTTTTTTGCTTTGGATTCAATGTGTAAAATTTCCAGGTTTGTTTCTATGTTGCTGGTGTTGTGGTAAGAGTTGGTGGTGTGTTGTGCGTAGGTGGATGAATTACGTGATTTGGTTATGGCTGTGGTGTTATTGTTGTATCGTGTTTGAAAAGAGCTTCCAATTTATCCGATGTAACTGTTGTATGTTAATTTGTAAACAACTGTCAGATTATATTTGTTTATTTATCTTCTTAGTATGTTGAGATATTTTTGTAGTGTATTCTATGTCCTGTAGGCAATGTTGTACTTTAATTTTCAGAAAGAAAATGCAATCTCTTACGTGTTTTATTTTCGTATGTCAGCGTGATGTACTTGTTATCTTATGTTTTTATTGTGCTTCTTTGTTTCTTACAGTTATGATCTGTCTTTTTTTATGATGTCGTCTATTATATGAGGGGCTCACAACCAGAGTGGACCAAGTCCACCAGTGATCAGTTTGTGGATTAATACAATTTCAAATGAAGAAAACTTATATTTATTCACTGCCATAACAAACCAAGTCCACAACTCATTTGTTACTCCACATAGGGCAGCATTTCCTATGGAAGGTGAAGGTTGCTAAGCGTGAGCCAGGAACTTTAAGACTCAATATCTCAGAACTATTCCAGATGGACTTGGTCCACTCTGGTTGTGAACACCCATTCTTTTGAGCTATATATTTTATTGTGTGTACTGCTTCCTTATAATCTTGCTGGTATGTTCATTAATTTATGTATCATGAATTTGCATGCTGCATGTTTTCTTGTGCTGAGTGATTAGATGTGATGTATATTTGTTTTACTGTGGTTGTGTGTTTCCTATAAATGTTCACCTTATGTTTATTACCTGTTTTATTGTGGTATATAAGACGTTTCTGGATTTGTTTTCAATTTTTAGTAGGTCTAATGTAGTATAATGTTGAGTGCATATCGTTTATGTGTCGGTGTAGGTTTTCAATTTGTCATTTGTTTTCTTTGTATAGTATTATTTTTCAACATAACTAACCACAGAAACACTATTATAATAGCCTTGTTCAAGTGTTAAGGTTATTAAGAGCTACCAGTATAACAAAAAACTTCCAAACACAATTTCCGTTTTAAATTTGTGCACTTGTAACCATATATAAAGTAATAACATGGGCAGCTGGCAGAAAGTGAAAAGGTGGATAGCAATGGCAAAGGAAGCTTTTAATAGAAAATAGAGCACCCTCTGCGGACATCTGGAAAAATAACTAAGAAGGGATCAGTGAAGTGCTTTGTGTGGAGTGTGACATTGTTGGCGACAGAAATATGGAAATAACTCGAAGTGAATATAAATAACTAGAAGATTTTGAAATATGGATATGCAGAAGAATAGAATGTTTGAAATAGACAGACAGAATATCAAATGAAGTTGTCTTAGAAAAAGTTGGGGAAGAAAGAATAGGCTAATGCTGAAGCTGATCAGGAAGAGAAAAAGAAATTGGCTGGGTCACTGACTAAGAAGGAATGCCTACTGAAAGATGAATTGGAAGGAATGGTGAACGGGAAAATAGTTGAGGCAGAAGAAGATTTTAACCACTTCCCTGATTAATCCGAGTTAACTCGGGTTGCTAACTTGTCAAAATTTATTAACTCGAGTTAACTCGTTTGAGTCCCATTTTCGCTGCTAAGGATTATATCCCGAATATATATACGTTTCCATTCTTTCATTAACCTTTTCCTCACTAGATGGCTACAGAAGTTAGTGATATTGCTATATCTGGTCGTGTTTTTTTGTACTTTTCCTTGCGAGTGGAATTCTATGCTCATATAGCATTCACACACTGTAGTGAGTAGATGCTAGTTAGTTTTGGCGGTTTCTTTTTGTGTTTAGTGTTTTTTATGCTGTTTCGTGTAAAGATGGATCAAGTTAGTGATTCCGAAACTTTTGATCAGGAATATATTCCTGTAGAAGATCAGGAAATGACATATCGGTATCAGAAGACGAAGTTATAGACCAACAAACAAATTCAGATCAGTTGATGTCGCGTCTTTTCGACAGTGGTTTGAATAGTAGACATCTGGCACCATTTCTTCTGCACCTCCGAGGTCCCCATTCCCTGAAATTTTAACATTGTTTCTGATAACGATAATTCTCAATTTTTTAAATTATTCTTTAATAATGACTTCATCAACATTATATATTCGAGGAGACGATTCGGCATGATAATAAGTGTTCACAGAATACTGAAAATAATTCGTGGCGGGCTACTACAGACTCTGAAATACGTGTACTTTTGGGCATAGTGATACTGCAGAACATTATTCACAAACCTGAAGGACAGATGTACTGGTACAAATATTCAATGACAGCTACACCATTCTTCCCAAAACGCTCTCATATAGGAGAGCAGATACTAGTGTCCGGAATGCAATGTGCCACTGTGCGCAATATCCTGCTTTCGAGTCTATCACACGACAAGCAACATTTAACGCCTTGATAACAGCACTGGTATTGTACCTCATAAATTAATCCATAAAAAGGATAAGTTGGTAAATAGTTCAGGAGAAAATCAAAGTGGGACAACTACCAGAGCTGGAATCAAGGTGCACGAGATAACTCGGGATAATAATTCAGGTATGAATGTATGTCTATTTCATAGTGATTTTTAGGTATGTAAGAAAATTAGTGATGTACAGTGATTCTGCAATATTAAATTACCTCTTTACGAAAATAAAAAAATATGACATTTTTTTTCACAAAACTGGTAAAATATATAGTGAGGGAAGAGGTTAAATAATAGACGACATTAAGATATCGATGGCTCAGAACCAGACTGTTCCAAGTCCATTTTACTATTTTTTTTTTCAGGAGAGCTACTTTAAGCTCCTGACATTCAAAGCTTCATGAAACAATTTGGAATAGCTTCATAGCAACCTTACGGAGAGGAATATTTACAATTTTGTTCGATTCATACATGCTGACAAGAACTGGAACACAATGAAACACAGATTTCTTTCTTATAAAAGGTTGGACTTAGAACAGTCTGGTTCTCAGCCAACGATATATGGATCGTGTGGGAGACTAAGAGGAAGGCGAAGAATAGGAAAGATTGAAGAATGATGGATGTGCAGTGAAAGACCTGCACTTTGGCAGAAAATTATGAATTAATGAAACATATTATATGGCCTACTAATTCTAAAATATTTTCTGACATAGCATGTAACAGTGAATATATTTCTAAATGATCACTACGACGTTGTAAAAGTTACATGAAATTATGGGTGCAAATTTCTGTGCAGCGTCTGTTTAAATATTAAAAGATTTATAGTTATTTTTCAATGTTTTCACGTAAGATAATGGGAAATCATTTGTGAAATTACGAGATTCTCTTTTCAGTATTGGAAAATTAGGGGCTTCAGTTCTGTCCTCTGTGTCCAACATTTCAGATATATCGAATATGTCTTGAATATTCCAAATATTCTAAAACTATTTTTACTATTCCATCTCTCCACTTACGTGAGGAATGCAGGAAAATTTTGTTCGCATTTTTATAATATTTTTCCCCCCAACATAAATATGACGTAGTGGCATGTTACGCTACCGATTCGTCCTTCAATTTTATTTTGTTGTATTTTACGTAGAATTATACATCTTTTCTCTGAAATAATTGGTCTATTTATTTAATTATTTCCTTATTATATGATCCGAAAGTCGGGCTACTCCTGGTTCGTGGATAATGAACAACTTTCTAATTTCATAGCCTGGAATATCCTGCTTTTAGCTTTGAAAATTTAATTAAATTGATACTACATTGACATCAATGATCTAAGCTTCACAACAGTGCCAACATAGTTCAAGCCAGTATTAAATTTATTTATAGTCTCTTTATTCCAGCTTGACAAACTCTAGCATAATTAATTTAACAATAGACTGTCATGAATATGGTGTCGACACAGAGGCTAATGAATTTGGTCGGTAAACAATTTCATTAACAATGCTAATGGAATATTATTTATTAACAATGTCCGCCCAGTACCGTTTGTTAAATTTTCTGTCCATACCAAAATTGAGGGGCTTAGAACGAAAAGCAGGTAAGTGACATTATTTTAAAAAATTAGGTAAGTGCGTATTGTGATAGCCCAAAAGATGTTTCTTTGGGATAAAATCAGGTAAGTGATCACACTGTGCAGTGCTGCTATATGGGCATCATTTCGCCAAACTAGTGTATAATATTTCATTGCATGTAGAACTTTAACTGTAATTTCCTCAAAACTAGGTTTCCGTCACTTACCTGCTTTTTGTTCTAGGCCCCTCAATTGTGTTACACAGGTTCCAAAAATGTTGCACAGAGATTCTGAAAGATGGATAGAAGAGAGTTTTAAAAGGTTTTAGCTGATTTAATCAGCATAACTGCAAAAAAAATTATTCTATTTTCGTACACAATGATATTTCAATTAAATTAACCGAAATATATGTTAAGTGTTACTGGTGAAATGAATTTTTCAGAACGCGTCAAACACTGATAAAGAGTATGTTTCGTCTCCACGGTAGAGATTGTTTTTATAAACCTCAATTTTATCTTATGTTATCAATGCAGGCTTGTTATAATTTTAGTGTATACTGTTACATTTATTTGTTTGTTTGTTCACTCATTCATCCATTTACTTATTTACTTAATCACCTTTTCATTTATTTATTTATTATTTATATATATATATATATTTATTCACTTATTTACTCATTCATTCATTGACTTATTTACTTATTCACTTATTTATTTACTTATTCACTTATTTATGTATTTATTTATTCCCTTATTTATTTATTTATTTACTTATTTATTCACTAATTTATTTACTTATTTATTTATTCATTCACTTATTTATTTATTTCTTTACTTTTTTATTTCTTATTCATTCATTCATTCATTCATTCATTCATTTTGGCGGAGTTACGACCATGAGGCCTTCTCTTGCACTCCGTAACATACAGAACAATAGAATAACGTACAATAAGTTCGTACTTACAAAATATAATATTAAAAGGAAAAACAATCACAAATTCAATATTTCAAGTAGGTAAGCCTAATTAAATAATTATCTAAGAATATTAGAAATAGTCAAGAGCTAAGAATACAAGACTATTAGATACATATTAAATATTATAAAATAAAATAAAACTGAAAGCAAATGCTAAGTAGGCCTAATTAACTCTCGAAGAATTTTAGAAGATAATTTTTTTGCAAGATTGAGATAATAATTGACCAGTGTACTCCCAAAATACGTTCAATCCATTTTTATGGAAGGACTGAGCTCGTTCTTTTATCTACCGGCCTATGGACTGAGCGAGTTTTTGAGTGTCATGTACAATAACACAAACATTTTAGTAAGAATTGATGTTTTGGCAGAAAATATGTTTAAATATATTGATAGAGGTCTAAAAAAATCATGTATAATGTATAAGTTACAAAAATGGCTAAATGGATTGAGCTAGTTTTTGAACAATTTTTAAACCATCAGAGGTAATAAACGATTGAAAGACCGTTGAATTCTCTGTCTTCATTAAAAAATAATATGTAACAAGTCTAATACGAGTGCACGGAGAAAAAATTAAGTATTCATTTTCATAAACATAATTTTAAAAGACAACCATTTATGTGCCATAATTCTGTGGTGTTTGATCAGAATATGATATCTCCAAAATGGTCATTTCCTGCTATGTACACTTACCGGTAGGTTACTTAGAAGATGTAGAAAATCATCAGAATGTGCATGTAATTAAACAGTGCCGTAAACTATGTTATTTTCATTCACATTTGTATATAAACTAGAATTCTGATTTTTAAGCAAAAGTGAAAATAAAAACGCTTGTATTTCAAAGCTGCTTTTTTGGTGTCATCAAGCTCTAACCAAACAGAATTGTTACTAAAATGAAACAAACGACTTTAAGAAAACGTTCGTTACTATGGCAAAGGATTCTTAGACATGAAATGTCGTATCTTCCAGATTTTCACGATTATAATTATAAAATTGGTGAATTTATGAACATTACTGAATGTCTCCCGCTTTTAAAAATATACACTTGCGATAAACTTGCATAAATACGGGCCATTTTCAGAGAGGCTGTTGGGAAGTACTAAATCTCCACAGAAATACCAACGAGTTCCCGCTCTACATACTAAATCTACTTCTCAATCTGGGACGTTTCCAATGCAAACTTCGTCATTCCAAGCAACAAAGTACCCAATCGTGAGTTTTTATTTTAGGAAAACTCATCAAAGTTGGCAGGGCTAGTCTGTAGCTTATATAAAGCTGTGTAATTTGCGTTTGCTGGCCGTCCACCACTAACTTCTACTAGTTCAATATGGCACGGATTATTGGGAACCCAGACCGCCTCCCTTGATATACAATATTGATCTCCTTAATCAACCAGCTATCCTGAAGAACAGAGTAACTGACGTTGACATTCTGTCTCCTTCTGAAGCTTGATAAATCAAACTCATATTTACATGCAAAATATTTGTTGTCTTTATGAAGTGCGATCAATCAATTGTTCATAGTACATTTTTATAATGTCACAATTTATCAATAACTGTATATGCATATGTGAATATTAAACTATATATAAGAAATCACATTTCGTGTTAACGCACTTGTCTCAATGTTAAAGAGTTTTATAAAGTCTTCTGCTAGATATACTTCCTCGTTGTCGATAGCAAATCTGTATTCATTTCACATTTCCTAAGCACAAGCAAATCACAGACTTCCCGTTTCATTCGTTGTAGGGTCTCCTGGACAAAAATATGAGGACAAAATTACAATAGAAGATAACGTTTGTCCATATTTTTTGTATTTTTCCTTCATTCGTTGCTGTATAGTGGTCGAGAAGTTACCGCCTATAAATTTGCAGAAATAGACATCTTCTGGCACAGAGAAACTAAACTACATCTCATGTATCTACTTTTCATAGACTTTTAACATAAACGTAGTTTTATATACGATTTCACAAACAATGTTTCACACAAACCAGCATGAGGTATGCTACCATAAAAAATACATCTTCAAAGTAATTTTTCCCATATGCGATCTACTTCTTTTACCCCAAGAAACCCAATGGAATTGGAATGGAATGGAATTGAATTTAAATGAGGGGAGCACGGATGGCCCAGCACTGCGACCTATTGAGATCTATTGCGCTAACCTTCGATATGGAATGAGTTGCATGCCACAGATCCCCTACGCACAACGCATGACTCCCTTAACGACCGGTCCCTAAAGCCGACAGAATCCATATACCATTCCTGCTTCGGCAAATTCCCCCAAGGCCCCCCTCTCGGTCCGGGGCGAAACTCATTCCCCGTGTAGGTCCGCCTCGGGTGTCATTGCAGAAGCCATCCAACATCGCTTAACTACATTCCACGGAGGCCGGTCGAGAGAGTCAGCAGCTTCGGGAGGCCGCCGGTAGAGTGATCTAAAAAAAGAATTGTGTTATAATTGTGATTCCTTTCTATGATATGTACACCCTACGCCCAAAGAACTAGTCCTCGAAACATTTTTGCCAATTAAAAATCGCACTGCGAATTGGAATGCAGTGTCATTTTTAAAATATGCAAGAACTTGCAAGCAGGTTACTTACCGGTAACGACCATAGCTTCGTCCATGAATAAAGAAGAGCAGGTGAAGAAGAATAAAATTCTTATTACCGGTACTACATAAATCAGTACCCACAATTCCCTGAAAATTGTTGGAAATGTTCATCTGCAGTTGTGGATAAGTTGCACTGCCTCAAAAGGCTTAAATCTATATGAATATCGACGAAAGTTCTCTTCTGATATGGGGGAATTTTACTTACGAAAATTATTTTTTTTAATTTCTTCGCATGTAAAATTAAAGATTTATACATGAAATCAGAAGGGCGATTTCAAAGGTCACCAAACTTGTCTCCTGCTAGCATACGAAGTTACAGTTCCCGCTTTGTGTTTCATACAGACCCACTATTTTTTGCTTTGTTTACATTCATGTATTTAAATAATCCTGATTTCTATGGAAATATATGGAAATTTCTGAAAAATATCGAATCATTCATATTAAATTTTACACAAGTATCGCACACAAACATTCGTCTGCTCCGATGCATATCATGCTCTCGGAATGATCAAAACATGAGAACTGATTATCGGCAATTCAGCAACATTTTTCACATAGAAGTGATGACAGTCATCATTTGTCACGTAATTTTGAAGCTGGCGTAACTTAACAATACGCGATTTTCCTTATAATAGTGATCCAAATTACCAGAAGATTTCCCAGACGGAGGGAAATTTTACATGATTATGCAACTTGCTTTCAGGGTATTCCGATGCTTAAGAATTTCTTTCTACACTTACTGTAACATTTTCAGACTTTCGGTTACACTTCTTCCTAGCATGACAAAATTTTTACATTTGTATTCTGTTAATTGCCATTTTATTATAGGAATTATTTTAGTCATAAAGATGAAATTATTTGGAAATAGATATTTGAGCTATGACTTATGAGAACATTTTTACAGTTATTGGGCATGATGCCAACGGAGTTAATTGCAAATTTCTGCCCTGAAATTTCATTTCTATGAAATACCTATAAGTTAATACTGTATTAAAACCAAGGTCTAGGAAATGCTACGCTTTATTCTGTAAAGTTTCCCGTAGGGATGAGGTTTTAAGATTCCTTACATTCAACCCGTCGGCGTTTAATGCCGCTTGGAAATTCTATAGCCCATATTGAAAGGAACGCGGAATAAAATAGGGTCGAACACAGTCTGCTATTCACAAGAAATGGAACCTTCTCAATTTTTTTAAATCTCCCTCTGACACTATAGCAGAGCTAATATTATAACTACAATAATATTTCTTATTTAATTACTGTAGACCTACTTATAAGCTATTTTATGTCTTCGAATATGAAGGAATAATAATAATAATAATAATAATAATAATAATAATAATAATAATAATAATAATAGTAGACTAGTAATTTCAAAGGAAGAATTGTTCTGGGGCCGGGTATCGATCCCAAGACCCTTCGCTTAGCGCACGAATGCTCTACCGACTGAGCTACACCAGAAACTATCTACTCCGTCACAATTCTTCCCTTTACATCCACACAACTCAAATGGGCTGACAAGACGTCAGAAACCAACTTTGAGTGCACACAATTCTGTGTGACTTAAATTGTGGCTTCCTGTTAACGTACCTCCAGTAACGAATATATTATACAAATCTGGCTTTCAGGTAGAAGCTCCCTGTGAAGCAGGCTTGAATAATTTCAAGCGCACGAACGAGTGAGAAAGTGTCCATGAGCTTTAGATTAAGTCAATTTTGTTATATACATGTATCAAATCAAGTTCAGGTAAAACACATATATTAGTAAATGTGTTAATTCCATTTGCCATCTTACCCGGCTATCGGGGAAAGATGCCTACAGTGCAGGTAAGAAGAAAACCTGTATCTATAAACAAGGTAATTAATGTTTTCTGTTTTGTACCAAAAATATAGTTTCAAAATACCTTCCAGACTTTGATATTTCAATACGAAATTCAAAACTAAATGAGCAGTATCTTAAATTTTCAATCAAAGAAAAAGTCAGGCATCTTCCTCCGATCCACTCTACGGAAAAGCTTAAGGACTATTCCATATGAAAAAGATCAGTAAAAAACCTCGCATTTCTTTTATACTCTAATTTTTCCCTACTTATACAAGGTGCTGAGGGAAGTGCATTTTCAAAAATATACTATCGAAAGTCAAACGGTTTTCGTATTATTCAGCGACAAATTTAGCGTATTTTATAAAAACAAGCCTCTTTCAGCGCTCAGACCTCTGGAACCATTTACTGCAGAACATTGAACGAGAACTTATTTTGAAGCTGACATTTGGTAGGTTATGTTAAGAAGTAATCCTTATTTTTATTGTACACAGAGAGACAGATAATCTGATTTTACTGCTTTTAAGCTTTTTGGCCATTTGTAAAAATGTAAAAAAAAATATTGAGAAAAAAACCTTGCATTATTAAGAGGGATTCGGCATTGTTTGCTTAGTGGCTCGACAGTAAGTTTCAAGGGTATTAAATAGATTATTTTCACACGCCTAGACTTGAACGACGCAGTACCCCAAGCACTGGCGGAGAGCTGAAGATAAGCGAGCGTTGGGCGTTATTTTACTCCTGTGTTTATGAAAACCTGTGATAAAGCTAGCACAACCATGACTGCTAGACACATCACGTGTTTATGTCTACTGGCCTTGCTTCCCTCGGCTATCTCCCGCCTCACAGTCAACTGGTTAGTTCACGCGCGTACTATTTATTTTCTCTATTTGATATTTTCAATACTTTCTTATCAACGTCCCAACAGTAAAAATATATGTTTATTTGTACTTTCAATGCGGAATCTAACCATATATTTTTAAAATATTTTTTCGTGGCCAAAGGCGTCTTAATGAAGCAAAATCTAAATTTCTCCATTTCCATAAAAAGTAAGAAAAACTGTTTACATGTCAATATAAACTTTAACTTCTCAGCATCAAAACAAACCATGATTTTGATCATCGAGTGAAAGGGTTTCGGAGCCACAATAGTTTAAAGTTGCTAATTTTATGAAAATACGATAAATTTAAATATTCTTAATTTAAACACTATTAAGTTCTGATGCCTCAAATTTTGCATAAAGCGTTAGGGTAAACATTGGTAACTTCGTGATAATTTCATGAAAACTAATTTAAAATGAAAATGTGTAAATATATCCTTATTCCGATTTTTTCATCTAAAAGACGATAACTTGCTGTACAAATCTGGAGACATAAAAGATTGGATACGTTCTTGAATATGTGCCAAAAACCACTTTTACAACTTAAGCTGAAAGGTTGGTTATTTCGTGATAACCTTGGTAATTTCGTGATATTGCATTGATAATTTCGTGAGAGGTAGAAGAATTGTGGAAAAATTCATTAAAGTCAAATGAAATTCTCATTTATTGTTACAAGACTTCAAACATAGTAATTCCGTCTAATATTCATAGCAAGAAAACATAGAAATACATATCAACACATAATAAGAATGAAATCAAAGTAAAAATTGAAATTGAAAAGGGATCTTCATTGCCCTGAAAGGGTGAATACTTTTATTACGGACTTTACTATAGCCTAGGGTAACTCCAAAAGTAATGCATAACGTTTGTTTAAAAATTATATTTTTTATCCTACAGCTTTGCTATTTTCACAGAATGTAGATGCATCCTTAAGGAACAAAATGTCACTTTTTCCACATAATCCCTGTCCCTTTCAACTGCCCTACGTAACCTAGGAACGAGGGCCTGTAGACCAGCACGGTAAAAGTCTGGACCAACACGTCTGAGCCACTCTTCAGCAGCGTACATAAGGGAGTCATCTTCTAACCTCGTTCCGCGAAAGGATCCTTCAGTTTACCAAAGAGATGGTAACCGCACGGTGCCAGTTCAGGACTGTAAGGCGGACGTTTCAGTGTCGTCTATCCGAATTTTCTGATCTGGTCTGTGGTCTTGTGACTGACATATGGCTGTGCGTTGTCGTGCAATAGCAGAACATCCTGCTTCTCCCGATATCGTCGAACACGACTCAGTCAAGTTTGAAGTTTCTTGAGAATTGCAACATACCCGTCAGTATTAATGGTGGTTCCGTGTGGCATGATGTCCACAAGCAAGAGTCCTTCTGAATCGAAAAACACAGTAGCCATAACGTTTCCTGCCGAAGGTGTACTTTTGAATTTCTATTTCTTTGGTGAATTTGCATGATGCCACTCCATTGTCTGCCTCTGTCTCCGATCCAAAATGGTGGAGCCATGTTCCATCTTCTGTCACGATTCTTGCAAGTAAGTCATCTAGCACTTATCATTGACACTTAGCATGATAATAAATCAAACAGAAGTTACACTGAACCCATTGCGTCTCCGTTTTCTTTTTTGTTATCACATCTTGTCTTCAGATTTCTAAAATTCCTATTGTAATACATTTTATACTATTTTAAAAATTGTAACACATAATGCTCAACAAAATTTCGCCTCAAACAGCTAAGATTTCTATCAGTAAAGCTAAGCCTATATGGCGACTACAGATGTATCTAAAATTCCAAAAACATTTCCTAAAATTTCATGAAGATACAATAAATCTTTGTACCACATATCATATGTTTACCTTTAGTAATAAGCCTGTAATGTAATTACAAACATCCACAAAATTTTTATGCCAGAAAAGTCGACGCAAACTTGCTCTCTCCAAACATAAAAGCTCACTGAAGCAACTACAATAGTCACACAAAGCTTAGCTGTATGTTTCTGGAAAATGGACAACATATGCAATCCCTTAGCGGAAATTTGGATCTCGTAACACCATTGGTTAGTTCACAAAAGAGCAAAGAAAAAGTATCACGAAATAACCACTGCCACGAAATTACCAATGTTTACCCTATATCACAGTTGTCTACGGACAGAAAAAGTTTCATTGTATTTAAAAATTGCAAGGTCAATTTTCTCTATATTTCGATCGATTTGAGATGGAATAGCCCTTAAGGACGCAGAGTCACCGAAAATTTAAACCTCTCTATCCGGTAGTAGAACCCCTGTTCAACTGGTTGGCAACTGCGGACGCTGCCACCAATTCACATAAAGAACAAAGTTTCAACAACTGGCATTTAATTTTGTTCAGGTATCTGATATTACGATTGAAAATGTTTGCCTCAACACATCGCGCTGTAACCATCTGCCGTTCGATCCGTGCAGGCTGAGTTGGTTGCCTAGGTGACGAACACTGGCACCTGCCAGCCGACCCGAATGCACTCACTTTTATTACCCATAAGAATAGCGACCAGATCCACTTGAAAAATACCTACCCCCCTTCCTCACCCCAATTCTATTCAGTACAAGCTTCAGGGAATGCAAACCAAACTCGTTCTAAAAAACGGAACGGGTTAAAATATACATGAAACTCGATCCAGGCTTCAATGAGAGCCACTAACAAGGTTAATGAATTCCAACAGTTCTCCCCTCCGCTTCGAGGATCTGGTACTCAAAGTGGCTGTCTTTTTAAACTTTCTAATCATTATAGGGCAGCTCAGAGATTGCCTTTGTACGTGTTGTGGCATCAAGAGCGATCGCTATCCTAATAGGTAATGGAAACTTCGGCTTCAGTAGGAACAAGAATTCTAACAACGTATCAAGTGGGATTATTGTTCTCTGAAATTTTATACGAAGTGATACCAAATCAACAAAAGTAAAATTTCTTTCCAAGGACAGCAAATCGCCAATTGAAAGACGAATGGTATATAAAATAAAGGCTAGAAGAGGATCAAGATAATCAGAAGAGGGAAAAGAATAGCAAAACATGTTACACAAATAAACAAATAAATACACTAACTATAACAAAGTACTAAATACAGTCAAACCCCGTTATACCGCAGAACCAGATATACCGCGGGTGTCATGTCCCCCAATGCTTATGGAATTTGCATTTTTTTTTATTTTACTTATGTATTTATTTTGCTAATAATTGTAACATAAAATGTAATATAAACAGATAAAACTTTAACTCACCCCTGAAAGAGTAGAACTCGTACTCAGGAACGGATTCCTGAATTTCAATTAAGAAGTATATAATACAATTTGTCTTATGTCTACTACACAATAAGAATATATAAATCTAAATTTACAATTTTTCATTATTTATAAAATCCATACAAAACTTTTTAAATGTAATACTGGAACTATTAGAGATAACAAGATCAGGATATTTAAATATAAATTTGTTATATATATATATATATATATATATATATATGCTTGGACCTAAATTACTACTATGATTAAAAACTGTAGCAGTGTTGCATTTTGATTCAAACAATCTTAAATGTTATGTTATGTTTTATTTAACGACGCTCGCAACTGCAGAGGTTATATCAGCGTCGCCGGATGTGCCGGAATTTTGTCCCGCAGGAGTTCTTTTACATGCCAGTAAATCTACCGACATGTGCCTGTCACATTTAAGCACACTTAAATGCCATTGACCTGGCCCGGGATCGAACCCACAACCTTGGGCATAGAAGGCCAGCGCTATACCAACTTGCCAACCAGGTCGACAACAATCTTAAATAATTCATATCTTTTATTTCATAATTATAAGAATACAGTTTAAAATTATTTCGATTTTTGTGTATGCATTTTATTAATACATTATAATAATTTTTTTCTGATTTTGAGAACATTAAAGTCTAAAAAAAATTATGAGAAGGAAAATCAATGAGTTTATAAAACATATTTTAATTATTTTCTTCTGTAATAAATAAAGTGGATTAAAATGGTTTTAAATAAGCTACTCCATCCTATAATTCCATACATAATTACCGATTGAAATAAAGTTAAATATATTGTGCGTAATATACTTATTGACAAGTAATTCCTCAATAAAGCAAAATAATATATTATTTTACGCAATTTATTACAAATGTAATTAATGTGTTGGTTCCATTTTAAATGATTGTCGAAAATTATGCATAAATGTTTAACTTCAGAGGACTCCTTAATACTCGGACATTAACACTGTATAGAGTTGTGTAATTTAACACTTAATATAGATGTAGGAAGTTTATTACATTTTGCGGACAATGAAACTGGAATAATTATGGTTTTATATACATCGTGATGTACAATATCTATATTTTCCTGAGTTCATTATGCAGTCATATGTCGTGCGCCTGTTCAAATCTCTGTCTGTTAATTTACTGTCACAGGTCTAAAATATTTCATTTCTAAATCCTTCTTTATGTGGTCGCGTGTTTCTGTTCGCGGCACTTACAACCCGGCGCGCGGCACGTTTTCTTGTTAATTTCCTAATTTCTGCCTTCCTCTTCGTCTCCGTATATGAGCCATATATCGATATCTTCTTTTGCCCCGAACTCTTCTCCCGTTCACCATTCCTTTTAGTGCATCCTTCAGTAGGCAGTTTCTTCTCAGCCAGTGACCCAACTAACTCCTTTTCCTCTTCCTGATCAGTTTCAGCATCATTCTTTCTTCACCCACTCTTTCCAACACAGCTTCATTTCTTATTCTGTCTGTTCAACAGCTAGGATAACCTATCAAAATATAAATATGTAATAACAAACGAATTATTAAGTTATACTAAACTTACTAGGTTTTCCATAAAAGTGTCAATTTTGAATCAATTAGAGAAGTGTAACAGGAAGTTAGGTAAAACGATAGAGATAATGAAAATGCTGTAGGTGAGGAGTATGGCAGAGGAGACTAGCTAGGATAGTGAAGTATAATATGTAGAAAATTAGTGAGATCTGAAAATGAAATGTACACAAGAAAGAGACATAATAACGGACTTACTGGACAATGGTGTAGTAGGCCTATGTTTTAGTAACAGGTATTATTAGAAACAGTGTGTGTTCGATATAAGTGTACTGAAAATCAAGAAAAAAGTCGTAAAAGTGTCAATTTTGAATGATCTAAATTAAGTTGTTAGGTTTTAAAGGTAGGAATATTGATCAATTTAAATGGCGCCTAAAGGCAAATTATAAGAGCGTCTACAAAAGCTATATCTGTAATGAATATAATTGTGGTACCGGATACAAAATTGTGAGGTCCACATTACATGGATGTAAATGTTGACATCAAATATATTTAACTTGTACTAGGTTTTCCCAATTATCTGCCACACATTCTTTTTTATGTCTTGTTTTTATAATTATTATTATTCGATAAATTGTATAATATGGGATTATTCCGTACTAAATCTATCAATTTTTCATCCATGTCGTTGCTGAACTCAGATGCCATTTTTCTAACAATCCCGCCGTCAGACGGCGGAACAGTTGCCGGCTAGGAGCGTATTCCGAATCTCAGCGCTGAGCAATCTGATGGCATCACGGTGTTCCGAATTTCAACGATGACGTCACTGATGCTCCATCGTTGTTGCACCGGTTCCATCAGCTTGCAGAGATGGTGGCAGTCTCCATCAGCCGCCATCAGTGAATCTGATTGTTTCTTGTAGCCTATAGGGCGGGAATTAGCAGGCGAATGACATCGTGCACTGTTGTGTCATAGCGGTGTGTTCTGCTTTGGTTCTGCTGTAGGCCTATTGTTTGTAATGAGCACAACGTAAAAACAATATGTTAATGACTTATGAGCGAACATATCAACGGATCAGTTATTACTATTGGTTCAAGAAACAGATTATTGTTTATGCTCTCTTTTCTTTGAACGAGATGACAGTACGGAAATGTCACTAAATCTTGCTAGCGTAGCACAGACAACAACTTGTACAGCCCCCATGATAGCCATCGAACTTTCCAGCAGTTTTGTTCTTATTTCGCTGCAACGTGACATCATTGTTGTCCACCGATCCGGTGAGATTCGGAATACGTGATCCGTGACACACTCTTCTGCAGACCGAGTGTGCGTTTGCAGCGTGGCATATTAGAAACAATCATAACGTATTGTCCATAAGAGATGTCTTTGCGTGGAAACAAAATTCCGTCCCCACATAACCTGGCAGGACATGCATGACTCTTGGAAACCATCGATTTAATGATATTTAATGATGTTACGGGTCGACTTGACTTACATTTTGTGAATAGCGCAACCTCGTGATTAAACGTTGACTTATTTAAAGTTATGAATAAGAAACTATGGCGGAAAGGCAGAAGGAGCACTAAAATTCCAAATTTTACGAGAGGATCCCTGCTAGGCGAGCATGGTCCTTGCGGCGTAAGAGGAGAGATTAAGCCAATAACTTAGCGTTCTTGAAGGAGCAGGTGGATGGGAGTGATGTCATTGGTCGGCTGGGACAAGCAAGACTCGGTGAATGGCCGGTCGGTTCCGT
Source organism: Periplaneta americana (assembly GCF_040183065.1). Taxonomy (NCBI): domain Eukaryota; kingdom Metazoa; phylum Arthropoda; class Insecta; order Blattodea; family Blattidae; genus Periplaneta; species Periplaneta americana. Next base: position 90,825,209 of record NC_091129.1, on the reverse strand, counting down.
GTCGAAGATAGGTTTCAAGAGTGGGGGAATAACTCGCATTCCGTGCTCGGATCTTCTCGTGAAATGCGGACTGTACGTTTTTTGAAAGAGAGACGAATTTAATGAAAAGAAAGGTTTAGAAATAAAGATAAAAATAGGTATAAATAAAGAAATTTACACTGAGATACGACGAGCAGGAAGAAAAATTAGCAATAGGAGGAAAGGAGGAAGTAAAGGAATATAAATGGATGAGTGAGTGAGTGAGTCAGTGAATGAATGGATGAATGAATGAATTAATTAATTAATTAATTAATCATTAAATCAATCAATTACCCAATCAATTAATAAATCAAGCAATCAATCAGTGACAGGTTAGACATTTTTCCTTAGAGATCATTGTCGAGCTGTCTCTATTTTAGAAACACCGCATAGTAGTTCATAGACTTGCGTCAGAATAAATTTTATGCGCGATCAGCTACATCCATAACAGAGGGAGCGTCGTTAAACAAAGCGAGAAGCAGGCAGCTGAGGTCGCTCGCCCCACTTTGACTGCAATTACATCGACCGAGATTTCAGTCACGTCCGTCCATCCAATCATCGGTGATGGGACCGCAATTCCATCAGCATCTCCGATAAAGTGGAGTCCTCACGTGCCAGCAGCAGCTTCAACGACGCACTGTGCCAATCGATGCTAATACACAACATGGCGCACATGCCACTTGTCACACTATTCGAGTTATATCACTGGTCCGTCCGTGCCATACACAATCGAGGTATGGATAGTGAAGAAAAATTAGAAAAATTTTAAATGTAATTTTCTTTTATGTTGTTGATAGTTTATCCAACAACAATCTGGAAATCTTTCTTGAAGACGTAGGCCTAATTATGGACGCTAGAACTAATTTTTCTGAGCCACATCTGTCATTCAGCGCTAGCGCTTATCTTCCATTGAGACGGTCCGACTTCGCTCCCCGATCTAGTCGTGATGGAATTTTTGGTGGGTAAGCAGATGTTGCAGAGGGATTTGACATAGAACTACGGTACGTCTTTCTCCTCACTGTGTAGGCCTAGGGTAAGTAACTTGGGAATCGACAAGGAGAATGCAAGGAAAGAAAGAGGAAGACGAGGAGAACAAGGAGAGTACAATGAGGAAAGGGGGAATACAAGAACAAGGGGAAAGTAAGGGCAACAATGAGAATACAATGAGAAAAATTGGAATACAAGGACAAGGGGCAGACAAGGACAGCAAAGGGAATACAAGGAGAACACGGGGAGTACAAGGACAACAAGGAGAATACAATGGAAGAAATGGGAATACAAGGACAAGGGGAAGACAAGGACAACAAGGGGAATACAAGGCGAAAAATGGAAATGCAAGGACAAGATGAAGACAAGGACAACAAGGGGAATACAAGGAGAACTTGGGGAGTACAAGGAGAACAAGGAGAATACAATGAGAAAAATGGGAATACAAAGACAACAAGGGGAATAGAAGGAGAAAAATGAGAATACAAGGACAAGAGAAAGAGAAGGACAACAAGGGGAATACAAGTAGAAAATGGGAATACAAGGACAAGGGGGAGACAAGGAGAAAATGGGAATACAAAGACAAGGGGGAGACAAGGAGAAAATGGGAATACAAAGACAGGGGAAGACAAGGACAACAAGGGGAATACAAGAACAATAAGGGGAATACAAGGATAAGAAGGGAAAGACAAATATAAAACGGGAAATACAATGAGAACGAGGGGAATACAAGGAGAAGAAGAAGAAAATAAGGAGAACAAATGGAATGTAAAGATAACAAGGTGACGACAAGGATAAAATTGGAAATATACAATTAAAACAGGGAGAACAAGAGTAACATAAGAAGAACAAAAGGAATACAATGATAACAAGAGGAAGACAAGGAGAAAACGCAAATACTAGGAGAAGAAGGGGAATACTAGGAGAATGAGGAGAATACAATGATAATATGATGAAGACAAGGATAACAAAAGGAAAACAAGGAGAAGAGAAATACAAGTACAAGGGGAATATAAGGACAACAACGGAAATACAAGGAGAAAAAGGAAAGACAATTAGAACAAGGAGAATATAAGGAAGACAAGGGAAATACAAGAATAACAAGGGGAATACGAAGAGAACAAGAGAAATACGAGGAGAACAAGTAAAATACAAGGAAAGTAAGGTAAATACAAGGACAAGAGGAAAACAAGGAGGAAAAAAGAGGAATAACTGGAGAAGAAGGGAAAGACAATTAGAACAAGAAGAATATGAGGAAAATACAAGAAGAACAAGGATAACTAAAGGAGAATAAAAGTAATACAAGCAGAACAAGAAACGTGTTTTCCTGGACATGGGAAGTGAATGCGTGCATAAAATAGAAAAGGAGGATACAAGGAAAACCCGCGTAATAATATACAGCATAGTAAAGCCAACTTTTTCTCGGGGTTCTCCCGTTACTACAATAACACACTCCCCTTTCTTCATTTCGTCTATCTTCAGAAAAGGGTAAGAATAGACTTGGGTAATGTCTTGGGGGTGGTACAGGTCTCCGATGTTCATACAGGATTTAAGGGCTTGGTACACAGGGCGCCGGTACTCGTTCGTGAATAGAGCCTGGCTCCGTCAGGACAGAATGGCTCGCTTGTCAGCATCAGAGTTACAACTGCCACCCGGGCCGCCTGCCGAACTGAAACAATGATCCCATTAAATGTCACATTGCGTCCTTGCGAGCTTAATGCTTGGATCCACGTATGTCCTACGAATCACACTCTGAGAAACACTGGTATATAATTTCATGGCATGTTTCCTTATACCCTACGTCTGGCAGCGCTATAATACTCAGTTCTCTATTCTTGCGTGCTTATGACATTAGACACATTTGCATTTCGACATCCTCTTATTGTGTAGTGGAGGATACAGTTCATGGAGAACAATGAAAGATGCATAAAATAGCTTATCACACTTAAAGTTGATATCTTATAGAATATCTTCCAAACTTAAATTAAAAGAATTTTTATACAGTGTGTTTAAAAATTGCCTTGTATTCGAATTGCAATCCTAACTGAGGTTTTGCATAATTTCCTCAGTTATTTCCAGGCAAATACCGGGATTGTACCTCTTGAAAGTCCGGCCATGGACAGCGATCCTTCCCTTAATCCTTTCATATGTGTGAGTGAATGCTGTGTAATGTCTTAAATGTTTGTTTTGTAGCAGAGGTGACCCTGGTATTGAGCTGATCCCTCCATGCCCTTGTGTGGTCAAAAAAGTATGTTTGTGATCCCATAGATTAATTCCTCTCCCGCCCTGTAAGGCCCGTGTGGCGTGGGTCGTATAAATGAATCTAAAAGGGAGAGGTTAAACTAAGGTAAATAAAGAAAGTGTTTAAAAATTGACGCAACTAGTGTATTAAAATTCTTGTATGCGAAAGGAAGTATGTTTGCATTATTTTATTTAACTTGTACTTGTATGACTGTATATATAATCTTTTTTACTAGTGTTCTTTAAATATTAGTCTGTAAAATTGTATCAGTTTCTTTTGTTTCTGGCTAAGTGGCTAAGTGGCTTTGGCCTTAACTTCGCCAAAATAAATAAATATTATTATTACAAAGGAAACGACGGCATATAACAAACAAAATATGCAACGAGCCTATATTTGCAGTCATTAAGACGCGAGTATGTTTATGAAACGAGCGTAACCGAATTTCATAATTTTCATACGAGCGTCTTAATTATCATTATAGGCTAGATGCATACGACAGTTTTTGTTCGACCATAATTAAATGTCTAAGTTTTGAGTTTTTACAAATATCTTGCCTTGTTACTTCAGTGATAATGAAATGGTGAACATGTATATATTCATCATGTTCTCGACTATTGAAACAGATGACACGAGTGACAGCATCTTTTCAGAGTGTTCCCGAATAGTGCAACAGATGGCAGGGGTGTACGCCGTATTTGTTGATTTTTTTTATATGGAGATTCTAACCTCAAAACAATACACATTAAAACACAGGAAATGAACTCAATTTATTAAAATATTAAAATTAACATGAACATAATTTATTTTATTTTAAATACATATTGTTGGTTATGCAGTTAGTGAAATTTATCTGGGGAATGGCTCCCAGTGGAATGTTCGAAGTTGGGTTAATGTTTATTTGAGTGATTCGATCCATGTCACTTTCAAAACTCGCACCTGTCCTTTTGGATTGGTGCTCTCAAGGCTTGCGGGATATTGCGCGCACGATATTAATCAATATCGCATATGCTTAGTTGGAAATTGATAGTTGCAATTACATAATGTAGGCTATAGCAGTACTTTAATGTATGTCATTAAGATACAGTTACGTCACATATAATGAGTGTGTTGTAGTACGGTCGAGCAAAAAATAACTTACGTGTTTCACTTAGACTATTAGGCCTATATAATTTACATAGCACTTACAGTATATTAGCTAACATTTCGTTAAAGTTATTTCTTTGTACAGCTCATAGTTGACTAATTTTATGTGGTTTATGACATGTAAAACTTATGACTATGACATGATCACTGATTGTATCGTAGGTACCATTAGGTTAAGAAATCTGTTACTTTTAATTTAAAATAATATTGTAGTCTAATTTAAAATTAATTCTTCTACCGACGCGACGCAACATAGATGACTCTAAAAGGTTATGAAACAACAATTTATATAATTATATAACTTTCAGTATCATTTTTAATCATATACGTTCATTCGAGTTTTCATTTGACTCTGGCTGTATAGGACTTCAGGTTGAAGGGAATTTTAAGTTTTCCCACCACAGTGGCGATGAACTTCAAGACCAATAAATAGTATTATCGCTTATCCAAACTCCAAAGTTAAAATATGACAAAATTAAGAAAGTAACTGTAATACAGGGTTGTTTCCAATCTCTAATAACGAATTTGAATGATAACATGTGCGTCAGGAATCACACCGACAGATGAATTGCGGCGAGAGGTGATAGACCAGTAGTGAGTGATTTCATAATCAGAGTGCACGGTGTATCACAGTAGCAATGTCCTAGAAAATCAAGCCTTTTTGGGAGGGATACAAAACAACCCAGTTACAGTTACGTGAAAGTCATAGGAGCCTGCAAAAAACGTGGTTTCGTTATTTCCAAGAAAGCCATCTTGTGTGTAACTAATAAGACTGGCAAAGCTCGGATGGGATTAATTCCAGAGTGGAAAAAGCAAACAAATCCACCCCCGCCACAAGACGCCGCACCCCACGGGATGATAAAAATTAGTTTCATCCGAGCTTTACCAATCTTATTAAGTACACAGAAGATGTCTTTCTTGGAAATAACGAAACCACGTTTATTGCAGGCTTCTTTTATTTTTCACTTAGGCTAACTGTACTTGGCATTGGAAAGGGTCGTAATGTACCCCTCCCAAGAGGGCTCGATTTTCTTGGGAATTTCTGCTGTGAGGCGCCGTGCACTCTGACTATGAGCTCACTCACTACAGGTCTGTCACCTCGCGCCACAGTTCAGCTGTCGTGTGACTCCTAACGCACATGTCATTCCAATTCGTTATTAGAGATCGGAAACAACCCTGTGTACTCGTATTTTTCGATAATATGCAGTCTCCAAAATAATAGTAATAACAATAATAATAATAATAATAATAATAATAATAATAATAATCTGTCACTATTTACTTCAAACTAGCATTTCTTCCATTCTCCTCTAACATTAATTGGTCAAATTAAGTTACGATAAATTTCTTGTCAACAGTTTTATAGAAAATACAGAAAAGCTGCAGTATAATGGAAATCTATACGTCACATACCATTATTTCTTTTCTTTTTTGTGGCTACAATAGTTGTTTGTAATAGGCAGAGGAGATTTTGCTGCTCTGTATTCAAATGTTTACTCCATTCACATATTCATTCAAATAAAACCAAATTTCAAGTTGAAAAACACGCGATGAAATGTAGTTCTCCCCTTTTTTCCGTGACAAATGAACGAAGCTGTTGACAGCAACATAACAGTTTTCCATTGTCCGATTCTTTCAGTTCATGAATATCAATGTAATAGACTTCTGATTAAATTTCTTGTATGCAGTTTGAGAACGTAACTTCCTGAGAGACTTCCTTGGCAGTAGACTTATAGTAGTGCTCAAATTTTACAGAACGTTATCAGTTAATGTCTCTTTCTTATGTATAATGGAATTTTTGCTCAGGATAGGGACCAATGGCGGGCTTATGTGAGGGCGGCAATGAACCTCCGGGTTCATTAAAAGCCAGTAAGTATGTATAATGGATTGCATAATCAGGAATTCTTTCCTGAAAGTTTTCTTAAACTGACTTAAGATTAATTGCAAGGGAAATGCGATCAAATATGAAACACGTTCATTATAGTAAAACGACATAGAAGAGAGAAATACCAGCTTCTAGTTTGTTGTTCATGCGTGTGAATGCCATTTACACTACTGATTCACATTTCAGTGTGTGAAGAATTGTAATGGAAATAATTTCGACAAATAGATTATTTTTTTTTTAAGTTCGGAAGATAAATTCATCCTTCATTCTTGATTACATTCTTTTAACACGTATACAGAGTGGAAGATCGAAAGGGACGATAGGGTATACTGAAATGAACGGAAAACCTATATTACGTTTTGCGATTAAATGCACGGTTAATTATAAAATTAAGTTTGAAATTTCAGCAGTCCGACAACATCGTCGCGAACACACACTTCTCGTGATGCAGATGTAAGAGATCAACGAACTCGGTAACTCGGTGTGTCTCGCTAGATGAGCTGTTCTCTGGCGCTGTGTTGCAACCAACTCGCAGCGTACACAGGCTTGGATTTAGAGATTTTTTAAAATTAAATTTACATGAAAACCGTCCACAATATTGAAATACGCCAGAGAAATAAATTATTCTTTATTAATTTTTCTATCAATATGAACAAAAATCACGATCCTACTCGCAATAGTTTCCGAATAAGAGGTTGTTAAACATTTGAGAAAAAACTATTAACTTTCCATCAATATGATAGTATACAGTAGTTTTTTGTTACATACAACATGAGCTATTCACTCTGAAAATTTGGAAGATTACTTCACTTCCACTTTGTATAATCACTGATGAACTATTAGGTCATTTGAAGTGGTCAGACCCATAGTGGGCCAAGCGCCATTTACTAAAACCGTAGAAAACAAGGGTTAAAATGAAGTTATTACACCCACAAAACGCAAAAAATGATGAAAAATTAGAATTTTCAAAATATAACTATTTTAATAGAGAATTTTCTCCCCTTTAATTTGATATAAGAATTTTCGATTTATGCCTTATGGTTTTCCAGATAAGTCCCATTTTCCAAAATTCTGCGTCATCAGCCATGGTCACTTCTACGAAGATCACTCAAAAAGTAATGCACAACATTTTTTTTAATTTATTTTTTATTCTAAATCTTTACAATTTATGGAGGTCATAGATACATCCTTCCTCCTTGTATTCAAATTGTATTGTTCCTGGAGGATATATATAGGCCTACATTCTATGAAAATAGCAAAGCTGTAGGATAAAAATGTAATTTTTAAATAAATATTGTGGATTACTTTTGGAGTGATCCTCGTAGCTGTCAATACCCTCGTCCAGCATTGCTTGTAAAATAAACTTCTTTCTAGTCCCAAAATAGATGCTTACAGTAGATATCAGGGCATGATCATTAGACTGAAAACACGTTTTTACATAATGAAGTAATTTATAATCTTTTACTGTTAGTCATAAAATTGTAAATTTGTGTTTACGTCATTTTAATAATAGTCCAAAAGTAGAAATTAAAATTCTGAGGAGGATGGACATAAACCCTGGAACAAACACCATCGCAGGATTTGTTGCATCAATGTAAAATAAGGACAAAAATGCCAAAAAAAAACATTCAACTCCTGAAGTCAAAACAAGGAGGAGGTGTTTGAGAGGCAGAAAGAAGCTGAAACTGGACCGACATGAAGCTGCTTAAGGGGTGACATATGATGATGGAGTCTTCTAGGCTCTGAAAGTTTGTGGCTCATTTCCTACAAATAGTAATTTTAGAATATTTAATTCTTTTAAACATGATATCTCAGCCAAATATGGTGATACCAAGAAGATATTGGTGTCATTTTGAAGCTTGAAATGTCCTCTAGTGCCTGACAATGAGTAAAATAACATTAATATAGTTAATAATTATGGATTTTTACAGGATTTATGCAACATAAATATTAGTATAAGTTACATATATGGTAATATTTAATTAATGTAAATTAAAATAAAAAATAGCTATATGTCAGGCACTACAGAATAGTTTGACCTATAAAAAAATGAAGAAACTGTGGCTCTATCTTAAAAACTACATGAGCTATCATGTTTCAAGTTATGTCAAAATTATGAACAAAATTATTTTTATAAACAATTTAGACATAATTTCAAGGGATCTGTTTACTTCATCCTCTTTCTGGTACCATTCTCAATTGTATAAAAATTTTACAGAGCAAAATTATGCAAAACAAAATTTTTGTATGTAAAGGTGACATATGCCTTAATTATGTGGAAACATACAGTACGTAATATAAAGTATACACATTCAAACTAAATGATACGTTAATCTTCATTAAACTATGGTATTCACTTAACTTTAACCCTTGCTTTCTGCGTTTTTAATAAATGGCGCTTGGCCCACTATGACTCCGAATCCTTCATTTAGATTAAATAAATAACGACTTCATTATGTTAACATTTTAGATTGTGATGTTATTCTACCTGATTGACTAGTCTAGAATTCAGAAGATGATTGAAATAATATCGAAACTACTTATTTGCTCATAACTAGATATTTCACAAAATGCGGACTTCCCTGGTAATGAGATCGGTATGACGTAAGGCCGCTGCTGAAATATCACAGGACAACGTACGAGCACCCAGTTCCATGGACGGAAGATAATTTTGTTCCTTGCACATGTCGAGAATTAAACCTCGGACTGCTCGACTAGTGTTTACGCGATCCAAATAACCACCGAGGCGAGAACATGATTTCTTATTGAAGATAAGTATTAATTTAAAAAATTCAAGAACATACTATTTTCTTTGATTTTCAAATCCACATTTACAAAGAGATGTATGTTAAGTCAATGTAAAATTAATTTGGTTTCAGATTTACTTAGTCTTCATGTTTTAAGACTTGTTGTGTGATAGCTACATATATGGTTTCCAGCTGTGAAGATCTTGTTCTCGAATTATGTCTGTACATACAGAACCCCTTTATGTTACTGGGATTAGTTCTTGTGGAAACCAAAGAAGTGACATCATCGCTACACATTATACTTTATTACGAAGTATGTCTTAGCGTAGATAATATTTTGTCTTCTCCTTTACTTGTTTAAGTAAGAACGCTGTAACAACTGCCAGATTGTCTAATATCGGTGGAATAGTTGATAGTGAGATAGTTTTGGAGAGATGAGACCGAGATTTTGCCATGAGATTGCCTGACGTTCTCTTAGTTGAGGAAAAAGTCAGAAAAAGAAGACAGTTACTTAACACAAGAGACATTCAAACTAGTACCCGAATGCACACGAGTCTAGTTCATATTCGATGAGCTACTGTGCTTCAGCAGCATCGTCTTCTTGATTCTCTTATTTTTATTAGTCTCCTTTTTCTGAGCATTTTTTCACACAAGCTTATCTGCCACTATTAACATTAGATCTTTATGACCACTTTACTCTTATAACTCTTTACAAATCCCCATATTAATCACAGCCATATTGGTTGCATCAAGAGTTACAGTAACATGAGCTCACCATGGATTTCTGGAAAATTATTATAATTCATGCATTACAAGGATTATTTTCACTGTAATTCTATCAATCTACTTTTCTGTATACAAGCATAGTGTTTTAATTTGGGGTAATAGTGCAAGTACCCAAGATGTTTTCAAGCTGCAGAAAAAAAGCGGATGTGGTGTGGGGCGCAATTTGGGGTGCCAATATCGTTCTCGATCGGCTCCACGACCAAAGTCAACCGATGCCCTTCACGTCTTCCCAAGTGGTCGAGTAGTCGACTTCAAACCTAACTAACACACAATATCTCTGTCAACTCTTGTACACCATGTATGAATTGTGTAAAATTAACATAATTAAAAATAATAGTTGACCTCGGCAGCGTAGTCCGTATAGCGCTGGCCGTCTATGCTCAAGGTTGCGGGTTCGATCCCGGCCTAGGTCGATGGCATTTAAGTGTGTTTAAATGCGAGAGGCTCATGTCAGTAGATTTACTGGCATGTAAAAGAACTCCTGCGGGACAAAATGCCGGCACACCGGCGATACTGATATAACATCTGCAGTTGCGAGCGTCTTTAAATAAACCATAATTCAAATTTAAACTTATTAAAATAATAATAATAATAATAATAATAATAATAATAATAAATTAAATTGTTCAAAATCTTTACTTCTTTCAAATTTTCTTGAGCCAAACTACAACTTCTCACAGCATGAACTCTGATGACATAATTATACGCCTAAAACCTTGCGGATCTCTCCGTAGAAGGGCGCCTACTGATTTTTGTTTACCTGTCGTTCGATTTTATTTGCTTATTTCATACATTTGTTTTATTCGTTTGCATATTTAATATTAATCAACTATTTTCTTCTTGTGTTCTTGATATTAGAAAATGTATAGTGATACCATGAACGGAAGCCACCGGCGTAGCTCCGGCGGTAGCGCGTTTGCCTGCTGATTCGGAGTTGCGCTCGGACGTGGATTCGATTTCCTCTCAGGCTGATTACCTAGTTGAGATTTTTCCGAGATTTTCCCTATGACGTATGGAGAATGTCAGGTAATCTGTGTCGAACCCTCAACCTAATCTCGCCAAATACTATCTCACTATCATCAATTCCATCGACGCTAAATAACCTAGTAGTTGATACAGCGTCGTTAAAGAAGCAAATAAAAAACCATGAATGTAACTTCACAAAGATAAAAGAAAATGTGAAACTAACGACGCCTTCAACTAGTGAAGGTGGGGCTACTTTTTATTTATCACTAGAGTTTTTGAGCCCGGTTCTGATAACTAAAACACTCCGATAACCCTGCAATATTTGAAAATGCGATCCTGTTCTTACCACAATAATCTAAGGTATTTTCTCCTGACGTTATACAACTTATTCATGAATCACCCTGTATGATAGTGACAGGTTTTCTGTAGTTAAAATAAACTAGAAATGGCTATGTAAACATACAGTCGAACTCGCATCGGTGCTTATATGAATAGTAACACCCTTGATATTGGATGCGGCGACATTCTACTGGATGAACATACAATTCTTTGAGTCGGTCAGCACTTGTTTTCTGCTCATTGCACATGTAAAGATGTACTCAACTAGAAGATGCGTATATTGTACAGCAGGCACACATTTATAACATACAGTAACAGGGAAATACACTAAATCCGAGGTAACTGATATGGTTGTGTCCTCCGGAAAACAAATATGCAAGTATATAATGTGATATAAGATTTCTCTGGAGATGCAATCGATGATCAAATAAATTGTGGAACCGAGTTATACCTCTATGGAGGAAGCAGAGAGGGCAGGCTGGGCTTAGTCTAGTTTCGTCTAGGAGCTTGGAGGGCACTTAAAATCGTCAACGAAGAGGGGACGAAAGTATGTCTTCTTTGCTGTAGAGGCGAAACATCGCATCATATTTTACCGGAGTGTGAAACCACAGAAACTCTGAGGAAACGATTCCTGCCAGAGTTCTTCATTACATCTAGCAGGGGACACCTAGTAATATATTATGATATATTAAATAACGCTAAATTCTTTAAGAGTGTGGGAAAATTGATGGCAAAAGTTCGAAGTTAAGGGTGGAACTGACCGAGGGGGGGGGGGGTCGAGAAAATAAGGGGAAGAGTTATTGTGTAATGAGTAGTATCGACCCTGAACGCAAATAAGACAATTAGGGGATAATGTTCTTTTGTACTTATTGCGTGTGTTTTTTTTTTTTCAATTTTTGTTTTCATTGCGTGTGTGTTTATGTCTTATATTTATATTTATTATTTGGATTGTTAATTGCAATTTTGATAAGGAATTGAATTGAACTGTTTATATATATATATATATATATATATATATATATATATATATATATGTTTCGCTGTGTTTTTTCATCTTACATTTATTTCATTTTTTATTTCAAGTATTTTTGTGAAATTTAATATGAAATTGTATTAGTTGTAATTGTGACAATTATAATTATGGCAATGATAATTGATAACAGTAATAATAATTATAGTTTTTTTATTATTTTATTATTAATAGTATTCTTTTTTTTTCTTTTAAGATTCTAACTGTGCTTAGTTATAGCAGCCTCGTGCGAAGAATTTTGTGCATATGTGGTGATATCTATTATGTATAAATAAATGCACTTCATTCATATAGTGTGATATACACTCAATGGTACAACACGCTGAACAAGATATAGAATAACGTGTTAACAGTTGAGATGGCGTTTTGTAATAATCTGTGTGTCTTTCAGGGTCATAACTCAAAAGTTCTCAATTTTCTTCTGAATGTAATGCAGGTAACTTTTAACGTCTTTATAAAACCTGTTCCATCACGTGACATCATTTTAATTTTTTTAATGTTACACTCCATTAATGGAGCATTTCATTCGTATTTTCTGCCCACTGCCTTCATTTCAAAGCTAGCATTCTCCAATCTTCCCTCTTTCTTGCCTTCCTCTTCGTCTCTGCGTAACAATTATCCTAATACTTTCTATCATTTGAAATCTTCTGCAACCCCGAACTTATTTTCCTGTTAACTATTCCTTCCAATGCGCCTTTCAGTGCAGTTTGTCCTTAGCCAGGGACCCAGCCAATTTCTTCTTCTCTTTCTGATCAATGTCAACATTACTCTTTCTACAGCCACCTTTTCTAGCACAGCTTCATTCCTTATTTTTAACACGCTCCATCCTTCTCCATATTTCAAATATTTCCAATCGTTTCTCTTCGCTTCATTTCAGTGTCCGTGTTTCTGCACACAAAGCACTCCACTAGTCTCTTCCTTAGTTATTTTTCCAGAGGTCCGCGGAAGATGCTCATTTTTGCATTAAAAGCTTTCTTTGCCATTGCTATTCTCCTTTTGGCTTATTGACTGCATCTTAAATATTTTCAGTAGTCTACTTGTTCCACTTCCTTAATTCGAATTTGAACGTTTAACTTCTTTAATTTTCTTCCGACAAATCTTCCCCTCTGCTAAGAACACCAAATACAACAGTTTGCCTGGAATTTTTCCTCACGTATTTCTTCCCACTTATCGTAACCAAACAATTTATGGTTAAACCGCCCCTAAATAAAATATTTGTTGTTATTATTACCATACGTTCATGTTTCTTGCACTTGTGCAATCGTGATCTGTGTTAAATATGTTAGGAACGCTTCACAAGACTGCAGAATCTGAAGATTTTTTAAAATATTATAAGCATAATCGAGACTTTCGGGGTTCGAATTAGCGACAGTTCATGGGAACGGGAAGCTTAGCTTCAGTTTTGACCAAATTAAGTTATTGGTACCATCTTAGAGAGCAGATAATACTCAACAAAGTGATTTTTAATTGATTTTAAAATTCAAAGTAGTGTAGAAGTTATAGATTCGCTCTAGAATATGCCATTAGGAAAGTTCAGGATAACAGAGAGGGTTTGAAATTTAACAGGTTACATCAGCTTCTTATCTATGCGGATAAAGTGAATATGTTAGGAGAAAATCCACAAACAATTAGGGAAAACACGGAAATTCTACTTGAAGCAAGTAAAGCGATAGGTTTGGAAATAAGTGCCGAAAAGACTAAATATAGGATTATGTCTCGTGACCAGAATGTTGTACGAAATGGAACTATAAAAATTGGAGACTTATCCTTCGAAAAGGTGGAAAAATTCAAATATCTTAGAGCAGAAGCAACAAATATAAATGACACTCGGGAGGAGATTAAACGCAGAATAAATATGGGAAATGCCTGCTATTATTCGGTTGAGAAGCTTTTGTCATCCAGTCTGCTGTCAAAAAATCTGAAGTTATAATTTATTAAACAATTATATTACCGGTTGTTCTGTATGGTTGTGAAACTTGGATTCTCACTTTGAGAAAGGAACAGAGATTAAGGGTGTTTGAGAATAAGGTTCTTAGGAAAATATATGGGGCTAAAAGGGATGAAGTTACAGGAGAATGGAGAAAGTTACACAACACAGAACTGCACGCACTGTATTCTTCACCTGACATAATTAGTAACATTAAATCCAGACATTTGAGATGGGCAGGACATGTAGCACGTAAGGGCGAATCCAGAAATGCATATATAGTATTAGTTGGGAGGACGGAGGGAATAAGACCTTTGGGGAGGCCGACAAGTGATGGGGGGATAATATTAAAATGGATTTGAGGGAGGTGGGATATGATGATAGAGAGTGGATTAATTTTGCTCAGGATAGGGACCGATGGCGGGCTTATGTGAGGGCGGCAATGAACCTCCGGATTCCTTAAAAGCCATAAATAAGTAAGTAGAAGTTATAGAATTTTTATTTTCAAATTTTTAAAATCTTCATTTTCAGAAAAACAAGTTTAAAATTTAACAAATTTCGAAGTTTGGTTTCCAGATATGACTTACCTCTTGTGTGCATTTCTGGTGTACCATCCCACATCCTACAAGATATTTTCTGCTGAATCCAGATCTGACATTGGAAAATTGTAATGAGTTAATTTTCACATGAATGACGTTTTTCGCCTCATTGCAAAGTGACATCTGGAAAGTAAAGGACTGTCACTTTAACAGTAGTGTGTACATTCTTGTAAATGTTGGAAAGGTTCATTAAATTCTAGATAGAGGATAAGGCTCCTCTATTCTCGCCTTCAAGTATTTTCTTTTCGGTCGCCAACAGTGTGGGCATCCGATAAATGAGGGTAGTAATGTGAATAGGAGAGGCTGTTGGTTGTATCACCCCGTCATGATTCAATTTCAAGTAAATAGCTCAGTAGGCCTGTTTGTACTATAAAATGAACGTTCTTAAATTAAGAGTTACACCTTGCAGAGGATTCCGCAGTATGATACGGAGCACAGAAGCGAGACGCAGATGCTATCAAACGTGAAATCCCCACCTCTTCGTTATTGTACAAGTTGCCTTTGTTATTGCATGCTCGACGCTCCTCTTTGAACATTTCCGCGGTATTCATGTACAATTAAACATGTTCTATGTCTTCCTACAGTCGCAACTCACTGTTTTAAGAGGTATTCCTATTCCCCGTGACGGCTGCGGGGGATTTTAATTAGTGTACAGCTCCCATATCCCTGTTCCCCACAGCCGCTGCCATCCAAACCCTTAACTGGGTGTTTCCTCAACGCACAGTTGTGCCAGGGAAATGGGGCGTACAGATGAGATGTAGGTTAGTGTCCTAATTTGGATGGTTTATTTCACGACATGTTTTGTTAATGTAGGCCTAGTTATTGTATTATTTTGTAAGCGTTGTTAAATATAGAACATGGAAATGTAGACAAATAATTTAGGAGAAAATAGCTGGAAAAGAATGAATAAAAGGATGTGGATTTGAGGATAATTAATAAAAGTAATACAAATAATGAAGGGAAGGTATATACAGGGACATCATTTTATTTTTACTAACACTTCTAATATTAACCTGGCTATACCTTTGGATTAACGGTTAAGAACCGAAACACCGTTTTCTACCCCCTTCCACGACTGAAGTTCGTTGATACTGGCGTAAAATACAAACAAATCACTTTACTAAATATAGGAGGGAAGGAAAGTAGTTCATCCATTTACGTAAACTAGGACATATCACGATTTTGCGTTTGATAACTTTCATTAGGTTTTTGTTTAATCAAAATACAGTACTGTATAGACAATAAGTGTTTTTACTCACGAATTGAGCTATTCATTCGGACGTATTCATTATGCAGTGTATATTATACTGTCTACAGCACATTAGCGTACAATATAGAGAATGAAGTTAGATTTAAAAATAATAATACGGATATTTAAATACATTTTTGAAAATGGTGGCCGTTTATTTCGATACAGGCTTCAATTTTTTTGTGCATATTATCGCACTATAAATTATTGTACCTGATTTCAATTATCAGTTTTGTCTTTCGTACTAGTAACTCATGTTAAAATAATCCTGTACCTACTCTATAAAAGAGAACGTACCTTGAGTACTGTAAATTCAATCTTCACTTCTGCCCGATCCGAAAAGATAAAATTACTCAGACATGCTATCTACTGTCCGTCCAAGTGGTTTTGTCGCAGGGTCGTAGAAAGGGGGAACTCACGTGAGAGTTAATTACTTAACGAGGCCCTTTTATTTAAGTTATTTTAAACAGTTGTATAACATTACGTAGACGTTAAATTCCTAACAGAAAATGTTTTCAGAAAAGAGACAGCCCAGCCACTAGCCATTACAGAGGAGCGAGCAGAAGCGGGTGGGGGAATCGGGGATGCGACGTAGGCAAACGGACGACAGTATCTGTGCGAAAATATGATTTAATATTGAAAGCTCTTTCGTCACTGGAAAACGCGAACATATTTCTGGAACCTACCATACTCACTCAGTAGTTTACTATGACCGTAAGGCGACTCTGACTGCATGCGCGTCTTTGGTTCTGTGTGGAGGACGATTAGTAGAGGGGGTGGGAGTGAAGTATATTCAAAACCTCAGGTACAATAAAAATTGAAGTAAAAATAGAATGATGTCCCTGTATAATATTTAATAGGAAAACGAGAAATGTAAGGGAGACAATCTAGATATGAGAGAGAATAGGTAAGGAAGGATAGATAGCAATTCAGTTAACACAGAAGAATAGGAAGTGAACAGGAAATACTTGGTAAATAAATATAGTAAGACAAAAGAGTGGTATGTGGGTATATACTAAAGTGATGATGGATCGAAAAACAGAAATGTAAAAATCCATCATAACTCTAAATTGTAAAGTTGGCTGACAAGTAGAAATGCATAACAATGACTTCTCGTCCTGTTTTTTGTCCTACGTTTAGTAGTATATAACATTCTATTGATCATTTTATTCATTCATTGTTCGATTTTATTGACTTATGTCATACATTTGTTGTAATTTATTTATGTATTTTGTGTTACCGATACTTATTTGTTCATAAATGTATTGTTGTTTAACTATTTTATTTGTTCATCTTAATCATTAACATTAATATCAACATCTACAGAGTGTTTAAAAAAAGTGTCCAATAATTTAGGAGGTGATAGTATGCATCAAAACAAGAAAAAATATCTTGGCCTGCTCATTCCTCAAATCCAAATCCATTAGACTTTTAGTTATCAAGAACAACCAGGTCAATTTCAAGGAGTGCGTGATTCCTTTCGCCGAAGGGTAGAAGAATGCATTGCCATGAATGGACGTTACATTGAGCATTTCCTAGGAACAAGTGTTCAGATCTCAGAAAGTATGTGTTGTAGGACCTACGTTTATTAGACTTTTTTTCTTGGTTTGATGCATACTAACACCTCCTAAAATATTGGATACTTTTTAATACCCTGTATATCCAAGAATTAAATCTTTGGTTGACTACGATCTCAATATTTTGAGCATCAGATGCTCACAACCAGCTCATTTTCCTTGTCATAAGGTTAGCATGACACAACGCCTTCTCTAAAAGAAGATAAGACGGACATAAGACAATGTGTATGCACTAAAGCACCATACATTAGCGATAAAATAAGAAATTAAGTTCTGAAAATGTCTTTACTTATTTCTGTACTCATTTCATTATTTGCATGAAATAACATTTTGTAAATGCAATAATTTAACTATCAAGACTTCTTATGCGATAACACATAAGCCTAAAATATTTAGCCTCGAAAAGCATTAATTTTACAGAAATATGAGTACAACACATTTTTTAATTCTGCTGTACTGCAACGGTCAACATAACCTCTCTTTTCCATACGTATTGTCCGTCCGATTGGTTACAGCGTATTCCGAATCTCACCGGACCGGTGGACAACAATGATGTCACGCTGCAGCGAAATATAAAAAAAAACTGCTGGAAGGTTCGATGGCTATCATGGCGGCTGTACAAGTTGTTGTCTGTGCTACGCTAGCAAGATTTTGCGAAATTTACGTACTGTCATATCGTTCAAAGAAAAGAGAGCATAAACAATTTATTTCTTGGATCAGTAGTAATAACTGGTCCGTTGACATGTTCGCTCATAAGCCATTAACATATTGTTTTTACGTTGTGATCATTACAAACAATACAGTAGAACCAAAGCAGAACACACCGCCATGACACAACTGTGCACGATGTCATTCGTCTGCCAATTCCGGCCCTATACAAGAACCAATCAGATTCACCGATGGATATGCCACCACTTCTGCAAGCTGATGGAACCGGTGCGACACCGGTGGAGCATCAGTGACGTCATCGTTGGAATTCGGAATACCTTGATGCCATCAGATTGCTCAGCGCTGAGATTCGGAATACGCTCTTATTTACCATCCCGGTTTCACCCACCCGTTTCTGCTGGTCAGTACCTGGGCTGTTATGTTCATTCCTGAAAATATTTACTGTACGGAAATCTACGTAATATTATACAGCTGTTTAAAATAATTTTAAGAAAAGAGCTCCGTTAAGTAAATAATTGTCACGTGATTTCCCCCGTTTCGACGATCCTGCGACATAACGACTCGGACGGATAGTAGGCCCTACATAGACTACATTTAATAAATATTCATTTTGTAAGCGTCAAAATATATCATGTTTTCTTGTGTGATTACTTACAAGCCTAAAATATTTAGAAATTTCTCGAAAAAAAAATAATTTTACAGAACTATGAATACAACCCTTTTTTTATTTCGTCTGTCCCTCTTTTCCATAGGTACATAATTTAATAAATATTAATTTTGTAAATGTAGAGATTTACTTATCAAGACTTCTTGTGTAGTAACTTATATTTAACAATTTCTAAAAAAAACTATGCATAGGTACAAGACATTTTATTTTAATTCAGCTGTCCCTCTTTTCCATACGTACATACATTTAATAAATATTAATTTTGTAAATGTAAAATTCTATTGCCTTCTTGTTTGATAACTTACAAGCCTGAAATATTTAGCAATTTCTCGAAAAACATTAATTTTACAGAAATATGAATACAACACTTTTCTTATTTTGGACGTCTCTCTTTTCCATATGTACATAGATTTAATAAACATTAATAAAAATTTATCTATCATTACTTCTTGCGTAGTAACTTATATTTAGCAATTTCTCGAAAAACATTAATTTTACAGAACTGCAGAACTGTGAATATAACACATACTTTTAATTCCACTGTACCGTCATGATCGACACAATCTTTTTTTCCATACTCACCGCCGATCCATATAAATAAACACAAATACAACTAATCTAGATGCAGTTTCTGACCAGATGACTCCTACTATTCCAGCAGTCGTCTGACGAAAAAAAAATAGGTGTGTTGAAATTAGAGATTGATATGTCAGTGAATTCAAACACGCAGTATTACCTATTTACTAGCGAAAGCTAAAAGTATGCAAGAAATTGTTTCAGATAATAATGTAACGGAATTGAAGTTAGAAGACTTCAGCATTAACTGTACACTGAGGCATGGAATATATTCAGATGAGATGAAGGCAGACTTCCACCAAGTGAGATACGTTCATGAGGCGAGGAGCAGTTCACGCTTATTTAGATCAGAAAATGAATTCAGATATGTATAGTGGAAGGATTTTAAAAATCTCTCTCGCGGTTTTAATGAGATTTACAAGGTTGCGCTAAGAAGTTACGTTCATCAAATTCAAGGGTTTTGCATTAATTAATTAGCTGAATGATTAATTAGTCTGTGGGAGGAATTGTTACATCCAACCAAAAGTAATGAAAGATTTAATTTAACTTTGGACCTCTATCTGAAACAGAATAATTGCATTAGTGATGAACTTACTTATAAAACCGATTAGCTATAAAATACTTGATTTTAAAAATGTTTGGGAAACCTGCCAATGACGGATTTGTTAATAAACTTTACTGGATATGGACCATGGCAATTAGTATTTAATAAAGAAGATTCAATGTGATGTTGCTTAAGTTGAGAAATACTTATTGACAAGTCAGCTATTTACTTTTGAACCATTTGTAAGAAGTAGACTACGAGTATATTAATTGTTTATTTTATTAATAGTAATTTGCTATTAGTGTATAAAATACAATATAATTAAAACTGCACCTGTGAGCTCACTTTCTTCAAAATATTATGAACTATATTTGATTAATATTTCGGTCTTAAGAAAAATTTTGTACTTAAATTCATTGAGCAGTACTATTTGATTAATTATCAAAGGCACATTGCCTTTCTTAATTCAATACGACGAGGATGCCCTTTATCACCTACCCTGTTCAACGATTATACATGAAAGATTTAATTAATTATATCAGAACATTGGAGGAGCCATAACAGGAGGAAGAAGAATAATAACAATTGTTGATGTTATGGCTTGTTAGCAGATGATGAGATGATATTAAGGAATGTGATACCAGAGCTAAATGACAACTGTGAGCAGTATGGAACGGAGATAAACGCTAACAAGTCACGAAGACCATGGTTATTGGAAGGAAAATAGAGAAGGTAAAAGTGCGAATTCTAAATGAGGAGTAGAGCAAGCTGACAGCTTCAAATACTTGGGATGTATAGGCCATTCGGTATCTCGTGAAACGTAACTGCGCGTAAGGGGAAAGAAGAATGGACTAGAAAGCTTCCCTCCCTCGCTACACTTCCACTTGCATATACAGTAGTTAGCTCGCTTACCCACACAGTAAGATTCAAGCTATGAGCTACATTGCACACAAGCATTTTGTTTCACGAGATAACGAATGACCTATAGTCTACTATAAGCAGTAACATGAGCTGCAGCCAGGAAATCAAAAGGAGGATAGCAATGACAAAGAAAGCTTATAATATAAAAAGGAGTATCTTCTGCCGACCGCTGGAAAAATAATTGAGGAAGAGATTAGTGAAGTGCTTTGTGTGAGTGAGGTACTGTATTCGGCAGAAATATGGACATTACAACAAAGTGAAGATAAACGATTAGAAATATTTGAAATGTGGATATGGAGAAGAATGAAGCGTATGAAATGGACGGACAGAATAAGAAATAAAGATGTGCCAGAAAGAGTGAAGAAAGAATAATATTGGAACTGATCAGGAAGAAAGAAAGAAATTGGCCAGGTCATGAGCTACGAAGGAACTATCTACTGAAGGATGTACTGGAAGGAATGGTAAACGGGAGAAAGGTTCTGGGGAGAAGAATATTATCAGATGATAGACAACATTAAGATACATGAATCGTATGCGGAGACAAGGTGGAAAACAGGAAAGATTGGAGAGTGCTGCGTTCGCAGTGAAAGACCTGCCCTTGAGAAGAAAACTATGAATAGTTTTATTATTCATACACAAAATATCAGTTAGTTTTTATATTCTAACTGTAAGAAATTTTAATTTCGGAAGGACTGCTGCTTTATTGACATCAGGTTGCAAGGTTCGGGGACTCGATCCTAGCAGAGAGTGATGATTTTCAGGTTAAAAAATTCCTGACTATGGCTTCCATTGATAGATAATAAAAGACGTTTCCGAGCGCAAAACATCTCGTAGTTGATAAATAAGAGTAAAAATACTCTGGTAATTAGGCTACTCAAGATAAAATTCTATGTCCACCTTCAACATCACCTCCCTCCACCATCAACTATTGCAGAGGAGTGTGGATGTGTTGATTCACAGTCTTGCTGATAAACACAGCCTATTTTTGTAACAATTCCTCCAGTGTACTGGCACGAGATTAACGAATTAAACATGAATGTCAATTAACTTGAGATTAATCGCAAAGAGGTATTAAATTAGTCTTAAAGTAGTCTACCGTACTCGGTATTCTCTAATTTACATACAGATATTAGTTACATCTACAGCCCGGATTTCCATGAAAATGCATGTTTTTATATAAGCTGGTTACATTTCTCAAACTTTACAAATATTCGTTTTATGACTTACGGATTTCAAATAACCGTATTTTTTCCATGCATGTATGCATGTTTTGGCCTATTTTGGAGTAAATTCATGCACAATGTATATTTTGAAAACTTTACATTTAATAGCACATATTTAGAATTTAATACTGCATAGTAGCCTATATCCTTCTTTTTAGCTTTAGTGCATACATTATGTTGACTAGCATAAGAGTGCCTTTTATGAATGTTGCTTCGTAGAATCTGGTACTGCCACGTTATTTGTCTATAAAAATAATAAAAGAAATATACTGGTAATATATTTTCGTACTATGACAACTAGTCTTTGGGCTTTCCACTGAACTCTCCCTTTGTTACACTGAAATTTCCAACACCCAACTCTCGCTTGTTACAAGCTGGAAGTCAAAAATATTGAAAGAAAGGAAGCAGAAGTAGCATGCTTGAAAATTGCAATTTAGTAGACTATAGCCTACTTTTGTGCCGAATTGTGAAGTGTTGCTACAGCTCCGTAATAAGAGATTTTGTATCGAAATGGATTGAAGGAAAGGAATTTTTTAAAGAAAGATGATGATGTAGTTCAATGTTATTGTTGTAATAATTAAGCCTTAAGCACTTGTGTATTTTGGGGCTCGCGATATTGTCGCGGTTAACACATAACGCTGCAAAGTAGGAAGGTCGCGGGTTCGATTCTCGATTGAGTCATGGTCATGCGGTAGACTTACAATTCGACCTCATTTTTTCCCAAATTTCTTCACCTAAGTACGCATATGTCACTTTTTATGACGTAGGAGGATCGTTTTCTGTGTTCAAGAACGTACTTTAGATAAATACATAAGCTTAAGTGAAGAAAATTTTGAGAAATTAGTTGTAGTAAATTGTTTCAAAATAAAATAAAATGTAACATAATGTAGAACTCAATTTTGATAGTGCATGGAAATCCGGTCTCTCTCTCTCTCTCTCTCTCTCTCTCTCTCTCTCTCTATATATATATATATATATATATATATATATATATATATATATATAATTATTTTTCCCACTTCTACAATTTGTGTATTTTGTGACCTGGTGGAGTGTAAGTGAAGGCCATGTGGCCTTAACTCCGCCAGTATATATATATATATATATATATATATATATATATATATATTATTTATTTATTTCCCTATGTACAGGGTGATTCACGAGGAAAGGTAAAAAATTTAGGATGTTAATTCTGAAGTCATTCTGAGTCAAAAAGTTAATATGAATATGGGTCCGTTTTCGAACGGTTACGGAGATATACCTCTTTGATTTCACAAAAACTTCTGAGATTCCATTGTACTAACTCGCATTTAGAAACACATAACGGACAAATTTAAAGTTTATATTCACGTATGCATACATACCTAATATTCTAGATGTCGGGGTCGATGTTTTCGCACATTTTCAAAGGTACCTCCTTCTGCTTCAATGCACTGTTACGCTCGGGCGTGAATCGCGCTCATGGCTCGGGAGAGTTGCACGTGGTTGTTCTATATGCTGCATCCAAAATACGGTCGATTAGCGCCTCTCTCGTTTCCCCGTTCCTTTGCTATACCAAGTTTTTCATCCAACCCCATAGACAGTAAATACTCTTCGATATGGTGCCCTTCTGTTCGGAAAGCGTCGTTCATATTCAGCGACGGCAGGCAAGGTACTTCCATCGCACAAACCATAAACATACACAATATCGGCGTATTCTGTAGTCGAAAATTTATAAGGATCTTGAAAAACACAACTTAACACTTCCGATAACTGTACCTGTATAACTACTGTACGTAGGTAGCTGACTGAACTTCTGTGAACTGATAAGTGATAGCGTATTTGTTGTGATATTTGTAATGCCCCACCATCCAGTTTGTTTCTCTTATCTACATCGCTCACAATGCAGATTCCAACGTTACGTCATTCATTGCGATCGGTGACCTTGTCTCACGTTCTCACATCAGCAGCATATGGTAACGTACGATTAACATTGGTGCGAGACGTTTTACCAAAAAAATGCACCTAGCTCCGCCATCGTTCGAAAACGGACCTATGTTCATATGAACTTTTTCACTCAAAATGGCCCAAGACATCGTAACCTAAATGTTTTACCTTTCCCCGTAATCACCCTCTATAATGAGCGAATAAATTAATAAATCAGTAAATGAATAAGTGAATAAATCAGTAAATGAATGAATGAATAAATAAATAAATAAATAAATAATAAATAAATAATCCATCTTTATCTACCAAGAGAACGTTGTAAAGCTTATGAGAAATTCGTTTTAACGTGGGAGATTTGTGGAGATTGTTTGTCGCTTTTATTTATTTTACAGTATATCCAGCACCTTCATTATGAGAGAGCTCATAATAAAGATATTTGCGAGTGTATTGTATTCGTGCATATTTAGTTGGTGCATCTTAGAATGAAGGATTATGAGAACAAAGATACAATTTAATTATACAGTTTATTCATCTTCATTAAGTAATCTCTACTGTGCTTTTGTAGTCAGAGAGCACACAACAAATTCCGGGGCAGCAACATTATCACAATTAGAAGACGAGGTGGTGAGAGAGCGCCACGGTGTGCATGTGGACAGGCTGTCAAAGCTGACTGGAGAGGCTTCTGACCCCTCCGCCACCACTTGTCACAGTACACTGTGTCACAGGGCACAAAAGCCAGATCTCATTTACCCGAGAGAGACGAAAATTGTATGGCTACCCTTTCTACAGCCATTCATAAACCTGACCACTCTGATGGCAACAAAGTATTTTAATTCGATAAATATTTAGTCAAACCGCATTTCTTGTTTTCACAAAGCAAATAGGCGTGGATACTTAGGCACTGAGATAATATTTTCTATTATTCATACTATCTCCCAGTACAAGTTGTTCTTCCTAGGTGAGTTGCTATAGCGCTGGCTTACAACGACCACGGACCCAACTTCATATCCCGTCGAAGGCAGTGTTACTTGTTTTGTAGTAGACAAGCCTAGACTGTGAGGTTTTATACAGGGGTTCACCCATTTGTGACGATGAACTAATCCCCATTTCAGTTTGGTTGATAGGCTTTCCCCTCTACTCACACTCTCTACCATCAGTGAAGGGGGAACATGCTAATGTCCATCTTATCAACGTTAGACTAATTGATTTGCAACATAGTGAAAAATACTATTATTGAAAATGTTTACCGGTAATCGAAAGTCTATACTAAGCGTTTATATTTCATTTTATAGTTCTTTATATCAACTGGCACATTAAAAAGCTCCTGATAACAGAAGATAAATGTTTTCTGCACCGCTAGTTGCTACTCTACAGCATACACAAAGGTACAATCTACCCTATGTCACTCTCCCCCCCGACTTCATAACACAAACTAACATTTCTTAATTTAATTATTAGTTGAAAATATTGTAAGAACGGTACTAAAATATACTCAAACATGAATTGTTAAACATCTGTGCCACTGTATTTTATATACACTTTTGTACTTTATTTACTATTTTAATTTCTTGTGAGTAGGTATGAGAGGTAACAGCTACAGCTCTGTTACTGACGGACTCAGGACAAATAGAAGGGGAAAGAAATGCCTTCGCATCCTCTCAACTTGTATGAAATGTCGTTTGTCTTTCTCCTCACTAGGTATGGGGGCAAGTTTGGAATTTAATTTCACATAAATATCCAACCCCTTCTTCTCCTTGTATTCCCTTTGTTCTCCTTGTCTTCCACTTGTTTTCCTTATATTCCCGTTGTCCTCTTTATATGCTCTTTGTCCTCCTTGTAGTCCCCTTTTCTCCTTATCGTTACCTTGTTTTTAATATGTACTTCCCTTGTTCGCCGTGTATTTAATTTGTTTTCATTGTATTTATCTTATTCGCCTTTCTTCCTTTGTTTTCCTTGCATTCTTCTTTCTCTCAAAATTTTTCATTTGTTCCATATGTATTCCTCTTTTCTTTTCGTATTACCATTGTCCTCCTATTAGTCCTCTTGTTCTCATTTTATTGCACTTGTTCTCCTTGTACTCCTTTTGTATTCCCCTTATTCTCCTTGAAACCCTCTTGTTCTTCCTGTAATCTCCTTGTTCAACGTACGGTTCATTAACTCTTCTACGTAAAGATGTGTAGTAGGCCTAGAGTATATTTGTCCACCTGTTGTCAGATGATAGCACTACACGTAGTTCTACAAAAAAATTTACAATGTAGACCTACAGTCCCGTCGCTCTTATTTCCGGCAGCCAATCACGTTGCAGGTCGGCTACATTTAAACGTGTGCGTCTTGTGATTCGCTGTTGATGACGTTACGCACTTCCTAAGGCTCGATAAATGCTTAATATAATCGCTCGCCATTTTGGCTCTTTCGTTGGCGTTCGCAGAAAGCACACAAGGACGTTATTTGCCGCTCAATTATTTGCTGAATTACAGTGCGCTTGGTTTATTATCATAGGAGCTACGACATGATAATGTTTAACGGTGTGGCAAATGGATTCCTCGTCAACGAAAGAACAAAAATGGCGAACTATACTACCTACCTAGAATTTTTCACTTCCTAAGACGTAAGCAAAGAGGAGGAGTCACGCCGGAAATAACAGCATCGCGACTATAGTGAAGTTATGAAAACGTCGATATTTTCCTCGTCATTCCACCAACACTCTCCACAATTCTCTTGTCGTCGTCATCTATCTGAAAAACAGAGTATGTCATGTGTTCGCGTGACGTGTAAGAAGTTGTCTGTCGCGATACGAGTAGATATTCCTAGCAGTTTCAAATTTGGTTTAAAGAGTTAAATTGTTTAAAGCCACACCAAAGAAACAATATTCCAAAGAGTGTTTTGTTTATTTCACTTCAGCCATTCATCACTGTGAATAAATATTAAGATCTCATTTCACTCAGAATGTTTATATTCTATATAAGTCGCGGTTTCTGGTCTGGTTGTAGGTTTGCGCAACCACCACTTTTACCACAACCTTTATTGAATTCTTACTACTGTTAACAGCATTTCAATTAGTTCTTGGAATGAAATGGAGTGGAATTGAATGGAATTTAACTGAGGGAGGCACGGATGGCCCAGCATTGCGACCTGTTAAGATCTATTACGCTAACCCTCGATAAGGAATGAGTTGCATGCCACAGATCCCCTACGCGCACCGACCTAACCACATGACTCCCTTAACGACCGGTCCCTACAGCCGACAAAATCCAAGTACCATTCCTGCTTCGGCAAATTCCCCCAAGGTCCCCCTGTCGGTCCGAGGCGAAACTCCTCCCCCGAATAGGTCCGCCTCGGGTGCCATTGCAGAAGCTATCCAACATCGCTTAACTACATTCCACGGAGGCCTGTCGAGACAGTCAGCAGCTTCGGGAGGCCGCCGGTAGAGTGATCTGAAAAACCAGAAACGGGATGATGAGGAAAGGATAATGGGGAGGATAGGAAATGGCGAAGATGAGTGGGTTCCAATCGCATGATAAAGTTACCTGATATTCATCCATAGGAGTGAGGGAAAAACCCCGAATAAACCTCACTCAGGCAATTCGTCCTGACCGGTAATCGAACCCGGGACCGCTGGGTTCGGAGTTACACTCGCTAACCCCTCAGCCACAACGGTGGACTCAATTGGTTTTCACTCAGCAGCGATTCTTTCAAAGCTCTCCGCAATCGACAGCTACACAGCTTCGTTTACGTTCAGTCCAGCGAAATAGGCCTATGGTAATTACTCTGTCACCCAGCAGAAATCGAAATTCTCTCTTGGGCACTTCTCTTGTGCGTGCATCTGGCCTATCTCTTTCGCAATTAACACCATTATGATCTGTATGAAAAATTCTGGTGACAGCCAGCTTCCAACATTTGCGGCACTGGCAAGTGAGTAGTGAGTAGTGTGTTGTCGCTGTTTGGCTACAGCCTTAATGTATTTAAACTTGACAGTGGCTCAACTTTCGACCAATACATTTTCAGCATGAACTCGGTGCCAGAGTGCTGTTAAAACGCTTTCGTTTGCATTCCGCTGAAGAGAAGTTGGAAATGAAAATTTGGAGAAATATCCACTCAGCTCTAAACGTAGAGCAAACTATAAGAAAGAGATATACTGTACATATCATGGAATAAGAGACATTTCCGGCATTGGGAGTGATTTCAATTCATTTGCTCATAGCAAATAACGTCTAAACGTAGAATGGTGTCACTTTTTAAGTAGGACTAGAAGTTTTCATGGAAGATGTTTATTTATTTGTCTGTTTATTAATAGTTTATTTATTTTTATTGTATCTATTTATTTGTTCATTTATTTATTGATTGATTTTATCGTAAAAAAAATCCTTCACATTTGTTACTTATTTATTTCGAGTTAAATCACGAACCGCCACTATTGTATACAATTACAATTAGGCCTACGTACTGGAATAGTGGAATAGTGAGCCCAGTGCTGGAAACAAAAGTACCCTCAGACTCACTGCGATGTTCCTGAAAATACCTTCAGTCGTTGGTGCTATCTGATACGTTTGATCTGAACATGCTAGAAGGGGGAGTGTCGCACCCACCAATGGCAGTTCTAGAACGCACGTGCTGATGGACTGTGCCTCCGCCCATCAATAAAGGAGACGATTCCTTCGCAGAGTTTTTATCATAGACGGCATACAGTACAATGCCGAAATAGCAATAGAAGCAACGACTAGGATGAAGTTACAGAGGCACCTTAAAAGTTTTCTTCAAAATGGCCAACTTCTTTCCATTTTTATTTCTTATTATAGGAAGCACTTTATTAAGAAAATGTAGGCTATGTATTTTGATATTTCCACGGATATAAATTACACTTTTTCAGCATTTAACATACCAAAAATATTTCTAGACATTCCATTTACCTGTCTATCGTTTTCTTTGTCTGTCTTCCGACAGTTAATTATACTAAAATAGTGGACGAATATTATCCATAATTTAACCGGAAGCGACGTACATAAAAATACAATATTTAGGCCTAAGTATAAAATTAATGGTCCTTTATTTAAAACGAAACGAATAAAATGACGCACTGCTTAAAATAATAAAAGTCCTCGATTTTAATCACCATTTTTATTGCATATAATTAATCAGATAATGAAACTGTTTAGAATGGAGAAAGTTACACAACGCAGAACTGCACGCATTGTATTCTTCACCTGATATAATTAGGAACATTAAATCCAGACGTTTGAGATGGGCAGGGCATGTAGCACGTATGTGCGAATCCAGAAATGCATATAGAGTGTTAGTTGGAAGGCCGGAGGAAAAAAGATCTTTGAGGATGCAGAGACGTAGATGGGAGGATAATATTAAAATGGATTTGAGGGTGTGGGACATGATGGTAGAGATTGGGTTAATCTTGCTCAGGATAGGGACCGATGGCGTGCTTATGTGAGGGCGGCAATGAACCTCCGGTTTCCTTAAAAGCCATAAGTAAGTTATTTATTAGCGACAAAAAATTTAAAGCTATTATATTTGTATTTAATTGTTATTTGCAGAATTGTTCCTACAATAGATTGGAAATTTTCCAAGTTTACCGCCATCACTTGAATAACACACACAGAAAGAACGATGAAAAATAAATATAAATTACATTTCCAGAACCTATAGATTCTTTAATCCTTAATGGTGCTATAAGTAAGCCTACTTGTACTGACGTAGAGTTACAGATATACCCACTAACGTTAATATTTCGTTGAAGAAATTGAGTTTCTACGCTCAGAGGAAGTGTGTACGAGAAAGTATAAAACTACACAATGTGAAATAAAAGAGGTTCTTGCTATATTTTTCCTTCATCAAAATATAAAATGACAAACAATTTATCAGAGCGATCGTTTCAGTAAGTTGAATAGAAATAAAATGATCAAAGATAAACCTAAATTGGATCTCAAGAACTTATTGGTTTTTCAATTCTTAATGGTCCTGTGGGTTCTAATGAGGGTGTCTACCGGTAACAAATGTAACTAAAAAGTAACCAATTTAAGCAATTGGTAACGAAAATAACGAATTTAAAAGACTCGAATGATCGTGGACGAAATGATGCATTTTCTTCTGCTTCACTTATTTGAAGGGTTCAGAGCCATAGTGGGCCAAATGCCATTTATTAAAAACGGAGAAAGCGAGGGTTAAATTTAAGTGAATACCATAGTTTAATGAAGATCGACATATCATTTAGTTTAGTTGCTATATATTTCCATTGGTAATAACTTTATTTTAACCCTTGTTTTCTACGGTTCTAGTAAATGGCGCTTGGCCCACTATGGTTCTGAACTATTCAATTAATCTTGGTGCCGCTGCCTGAGTTGCGGTAGTCGGTAGTCAGCGATTACATATGCGAGCCTAAACAGTGTAGCGTGCTGGGAGAGAAGTTGGCTGCACGTCCGTTGAAATGAAGATCAGAGAACTTCAGAAGCCAGTCTGATGGCAGGACGTAAGATGACTAAAATGTGATTAATGTTTTTTTCACCTTGCTTGTGAGTAATCATTAAGTTGTGTTAAATAAAAGTAACTAATTTTTATTTCACATTTTCAGTAGATACCCAGAGTAATGCACAATTCAAGAACGTTAATTAACATTAATGTTTCGCTAAAAATTCCTCTAAATTATAGATATGATATCGTTCCTTTAAGAAGCCATCTCTTCGCCAGTATAACCAAAGCCACCGTTTTTGGAGCGTGAAATAATTAATGGGAACGTTGAGAGCGAGTATCATCTTTGCCGCAGTCTGTAAGCGAGAAAACTTACAACGTGATTGGAAAATTGCTGAGGTGACTTGTGTCTAGAAGGTGGTGCCACTCTCAGCTGAATTGGTAATAATGCCACTGTCTGGGCACTGTACACAAGGACACACCTCAGAAACGCAAAGTGAGAGTATCTTGCCTTTGTCGCAGTCTGTGGACGATAAGACTGACGACTATGATTGGCACATTGCTGATGTGACGTATATTTGGGTGGTAACATTCTCAGCTGCACTGGCTCACTGACTGGGATTGTACTGAAAGACACGCGCCGTAAACGTTGGCGCTGGCTGTAGTCTGTAAATAGGTCTAGGCACCCAGCTTCCGACAATAAAATGATCGGATTTCTTACAAACCTATTTCGAGGTTAGCTAGGAAATTAATTAAACATCAGTGATCAAGTGAAACATATAACATGTTAAATTGGTTGTTCAAAACGGCATAAGTGTGATGGAGAAGATAAAGGGGAAGAGTTTTCGAATGTTTCAACTGTCCAGCAGCCTTTTCGAATGCCAAATATCAACAAAGCGATTTCTTCCAATTCCATTTCGGTACTGATACATGTATTATTGCAATGAAGACGTTTTATTATACATAAATATATTTTATGCTCGACCATGCCGAAATGTAGTAATTATACACCTGATAGCAGTCCTTTAATGAATGTCATTAAAGTACACCTACTCATTAAAGTACATGTGTTCAGCCAATGACAACTCAGCTTACAGGTGTTCAGCCAATGACAAGTCAGCTTTGTACCGTTATAAAACCGCAAGTAGGGCCTATCGATTATTCTCGGATATGCAATCGAAAGAGAATTAGCGAAAAGTCACGGAGGCTGGAAATCCAATACTGTCGCGGAAGGTTATGTTCTGTCACTATAATAATTAGCGTTAATTGTAAACATTATTCAAATAAATTCAATTTATCATCTCGTTTTTCAATGTCGAATTCAATAATCAAGGTTATATCAAGTTTAACGGGATTATATCAAGGTCAATGACATTATTGTTACTCGGAAAAAAATCAATACTTTCGCGTCTGCGCACATCTCACAATTCACGACCTAGAACAAGGTCACTTCCGATCTTGTCAGATACAAATAAAATGTATACATCTGAATAATTTCAAGTTAGAAATATGGTCGAGCATAAAAAGTCGTATGAAACTCGCCTATAATGGTAATTAAGAATCTCGTATGAAAATTATGAAACTCGCTTGCGCTCGTTTCATAAACAAACATACTCGCTTCTTAATTACTATCATTATAGGCTCGTTGCATAATGTACTATTATGCCATCCTAGCATTATAAACAGGTTGTTACTACATCCAATATAGTGCGTAATCGGCTTATTATGACACGTGTGCTAATAATTGTAATGACGTATTCGCTATGACGTACTACCGGAACGCTTGGGTGCTCTGTACTCTACACTCGAATTTATAGTCTTACCTGTTCTGACATTACGCTAGTGTAACTGTTTCGTTAGACAGGTTGACATTTTTGGCATTCCGCCAGGCCACAAATTTGTTGTACTCCCTCTCATAAAAATCCATAGTCTTTCCAGTACTAGCATAGTCTATGTCTATTTCGCTGCGTTAATTACTTCTTCCGGAACGTCAGCCATTTTTTATCCATTCTCTGTTCAATCCCACTGCCAGGCGCAACTAACCAGTACGATCAATACGAACATATAAACACTTATGTCAGCTATAGATGCAGAATTATTTCATAATTTATTTCCTACAATTTATAATGCTAAGATGCCATAAAGTGTTGTATCCAACTCGTGGATAATCTTATTATGACACTCGTGAAAATTGTCGTATGAACGATGTAATTAATAATATTACTCGACCGAGGCGAGTGGAGCCGCGGACGTAATGTGAACTATCGCGATGAGGTATTACGAACGCAGGAGCAGTAGCGCCACGGCTCCGGGCTGCAGGACTCCACTGGCCTTGGTCGAATAATACTGTCATATCTTTCAAAATATTAAACACTGTTGTAGCGTTACTACTGAGCATTTTCGACACAAGTAAATGGAATTCTACATCTCACGGTTTAGTTTCCCTTGTTTAAACACCTATGGTTGCGTGACTGGAGGCAAATAACTCACAAATAAAACAAGCCATGTTGAGATTAAAAATTTGGAAGGTTCTCTCGTGACGCCAGAGCTCTGACGTGCAGGGTCCTGGAACGAGCAAACATTGGAGCCCAGTCGGAGAGATTGCAAGCCCGTTAGCATTCATCAGTCAATAAGGCACTCGACTAAGTAATAAGCAATTTTCTGAGCCATTTACTGAATAAGCAGAGATGTTAATCTGCAACTCAGAACACTACAGCATCGATCAGCAGTTCCATAGACAGTAGAATTGGTTGATTGATTTCCAGCGCCGAACAATAGACAATAGAGTCATTGACACTTTTCTACCGGCCTCAGATTAAATGATAAAGGTTTCAAATTTCTTGTCTCGTACATGTACAGTCTTAGAAATAATTTATATTTCCAAAGTCCCCGAAAGGAGGCACTGCGCATGATCAGACGACGAGCGAAGAGGTTCACAAGTGAATCACTAGTTGAGGTAATAACAAGGGAATTGAATTTAACGTAAATACATAGTGTGACAAAAACTTTTTCCACCAACAAGAGTCACGCCATCAATTGTTTCTAAGACTGTACAGACTGCACGTCGGCGAGTATCGCTACACTGTGAAGGTTGTAAACGAGAGAAATGTTGAGTTAACACCACAGTCTAATATATACAGTCGCGCAACTTCAACAGTTTTTTTGCCAACATTCGCGACACTAGCGCCCAAGCGGCAGGCAAGGCACTGGTCATAGGGTTGATACAGCCAGCACGTGCTTTAAAGGGATGCTAGATGTTATAATAACGTTTTAATCATGCGTCGGAATAAAGGCAATGTGTGCAATGACGAAAATCGCAGTAACAACAAGTTTAAATCTCCGAATTTGTCGTTCTTCAGATTCCCTAAAGACCAAGAGAAAACCATAACTCAGTCATAACCAATAAGCCACGTTGTAGGTAGCCTACGTATTGTGTTCTATAAAACATTATTTTATTACTTATCAGTTACCTATTTGTATGTCAGGAAGGACAGTTTAAATAAAAACAAAGTAAATACCTGTTACAGTATATTATTTATTTTGCAGAGATCATATGTGTAAATGTGTAACCATTCCGATTTTGGATAATATATCTACAGTTTTTAATGCAAGTAATTCCATAATTTTTGTATTCGTGTTTTTTTCTTTATATTTTTCAAAAGTTGAATGTTATATAGCATTCAAGTAGGTATCATAGTGTTAATTTTGCAAGAATTCATGGAGTATAGTAATCCTTTTGCAAAATATTCACTTCTTGAATAAATCCAGACTGTCAATAAATTTCTGATGTGTTGGTGTAGATTCATGTGGCAGACGTATTAAGTTCTCAAGAAATAAAAGAGCCTTTTTAAATGTAATTAATATAAAAAGCAATCTTTTCTGTAATAATTTGCATGACTGTTATTGGTGTTGATTTTACATTCCCAGTGATTATTTGAGCCATTCAGTGCAGAAGTGGTGTAAGTCAAAATCAGGCCATGAGGTTTAAAGTAAAAATTCTGTAAAATACAGTGCAAAGTAGCAATTAATATATCCTTCGTGCTATTCACTGACTATTAATAGTTTAAATACATTCAATATTAACTGCCGCTTTGCGCTGTATTTTACAGAATGTTTACTTTAACCCTCATTACCCGTTTTTGACTTATACCACTTCTGCTCTGAAAATAAAATTAGGCCTACATTTTCTGAGTTAATTGAAGTTACAATTTTTTCAACAAAATTGTGTGTTCATTTATTTGTTCTCACCTACGTTATATTAACAGTAAGTGCATGTAAATTACGTATTATATAGGTAGGATATGTTAAAATTAGGCATTATGTGCGAAAACTGGAAATGTAATGTAAAATGCGGTAAACTTGCCATAAAATTTTAAACCATAACATCAGCACTATTTGTGACTCAAAATAATAAAGGAAATACCGGTTCTTAAGAAATGGAAAAATAATGAACTTCATATTAATGTTTAAATCCTCCCCTTTTCTTTATTTTCAAGTTTGCCTCAGCCGCAGAGTTTACCCCAATTTGCGGTATGCAAATTCGTTAATTTCTCAGGAAATAGGGAGAGGAGTTCACCACGCAATGTACCCTACGAGATATGCCCTACAATTTTGAAGCTACTAATTTTTACTCTTCTCACAGAAAATACAAAGTTCCAATGATTCATAAATATATTTAGGAATGAATTGAATTAACCGACCACGCAACGAACAATTATATTATTTCAAACCATGATACGTGATCAGGGCCATGATTCAGTTGTAAGGAGCAGAAAGAATTACGTTTATTCCCAGCTTCTGAAACTTGTAAATTAACTGCGTGTGAAATTCTTCCAGGATTCTAAAGTAGAATTAATAAGAACCATATACACTTATTGTATAGCATAAAAATATAAAATAAATTACGCAAAACCCGTTTTCTGATGTGTTATCATATGTCGTGTGCACACTTTTAACTTGCCTGCCGCTAGAGGGCTACTGACGCGCCAGCTGTCAAATGTTGGCATATTTTATACGTATGAGTTGCGTGACTGTATCTATTAGACTGTGTTAACACTTTCCAGTATTCCTTCCTAATGGTCATCTTAGTCACTCAGTTATTACATTTATTACTAACATTTAAGTGTGCTTAAATACGACAGACTCATGTCAGGAGTACTGGCATGTAAGGCAGAGAGCCCACTAATATGATAGTGATACGACAAAAACACTGATTCAACACAAACTATGATAGCAACATGACAGCAAAGTGACCTGGTACTCACTGGACTGATTCATACATACAACATGTCGTCGGAGGATGAGGACGTTCTCAATCTAGTTAATTTAGCTAATATCAAATTACAGTGACAGAAAACATAGGAGACGATTCTGGGTGCATCCTTTTTGGTATGCTAATTTAGAACAACGCGGTGCTTTTAATCTGTTCAAAGAATTAAATATATACCCAGAAAGATTTAAAATATTCTACAGAATGAGTAGAGAAACATTTAATCTGTTGGTACAGAAAGTCGGATCTGCAATTTAAGCTTATAAGAAGAACACTAACTTCAGGATTTCAGTCAATGCTGAAGAACGCCTTCTGATAACTATCAAGTGAATAGGCCTATATGTTTATACATCAGATAAATAATAATTGTTCGTTTCTCGTCCACATCAAAGTAAACATGTGTTTACATATATTGATATAGGGATACCGCAAGGAACAATTTTGGGACCTATTTTATTTCTAATATATGTTAATGATCTGCTAAATATAAATTTAGAAAAATTTAATAAATCTATATATTCATATGCGGATGATACAGTAGTTATTTTCAGTGGTTTTTCTTGGCAGGAAGCATATAGAAATGCTAATATAGGTGCTAACATTGTTAAAAAATGGCTTAATTCCAACTTCCTTTCTTTAAATATATCTAAATCAACTTTAGTACCTTTTTCGTTAACAGCTGCCACTGTTCAAAATTTAAAATTTAGCGATAAATATAGACTAATAATACACAGTGAAAATTGTTTAGATCCCAAAAGTTGTAAATGTCCACGTATGTCAAATATCTGGGTATCATTATTGATCAGAATTTAAAATAGCCTCATCACATTACTTATCTTTGTAAGAGGCTTCGTAAAACAATTTATAAATTCGTTAATCTTCGATGCTACTTATCTATTAGAGTTCTACGAAATGTTTATTTGGCCATTATTCAGTCTATCATTCAATATGGTATAATTGTTTGGGGTGGAAGTACAAAAATTAATCTTAGTCCGTTAAATTTACTACAAAAACGAATAATTAAAATTTGTTTGAAGAAACGTTTCGATTATCCAACTAAATTAATTTATTCTGAATTTAATGTATTTAATATTGAACAAATTTATAAGTATACGCTGTTAAAATTTTATCATAAAAATCGTAATAAGTTTGTATTACAGACACACAATTATGACACAAGACGAAATATTAATTCAACATTAGTAGAACCTAAATGTCTCACATCTGCTGGTCTAAAGCATAGCATAAATTTTGGCCCTCGGTTGTACAATGCTTTAATTAAATTACACCCAGAACTTCTAACATGTAACCCACTAACATATAACAAGAAAATTAGGAACGTGTTAATATCTTCAATTTGATTAAATAAATTTATAGTCTATGTGTATGAATTAATCAATCTATATTATATTTGTATTCTATAATTTTGACATATATTAGTCCTACTTTTCACGTGCGATATTATTCTTCTCTAGTGTTAATATTATATTATATAATTCCATTGCCGCTGTAATTATATTTTAGTTCCTATTTTATTTTACTTATTTATTTATATTATTATTATTAATTATTATTATTATTATTATTATTATTATTATTATTTATTTTAATATTATATCTGAACTGCGACCGAGCACGAGCGCTGCTCATTCGGTCTCAAATTTTGTTAATACTACTGTATCTTCCTTTTATATTGCTTGTATTATTTTATTTGTATTTCTCTTTGTTTGTTTTGTAATTATATTTCTTTATTCTGTATATTTGAATTTAAATAAATAAATAAATAAATAAATAATATGTTTATAGGGTAGAGGAGCGAATTACCGGACAGGTCCTATTTACGGACACTCCTAACATTTTGTCATTTTGTGCTTATACAGAATCCTTTATATATTCCTTTAGCTAGTCAATGGAAAGCAGTAATATTCTAGAGCTGATTGCGACACAAGGGAGTGAGATAGTGTTTGAAATCCGAGCTCCAGTTAGCGGAAAGTGAGCAAAGGTTATTAGAATATCTTTATATTTCGCCCTGTTATAATATTGAGCGGTAAATTATTCTGTGTAAATAAGATAAAATGATTTTGCAATAGGTTTATTATGTTTTCAATCCGAAAAATAGATGTAGTATCAAAAGACATGGCAAATCTTTAATAAGTTCAATAAAGGCCATATTGAAATTAGGATCGTCTCTCATCTTAACTCTTGTATTACCAACTCACAACTGATACAACAAAAAGTGGAGCATACAGCACTGTGAGCGACGCAACACAACACAGATAGTGTCGAGTTGTCTGATCAGATGAGTGGGCTTCCGTTCATTTCATATTAAGGGTTATATAAGAACATACACGTTAGCAACAAGCAAAGCATCAAATCCGTGTCGTGTTGCTGTCGCTTGTCGTTCCAGTGGGCGCTCTGCCTTAAAGAACTCATGCGGGACAAAATTCCGGCACACTGGCGACACTAATATAACCTCGGCAGTTGAAAGCGTCGTTAAATGAAATATAATTTAAAAATAAATATAACTGGATTTTCTAGCTGTGTTTGGTAGATAGACAATTCTTTATTATACGGAATGACCCACTTAAATCTATCAACTGAATATTTTCTGTTTATGATTCATATAATAAGAATTAAGAAGTAAGTTTGGAGGAAGCAAAATGAAGGAATTTGTACTCTTCCTTCAAGCCATAACAGTGTGAGAGTAACAAGATCCCACTTCCATATCTTGTGGAATATTTTGGATAGATCTATAGATGTTGAGGAATAAAGATTAATGCAATGCATCGTAAGTTCATAAATCATCACATCACTTTCGGTCATTCAGGAAAGTCACGACAGGATGTCTGTTTTGGCAAACAAATGAATGTCTCTGTCGCACATTTTCATTTCCGGCTTCAAATAATTTGTGTATTCTCCATGATAGGTTTCCAGCATAACGCTAAGTTGTCCAGCGGCAGGACCGCCACCTTGATAATCTCTTGTGAACAGGCTTTGAAACACAATTTCCTGCATTTATCCCGACGTAACTCGTTGCCTCCTTTGTTAAAATAGATTGCACTACAAGAAGTTAAGGCTGAAAATTACATAGGAGTGGCAATGTAAACTGTATGAGAACCCCTTATGGCCGTTTGTTATAATTACAGCAAGATACGCGCATAAGAAGAGAATTTTTTAAGTAAACCAGGAGATAAATTCGTAATATAACAAAATGAAAAGATTTCCGAAAGAAAGGGCTGAAAAATATGATTTTGAAAAGACTCGCAAGAAGTACAGAAACCATTCTTACTATGACTGATATTTTTACATTCTGTATCGAAGATTTAAATAACAAAAACAACTTTGGCCCATACAGTGAAACATGTCAAGGTGTTCACTGTTCATCACTTCTAAATCGACGATTTTATTCCTCCGTAAGTCGAAATGTTGAAACGCATTAGTAATTAACCTCCTTAAGATAGCTAGACATTATTGCGAATACGGGGCAGAAAGAATATACTCCAAACGTCTCTTTCTAGATATTGAACTTAGAAAAAAAGTCAGAGTGAGGCTGTGTCGGGGACACGGCCGTAAGTTTTTACATGAATACGCCTGATTTAAATTGACGATCTCTTTCGTTTGGCATCAAAATCAGCGCGCTAGCCCGTCAGAATTGCGAGATATACTACCTGGAAAATTTCGCCTACTCCCAGAACGGCCTCCAGTCGCAGCTGACCCTCTCCCACGTCTCGCGCTTTCGCGGAGCCAACTCAAGGCCATACTCATATCATAGTCCAGTAGTGTCAGGGTTGTAAGCTCCAATACCGGTTGTGGAGCTAGATCGGAGCTTGAACTTGCTTATGTCTGTGGAAACACCGGAGCACGCAACCAGTCTAGTGGAGCGCTCCGCTCCGTTTAGTCCCTGTCTGACATCGCTGTCATAGTCGAACGAAACCACATACAGTATATTTCAATCGCATTACTATCACAATATTATAGTATCGGAAAGAATCACTCTGTACAAGTTATATCGCCGTTTCCGTTCTGGTATCGCATGTGTCGGTCTGATTTTAAAGAAGTATTCATGTTAAAACATCGGCATAGACTTATTCGTATATATAACGTATCACACGTAAACCTACTTCTGAAGGAACCTTTAGTACTTTCAAGGACAGGTTCTTTCCAACCTCTCCCATTGTCTGCAAAACATAATTTGAGTGATTTGTGTATAGTGCAGTAAAGTTATCCTCCACTCACCCAAATAGTAACTTCAAACCAATTTCATTTTTCCTCACAATGTAGAAGTACATTAATATCTTAGTGCAGTCTATTTCTTTACTAGTCTACAGTATATGAA
Organism: Periplaneta americana; assembly: GCF_040183065.1. Taxonomy (NCBI): domain Eukaryota; kingdom Metazoa; phylum Arthropoda; class Insecta; order Blattodea; family Blattidae; genus Periplaneta; species Periplaneta americana. Next base: position 90,785,166 of record NC_091129.1, on the reverse strand, counting down.
GCTATTTGTGTTGGCGCGTGAGTTTTGTTAATCATTTCTACATCATCATCATCATCATCATCATCATCATCATCATCATCATCATCATCATCATCATCATCATCTAAAGAACTTCAGGAAGTAGCCTATGGTTCACTCCAACTCTTAGGAAAATTCATCTAACCAACTTATTCTTGAACGTCTCAACGTCTCTTAAGTTCAGTAGAGATGATAAGAGCGTAGTTACTTCGATTATAAATTTGATGATGCAATTCAAAATAAATTGGTGGTTACTTATCACTCAGGTCGAATATTGGAAACAGGTGATAAGTTTTCCAGAAATTACGGGTCATCACCACACATTTTTCATTTTTCAATTTTCAAGTCTAGTAAAATTTTATCTCGTGTTCTCGCATTATAGAAGCCAATAAATAGGGAGCAATAAATCTTAATCAATCATCGTTCGGCTGATACATGACGAAATTTTGACACAGCTGCGTAACTGTTTGTTTTTTGGTGTTCCGTAATCCGGAAACTCATCAATTTTCAGAACAGTTTATACATTGACGCACGACGATATTCAATCGAATAGTCTGCCGTTCTTATTTTATGGGTCTCTTTCATTAATAAAATTATTATAAATTGAGTAATATAATATGCTTGAAATTATATGGTGTCAGCTGCCAACAATACAATAATGCAGAAAATGTTTCCGTATTTTATGCATTAAGAAGTTTTCCAGCTTCAGCTTTTTGGTTTATTCAACAATATTGTTTTTCTACAGTAATCTCAATATATGTTTTGATTTATCTACCGAAAATCAAAACACAAGGGGTTTTAATTGACTTTTACACGATTAGGAGAAAGTATACAGGGTATAAGGGTATAAGTGCTATTATTTTAGCTGATGATTATTTATGTCATAAGGAAGAAAAAATGTTCTCACAATTTTTTCATAATTACAATATTTAACTAATTATAATTAAAGTTTATAATAATAGACATTTGGCAACGTTGCTGGATGGGGAGGAAGGGGTTTACAAATACACTGAACAGCTCAAGCGGGTACAGACATACCAGTACAAAACAGATGCTCTGTTCTAACGCAGGAGCGTACCATGACAACACTGTTTTTTTTTTTTTTTTTCATAAAACGAGCAGGAAATAGAAATTGTCAATCCCATTAATTGAACATTATGTTAAATTTCCATTTTATTTAACAATATTGCTCCATTTTTTATTGTACGTCTAAAAAAATAAACAATTAGGTCCATATTCATAGACATTCTTAGCGCAGGCTTCCGGTGGATGATCAGCGAACTAACGTTTTTCGTATTCATAAACCAGTGTTAGCGATATGATATAACATGAATCCTGTACAAGTAACCAGTCGATAGCCGGGGCTAGTTTAGCACGCTCGTAGCGCGGGCTAGCGAAATGTTTATGAATAGTACTCTTATGGTTAACTGCACAAAATCACACGAACTTTTTTTCTAATGCAAAATTTTAATCCCTCCCGCTTCCATAAAGCAGTACCATTTTGAAACAAATTTCTGGTTGTGTGATTTTCGAAACGGGGTAAGAGGCCTGTAATGAAATTTGAGATAGTGCTACAAAAGTTCGCCGATTAGGTAATCTTCTTTGCTGAAAACGTTGACGGTACATCCTTCTTGCCTCACTTGAATTATGACTACTTTCTCAAAAAGTTAATAACATAAAATGATATTCCTAAATTGTGAATGACATTGTAAGTTGTTTATCGAATACCCTGTATTGAACTGCCATCCGCTGGGCAGTAGAGCTATGGACAGGGAGCTTGAACTCAGCTGACATGTACTGTACGTATGTCTATGCACAATACTGCCTGCTGAACGTTGCCAGGTTTCTCACGCCAGAATATTAACAAATTTAAGCATGCATTATTATTTAATTTCACGAAAACGTAACAGAACACATAAATATTTATTTAAACTAATATTAACTCTTTGCTAAATATACCTACTGATATAATTGTTTTCGTAATTCTGCTAACGATATAAGCAGTATAACGCAAATAAAATAAGAAAAGAAATATTTTTTCTGGGAAAACTATCAAATTTTGACCGTATGTCGTATGGACATTTTTTGATCCTGTAGACCGTTCCCGACGACTGTGAAAAGGACGGCACTTGTGCCCCTCATACCTTACATAAAGATTAGAAGAAATAAAGTACTCCAATACAATTAAATGGAACAATTGAATAATACCCACGGTAGAGCAACATTTGTAGTCGACGTTACTCGCTGGCAACTAGTCACCGAGCCGTGTCAAACAAAAGACATTCGAAATGGTGGTAGTAAAATTCACGACTATATTCTTAAATAATTCACTCCATTAGTCAAGTGCAAGGTTTATGCAGTACATCGGCGGTGTTTTGAATGCACCAAAAGAAAATGCAGCTGTAGTAAGATCTTAAAGCAGGTTATCACAACGAAATAAAGGGGAGAAAAAGGTGTGTTTCAGGGAATATCATTCAAAATATGAAGAGAGTAAATTTACGGTTAATGTTCAACAGAGCGTTAAATGCGTAATTATGATCGCGTTACCGTTTTATTTGTGGTCTAGAGATAATACCTCGTCTTTTACGAAGACAACTTTTAGTGGCCACGAAATTATTCACCGCTTTCATCATATTATTGTTTATCAACATTACGAATCAAAAACTATCATAAGGGTCATGATCGACAGGATCATCTTGGCTGTCTGCGCATACGCGGACTTGGTTAATAAAAACATAAACTAACCAAACCTAACTTTCGTATAATATGCAAGATGTGTAACCGGAGGAAGAAGGGATCTTCTTGATTTTATCTGGAATCTACACACGAAAATAAATTCAAGTAAGGATCACGCTGCCACTGCATGGGAGGCCCGCGCATGCGCCACAGCAAAAGTTTTTGTCGCGAGCCCCACATCTAAGCCACGTAACCTACTCGCAATATTTACGCAAATACATCTTGTCGCTAACAGTGATCTATCTTTCAATAATGTTTAGAACGGTAGGGAAGGATAGGGAGAGGGAAGGGGAGGGGGGGGGGGTGGGGGAGGGGGAGGGGGAGGGGGAGGGGGAGGGAGGGGAAGGAAGAGAGAGGGGGGGAGAGGGGGAGGGAGAGAAAGAGAGAGGAAAAAACAAATTTCTCTTTCTAACGATGCCACAGGCCAACGTTATGTCCTTATGTTGAGACATTGTGTATTTAGTTTAATTTGATCGTAACCGTAAACGGCACTATTCAATGCTACTGTAGCAAATTCTCCAGTTTAGCTAATTAAAATATTTAGGGGGGGGCCTATTGACTTACTAAAATACTAAACTGTCTGATAAATGTATTATTGTACTATCTCATCATTAAAACTATGATGGAATATGCGTTTTCAGATCCATTTTAACTATACACACTCCATTCTTAATCTTACATAAAAAAGCCTGTCCCCGTGAATCACGAGTAACTGAAAGAAAATAGTCGTATTTTTCAAGAACAGTCTTTATAGCCTATTAGTATTTGAAAGTTCCGAGGAAGATTATAAACTTTAACAGATTTAATGCTTTTTTCTATTTTAACTTTGGTTCTCTGTCCATTAGAAAATGTGAAAGATAACTGACCTTTGGTCCTTTCTAATATTTCTTCAACAATGTCAGTTGAAATACATTTAATGAAGACTTACCGTGTCACTCCATTCAGTTGAAACATCTGTAGTTGTTCTTCCTTTAGTCGGAGATCTTCATAAATCCGTCCATGCAGTATATATGGTTCTAATCGAGGAATATCTTGCTCGGTGAAGGATACCACAAGCGTTTGTTTCCTTTCTATCATTATAATTCTTATCGAATAAATATCAGAAGACTTAATCAAAAAGGTATACACGGAAAATTGTACAGAAACACGTAAAAAATTATCCACAATTTATAAACTCAACAAAAATCACTGTAATAGGTCTATATGTCACTTATGTAACTGGAACACTCGATACTCGGATAGTACAACCGCGTGCGTACCCTACCAAGGCTTACTCGCAACTGAATCAGTTTGGATGGCGTCCCCTACCATAGAACAATATCTGAACTCAAATTATTGAAAATACAATGTTGGCAAATAAATTCTAGGGAGGTGATAAAACAAACAAATGCTAGGGAGTTCATAAAAAGACAAATGCTAGGAAGGTGATTAAAAATCGTAGGTTAAGCAGCTATGATTGGTTGAAACACGTCGTTCCGTACCATTTTATTGGTCAAAATGTAGTATGACGTAGTAAACGTGAAATAGTCGTGTTAAAATTGTTACTGTGATGCTTTGTAACTATGGAAACGAATACATATAAGAAACACTGGTAGCCTATATTTTTTCGAATATACGAAGAGCTATAACATGAGAATTTATGAATACTCAAGTTTACTATTATATGAGCGACTAAAAATACTTGCAGATCAATTCATATTCTAACGCCAGAATGGATTTAGTGAGTAAAGAACCTGCATTCACAATATATTATTTACTCCAAGGCACGTCATGGACAAATGAAGATTATTTTAATTATAAATCCATATCAATTTCCTTGATACTGAAAAAGCTACTGATATGGCGAAGAGGCAAGTTTTATTGAAGATTTTACAAGATTAAAAGATTTCAAATGTATTGCTATAGAGCATTATGGAAATATACAAGAGTAATGTGCTAAACATAAATACTAATAACAACAAAATGAAACACTCGAAACAAATTAATAGAGGAGTAAGACAAGACTACCTCTTGTCTACGACGTTATTGAATGTAGGCTATATATTTATCAAATAATTTTATAATTTATTTGTTTAAGAAATTAAAATTCAAAATGACACGACATTAACCACATTATTAGGCCTATAGTAAATAACGTAATATCTAAATTAGAGGATGATTTACAAAGAACAATATTCACATTAAGTAGCATTTCAGAAAAATTAGGAATTAGCATTGCTTATAAATATCAAGGTTATGACCTTCAAAATTCAAGAGGCAATAAGACCCAAAATATTAGATGAATATAAAATATTACAAACAAATGTAACGAATTCTTTCGATCACCTGGGTTGTGACGTGTCATATGAACGAGAAAAGAATATTCCTAGAAAAATTACAAAATTTTGTAAGATGTTAGGAATGATAAATCAAGTTAATAAATCGACCAGATTAAAAGTGTATAACACACTTACTATTCCAGTTCTGCTGTGCTTGGGAAAGGTGGCATAAGTCAGTTTCCACAAACATTTTAAAATAATTTATTGACAATTTACGGAACATCTGCTCGCTTGGGAAGAGAAACATAAGTATTTCTCCCATTACAATAATTCGTACAAAAGGAAATCAAATCAACATCAAACCAGTGTAAAGACATTTTTTTTTCCTTCTCCTGTAAAATTAAACATTTTTACTTGTGCCACTTTTCCCGAGCACTACAGAGTTATAACATACAGTAGCGAAATTTGGACAATTAGAAAACAAGATGAAAAGAGATTGATGTGACAGAAATGAAATTTTTAAGGAAAACTGCGGTATACACTTTGTTAGATTACAAGAGGAACTAGGATATTTTAAAAGAAATGGAAAGTATATGAATATTAAAAAATTATTGCAGAAACTATTTTATGTAATACTCGTATATAATTTAACTCAAATCTCTTCATTTTAAATCAAAGATATTAATTTCATATGCAAAGAAGAAACCGAAAACTTTCATCTGTTCTTTAGCTGTAGTAAATGATTTCGTGTTCCTTATAAACTATGATTAAGGGATAGAAGTTAACGAGTGAATTATTCTGAAGTGCGTAAAATTACAATGAGAAAACATGTGTTATTTTATGACATGATTTTTTTTTTAGAAAAAGTGAAGTGTTCTAAAGAAATTGAAACGATGTATAAAACAATGAAAGCCATAAATCAGTAGTCGTTACATGAAAAATATTTCTAGCCGAAAGCTAGCACAACATTAAAGAATATGCAAAGCATTAGATCGTTGAGGCCAGTTCGTGTTGGTTTGCTTCATTCACTTGGCAACGCCGTCGGATAGCAGTACTGCGAATGTGTAGAACAGTCCCTCAGCTTTCACGTAAGCCGTGTAAACATTACAAGCCACAACGTTAGTTCCAACCATTACCTCGCCAACAGCTACAATGCTTTACTAAATTCTCTGCATTCCCGGTACTGGAACAACGCCAAGACCATGCACGAACATACCAACATCCCTCCTGAAATTTTTTTCCTTCCTTTTACACTCAACGTATTTTGCGAGAATGATAATTATTCTTATGAGATGCATAAATTATAGATCCTATCCTGCCTGAAGCCAATAGCAGAGACGATTAGGTACCGCTTCAAGCCGTATTGACTTCAAAATGCTCAAGCGTGAGCCAAGAACTAATTCTGGTATGAAGATATAGCTTAACCATATCCATGTCTAAAATAAACTCAAAACAATTTTCATGAACTCCACATTCCAGTTTCACCTCAAACCATATTAAATAAAATGAACGGAAGAGTTGTTTTCAAAAGAATGCATCATTTAAATATCTAGGTAGGCTACACTCAGTCCCCTGACAAATTCAGTACTTGAACTTTCCCTGCGATAAAAAGTGTTCGGAATCATGTGCCGTCCATTCCCTCATTATCATCGGAATCATGAAAGGAAAAGCTCTACCTTCATGTCTAAATTATGGTTTATTTAACGATGCTCGCAACTGTCGAGGTTATATCAGCGTCACCAGTATGCCGGAATTTTGTCTCGCAGGAGTTCTTTTACATGCCAGGATATCTACTGACATGAGCCTGTCGCATTTAAGCACATTTAAATGCCATCGACCTGGACCAGTATCGAACCCGCAACCTCGAGCAAAGAAAGCCTTTACCTTTCTCATATTTATCATGCAAACTATGACAAAAAATCTTACTTCTGCTGTTTGCAGCATATTTCCCTTCTCTTGTATGCCTATTTTTCAGTTCCACGTGCTACTGGTTCTTCAGGTTAGGTTGTTCAGATAGTGTGTTTATTTGGTTGGTTGATTGTGTTTTGTTGTGTTTTTGGTTGGTTAAGTTTGAATTTTCGGTTAACTAGATAGGTTTGATTGATTAATTACTAATTGAGCACTATGGTTAGTTGTGCTGAATAATGATTTGATCATTTGAATGGTTGGTTGTTTGGTTGGTTCGTTCTTTTTTAACTGAGCAGTCATTTATTAGGACGTTTGATTAATTAAGTTGATTTTCCGGCTGGTTGTTTGATAGTTGTATAATTAGTCGATTCTTACAATAGTTGTTTGATTAGTTGATAATGTTTTGTTGTTTGGCGGTTTATATACCATGTATTGCGGACCCCTATCACCACGGCATGGCGCTTTCTCAGGTTGCGGATAGAGAAGACTGTCTCCAGATATGGAGGGTAGCTGCGAATATATTGACTAAGCAGTCATGGAAAGCCGTCGTGGACAGCTTGGAGGTTGGGCGAAGAGCTAACAACCCATCACCATAAAAAACAGCTTGTTACGAAACCTTACAATAAGCCTTGGAATGGGACTGATTCTATGACACTACCAATCTTTCACAGGATAGGGACCGATAGCGGGCTTATGTGAGATCGGCAATGAATGCGGGTTCCTTAAAAGCCATTTGTAAGTACGTAAGTAAGTAAGGCGGTTTATATATTTATTTATTTTTTTCTTTAGTTGAGTTATTTCCTTAAGTTGGATGATTTGTTACTTACTGTAATTCATTGTTATTTTGTTAGTTGTTATTGGGAGATTGGTTGGGTGTGTGGACTTTTTCGTTATTTTGGATTATTTATTTGATTGTTTTGTTTGGTTGAATAGTTAAATAGTTTGATTTAGTTGTTCAAATAAGCAAAAATGTGGAACTCCACTGTTGGCCCTACCAAGTTATATTTCGATGTGCTTTCAATTTGGATTATTATACCCGAATTTTTATGTAATATCAAAGTGCGAAATATGTACATAAAAATGTAGTAAATATCAGGGAAATATGTAGGCCTAATGTTAATAAAATATGTAATTTAAAATCATTATTCATTAATGTATTAGATTCACAAAAATGTCGTCACAATTTAACATGTCAATTGAAGTGCGAGGATGCAGCCTGGAAAGTCGATTTGTCATTTCCATCCCATTGTATAGCTTGCAAATACAACTTGTCTCTATCATAATCTATGGTCTTTCCTGTGTCTTAAGATTTCCTAGAAAAATATTTTTGTGTCGCATACAGAATGGTATTTTGACTTTCCTGAGATCCATCCCAAAACCCTCGCCAATAGTCTACTTTCAATTTGCAACAGAGTTAAATGACCGGCGCATCTGACCATCCCAGATTATGAGAAAGCATTAGTGCAGATGTATAAAGTTGAGGCACTCCGAACTACTGTTTTTTAAAGACAAAGGGTGCTATTCAGAGACATTTCGCTAGCCCTCGCTACGAGCGTGCTAAACTAGCCCCGGCTATAGACTGATTACTTGTAGAGGATTCATATCATATCATATCACTAACACTGGTTTATGAATACGAAAAACGTTAGTTCGCTGATCATCCACCGGAAGCCCGCGCTAAAAATGTCTATGAATACGGCCCAAAGAGTTGGAATCCCCAGTTTTATGTTTATTTTTATTTTTAAAAGAACTAACTATTCTCTTAAGCCAGTTTCAGAAATTGAATTATTTTGTATACTTGTTAACAGAACATAACGCAGTCAGATCCGGGCCCTTCCTCTTTCCCAGAATCATGTACTATAGTGAGAACAAAAGGCGACCTCCAGGCGGTGTTATGGGACAGAGACCTTAAGATTTATCTCCAAGTATACCGAATGTAAAGAATACAAGTGCCATTATTTTAACTGATGATTGTTCATGTCATAAGGGAGAAAAAATGACCTCACAATTTTTTTCTAATTGCAATATTTAACTAATTACTAAAGTTTACAATATTAGGCGTTTGGCAACCTTGCTGGATGGAGAGGAGGAAATTTGCAAGTACACAGTACAGCTCAAGCGGATACAGACATATCGGTACAAAACAGATATTCTGTTCTAATACAGAGGCGGACCGTTGTTTACATAAAGCGAACAGCAAGTACAAACTTTCAATCTCATTAATAGAACTTTATGGTAAATCTCTATTTTATTTAACAGTATTGGTAATATTGGTCCTTTTTCATTGTACGTCAAAAAAATAAACAATAATGGTTTACTGCACAAAATCATACGAACTTTTTTTTAAATGCAACATTTTAATCTCTCTGCTTCCATAAAGCAGTACCATTTTTAAACAAATTTCTGTTTGTGTGATTTTCGAAACGTGGTAAGAGAGTCTTAGTTTCTAATAATCGTTGAGAAACGGCTACAAAAGTTTGCCGATTAGGTAACCTTCATTTCGGAAAACATTGACGGTACATCTACTTACTCCACTTGAATTACGACGACTTCCTCCATAAATTAATAACATATGATATTCATAAGCTGTGAATGACATTGTAAGTTGTTTATGGAATACCTGGTATCGAACTCTCATCCGCTCGGCAGTAGAGCTATGGACAAGGAGAACTCAGTTGACATGTTACGTACGTCTTTGCAGAGCACTGTCTGCTCAACACGTTGCCACGCCTCTCACGCCAGAATACTAAAAAATTTAAGCATGCAATTTTATTTAATTTCACGAAAACGTAATAGAACACACAAATATGTATTTAAACTAATATTAACTCTTTGCTAGATATACCTACTGATGTAAATGTTTTCGTAATTTTACTAACGATATAAGCAATATAACGCGAATAAAATAAGTGAAGAAAAAAATTTTTTTTTTGAAAACTATCAAGTTTTAACCCTATGTTGTATGGACATTTTTTGATCCTGTAGACCGTTCCCGACGACTGTAAAAAGGACTGCACTTATACTCCTTATAGACTGTATATGGAAAAATTCAATACTTTACTCTGAAAAATAAAACGAATTCTATACAAAAATTTAAAAAATCAATATTTTCCAGGATTTGTAGAAAAAGGTTAGGCCTACATTCTTTACATAATATTTAAAATCTGGTAATAGCATATTACTAAGAATATATAAAATTATATACAGTGAAACTCGACTATATTCATATCAGAACCACAAATCGCCGACATTTGTCATTTTCAGTAGTCTACAAGTAAATAAATTGAAATATGTAATTACATAACAATCCGGACCTTAATTGTCATGAACATCGAAAGCTGCTCGTTCTGAATACTACGTCCTTTTATCCAAATATGCTAATTCTGACTTCTTTAATCTTTGTAGGTCATTGTACTTTTCACTGTTCCAGGAAAATCGTCATAGCTGCGAGTGCGACTGTTTTAGATTTAAAGAGATGAAAATTGATTCACATAATAAATAATGTATGCTCTTCAAAGCTCACAAGCGCTCAGCTAGCAGGCACACATAAATATTTCCTCTCATTTTCCATTGTGACGTTATGATTTATTCAAACGTTAACGTCACTGAATTCTTCGTCAAAGCTATTTTGGATTATTGCAAGACTTTTTTTTAAAATACACAATTTCCTGTTATAAGCGAACTGAAATATGTTCCCGCTTGACGCATGCAATTAGACTGTCGAGAAAATTCTGTATTCTTTTTTTTAATTCTCCTTTCTTCATTTATAAATGTGTTAACTAAAAGCGTGTTAGACTTCTTTTTCAAAAGAAAAGTAAAGCAAAGATTAATTACTATATTTCTCTTAGTTTGATGCGAAGAATATAATTATTTGCATGAATATACAGGATGTAAGGATATAAGCGCCATTACTTTAACTGATGATTATTCTTGCCACAAGGAAGAAAAAATGTATTTACAATTTTTTTCTAATTGCAATATTTAACTAAGGTTTACAATATTCGACGTTTTGCAACGTTGCTGGATGGGAAGGAGTGGGTTTATAATTAAGTATACAGTACAGCTCAAGCGGGTACAGACAAACCGGTACAGATGCTCTGTTCTAATGCAGGAGCGGACCATGATAATACTGTTGTTTACATAAAACGAGCAGCAAATACAAATTTTCAATCTCATTAATAGAACGTTATGATAAATTTACATTTTATGCAACAATATTGCTCCATTTGTATTGCATGTCTAAAAAATAAACAATAATGTTTTTTTGCACAAAATCACACGAACTTTTTTTCTAATGCAAAATTTTTATCTCTTCCACTTCAGTATAGCAGTATTATTTTTAAACAAATGACTGGTTGTGTGATTTTCGAAAAGGGGTAAGAGGCACCTAGTTTCTAAAAATCGTTGAGAAACTGCTAAAAAGGTTCGCCGATTAGGTAACCTTTTTTGAGGAAAATGTTGACGGAACATCTTTCTTGTCTCACTTGAATTACGACGACTTTCTTCCTAAATTACTAACATATGATATCCCTAAACTGTAAATGACATTGTAAGTTATTTATCGAATACCCTGTACTAAACTGCCATCCGCTCTGCAGCAGACCTATGAACAGAGAACTTAAACTCAGCTGACTCGTACTTACGTCTGTGCAGAGTACTGCCTGCTGAACACGTTGCCACTCACGACAGAATGTTAACAAATTTAAGCATGCATTTTTATTTAATTTCACGAAAACGTAATAGAACACACAAATATTTATTTAAACTAATATTAACGCTTTGCTTGATGTATCTACTGATGTAATTGTTTTCGTAATTTTACTGACGATATAAGCAGTATAACGCAAATAAAATAAGAAAATAAATATTTTTTTCTGGGAAACCTTCAAATTTTGATCCTTTGGACCTTTTTTGATCCTATAGACTATCCCCGACAATTGTGAAAAGGACAGCACTTATACCCCTTACTCCCCGTACAATAATTCTCTTCCTTATGATTCTTGGGTATGAAAATGTAAGGGAAGGAATTCAGATGTTCGAAATTGCATATAAATTGCCGAATTTATTATCAATTTCAGTTATTTGTTACCGACAATATCTCTACTTTTATATCTATACGAACCTGATATTTCTCTGAAAAGAATATTTTGACGACGACATAGCATTTCACAAATTTTTGGATTTTACTTCTTAATCAAATTATAAACTAAAATATGGAACAAGAAAGAACTGTATTTAAATTTCGAGAACTTTTTTCTATTCCTAAGAGAAATCTAATGATTATAGGCATTGTCAAGATTCATTTAGCACCCAGATCAAAACTAAATTTTAACTCTTGTTAGAACATTATTGTAGGGTAATTCGATGGAAAAATATACATCCATTACACTCAACCCTAATTATAAAGAATAGTATGAAGCAACAGAAATGAGCTTAGGGAAGGAAATGAATAGAAGTTACGAAACGGACTTAATTAATTTCGTTGTGAAACAGGGATATCTAATGTCACGAACCCTTTTTGATATTAGCCGTATCAGCAGCAAATTGCGAACGACAAGCCAAGTTAAAGAGTCATTTTGAAATTAAGTCAATGGTTTCAAATGCAGTTATTCTGTTTGCTGATAACCAAGTTGTTTTTTCAGAAAATAAAATGTGAATATATTACATATATTCAAAGTCCATGTTGATAAAATAATGATATCTTATAACTTAATTACGACAGTTGATAAAACAAAGACAGAGAGCACAGTAGTGTCGCAAATAAGGCGTAACAATTCAAGACGGGAGGTAACGGATTCGATTACCAATGGAATCATGAATTTTTTTCCGTTGATCTAATCCTGCCTTGGAATTCAATCAGCGTCTAACAGAAATGAGTATCAGGGGCATTTCCTTCAAGGTAAACTTTATTTTATATTATAGTACCTATCAGAGTTTATCTTAGATTAATTTCATTAGGTTGGCTAACAGGTCATTTGTTTGGTAATCTAGATTCTCAATTCGCCGCTAGGTTGACTTCAACATTGTTTCTGAAAGAACATTTCAGCTACGCAACAAAAGTTCTATGACACGGAAACATTAAGTTTCTGCGCGAACGATTAATTATCGACACAGCGTAGATGGAACGTTATGCGTTGTTACTTTTGAAAAACCCTGTGTTTATAATGAACAGGCAGCGCATTTGTGCTCCTAAACGTACAGCGGATCGAGTAGTTTTTCTGGTACAACTATTACGTCACGTGGATGCATAAGCAGGATACAGTAGAATTGTAAGCAGGTACGAATAGACTGAATCATAGTACAATACAGGCGCCCCATCGTCAATGTTGTAGGCCTATATGTAAAACACAAGTTACGACTACATTGTGATCTGATTCTGATGCTGAGCAAGTTGTATTTTCATTCCGACTTTTGTGTTAATATTAATTTAATTTATCAATCTATGTTATAATGTATTTCATTTTGATCTGTATTTTGTATATATTGTGAAAAATTTAAATATTGTTAATTTTATATTGATTGTATGGTAAAAGATATATTATGGATTTCATAATCTCAGAATATATATTTTTGTTTACCGTAACGAAGCTGATTTCGTTAAATGAATTAATTGTATATATTGTATTTATAGAGTATATACAGTGAATGTGTATCATGTTTACTATTGTTTTTTTACTTGGTTATTTAATGACGCTGTATCAACTACTAGGTTATTTAGCGTCGACGGGATTGGTGATAGCGAGATGGTATTTAGCGGGATGAAGCCGAGGATTCGAGATAGATTATCTGACATTTGCCTTACGGTTGGAGAAAATCCCGGAAAAACCCAACCAGGTAATTAGCCTAAGCAGGAATCGAACCCGCGCCCGAACGCAACTCTAGATCGACAGACAAGCGCCTTAGCCGACAGAGCTATGCCAGTGGCTAAACTATTATGTTCTATAATAAATATTATATAAACAGGGACATCATTTTATTTTTACTTCAGTTTTCATTGTACCTGAGTTTTTGAATCTCCTTCACTCCCACCCCTTCTACTAATGAAGTTCAACCGTCCTCTACACAGAACCAAGACCGCATATACAGTCATAGAAGCCTTACGGTCATAGTAAGCAGTATGTTTCAAAAATATGTTCGCGTTTTTCAGTGACGAAAGAGCTTTCAATATTGCATCATTTTCCATTTGCCTACGTCGCATCCCGGTTTCCCCCACCTGCTTTTATTCGCCTCTCTGTAAATGCTAGTGGCTGAGCTATTTTAGTTCTTTTCTGAGAACATTAATTTATGTTAGGAATTGGACATCTACGTAATATTATACACATACAATTGTTTAAAGTACCTTAAATGAAAAGGCCTCGTTAAGTAATTAACTGTCACGTGATTTCCTCCCTTTCTACGACGCTGCGACGTAACCACTTGGACGGACAGTAGATAGCATGTCTGAGTAATTTTATATTTTCGGATCGGGCAGAAGTGAAGATTGAATTTACAGTACGTAAGGTCTCTTTTATAGAGTAGGTACAGAATTATTTCAACATGAGTTACTGATACGAAGTACGAACCTGGTAATTGGAATTAGGTACAATATTCTATAGTGCGATAATATGCACATTAGAACTGAAGCCTGTATCGAAATGAACGGCCACCATTTTCAAAAATGTGTTTAAATATCCATATTATGATTATTTTTCAATTTAACTTCATTCTCTATATTGTACGCTAATGTGCTGTAGAAAGTATAATATACACTGCATAATGAATACGTCCCCATGGAAAGCTCAGTTGTGAGTAAAAACACTCATTGTTAATACTGTACTGTATTTTGATTTAAACAAAAACCTAATGAAAATTATCAAACTCAAAATCGCGATATTTCCTAGTTCACGTAAATGGATGAACTACTTTTCTTCCCTCCTATACCTAGTAAAGTGATTTGTTTGTATATTACGCCAGTATCATCGAACTCCGGCCGTGGAAGGGGGTAGCAAACAGTGTTTCCGGTTCTTAATCGTTAATCTAAAGGTATAGCCAGGTTAATACAAAAATGTTAGTAAAAATAAAATGATGTGCCTATACTAAATCAGTATTATCATCGATCTAATTGTATTTCCTGTCATATGTAGCACTGATGTTTCGTAGAGCGCTAGTTTTGCTGTGTATGTGCAGTGTTACGTGGTTAAAAAGTATCTGGACAGACCTTTTCAATTTAGTAGCAATCCCACTTAAAGTTGTCATGCTCCATTATTATTATTATTATTATTATTATTATTATTAGTCGACCTGGTTGGCAAGTTGATATAGCGCTGGCCTTCTATGCCCAAGGTTGCGGGTTCGATCCCGGGCCAGATCGATGGCATTTAAGTGTGCACAAAATTCCGGCACATCCGGCGATGCTGATATAACCTCTGCAGTTGCGAGCGTCGTTAAATAAAACATAAATTTTAACATTTAACATTTATTTATTTATTTATTATTATTATTATTATTATTATTATTATTATTAGTCGACCTGGTTGGCAAGTTGGTATAGCGCTGGCCTTCTATGCCCAAGGTTGCGGGTTCGATCCCGGGCCAGATCGATGGCATTTAAGTGTGCACAAAATTCCGGCACATCCGGCGATGCTGATATAACCTCTGCAGTTGCGAGCGTCGTTAAATAAAACATAAATTTTAACATTTAACATTTATTTATTTATTATTATTATTATTATTATTATTATTATTATTATTATTATTATTATTATTATTATTATTATTATTATTATGTACCAAACTAGGTTTTATCTTTCGTAGCGTCCAGGTTAGAGTTTGAACCCTAAAACTCCAGGATATACTAACCTATAACTTTCCTAACTTGTTTGGGAACGAAAATGCGCTGCCTGATAATGACAAACTTGCTTATCCATAACATTTATTTATGGACTCATTGTAACTTAAAAAATCTACTCCCGTGTTTGATATGATGATTTGTTGGGAAGATAAATGTTTGTGGTTAGACATGAAATAATTTTCAAGCCAGACTTCGTTCTTTTTCTGTTCTGTGTGCGGTTAAGTCTGAAGTTAAAAGTGGAGACATCGCCCACGCTACCGCTCGGGGAAGGGCGGTGAGGCAGAATATTAAAACATGTATGAAATTACGCATTCAAGTGTTATACATCAGAGACCCAAGTACCACGGCTTCTCGCAAACGGAATTTCTCTCCAAAGGTTAATTTGCTTAAAACCGCGGCTCGTTCTACACGGAATCCCAGAGAAGAGACTGTAAAACAGGGTCAGCATATTTATTATTCTTTTTAGATTAGCGGCGTAGCTAGCTTTCTTAGTTGTTGCAAATAGTTGCACTACATGCAAGGACTGTTCGAAATTGTTTGTGCAAGTAATTTCATTAGCTACACGTTAAAATGTTTATATAAAAATAAATTTCTTGGTCTATGAAAGCAATTAGAGTAACTGCATCACAGAATTTTCTTCTTTTTCTTACGTACTGCCTCCTAATTGTAAGCAACTGACCAAATGTTATGAAACTATGCAGATATGTGATACTGTAGAACTCATAAAAGGCCTTTTCTCTATTCTTTTAATTAACTTCTTTAAATTACTAAGTAGTAGCAGTCATTAAGCCCTTTATTTTTGTAATTATGTTTAAATTTAAGTTTTTTTGTCCCAAATAATTATTTCGAATTTTTTGCTAATTTGGTATATAATTTAATGATAAAATAAAATTATAAATGCTTTACGTAATACGTTTTATTTGTCAGACTTTTTTTTCTCATCCCACACTATTGTATGGAAATATAAAATATCTCTGAAACAGTTTCTTATAAAAAAGGTTGTGATTTGACGTGTTTTGTACCTGAATTTTCATAAGTTGATGGGTAATGCTAAAGATCGTAATGGTCGACTTTACTGTGAATTTTTCGAAACTAATTCAGTATTCTGTGTTTTCCAAAATGTAAGTTTTTCTAATATTTGCTTTGTCGTTCATTATCTCTAAAGTTAAAAGTTTACAACATTGTTTTGTACCCTTTTCTCAAAAACTAACAAGCAAACATTCTGATAGGGACAGATAAAGTTATTTTTTTTCTTTCATCATATGAATAATGTCAAAAGTAGTGCTTACACAAATTTTGGCCACTCGACCGCAATTACGATGGCCGTAAAAAATAAGTTCGCCAGGGGCCGTTAACAGAAAGAAAACACAATTTCATTGGAATAGACACAGCAATTATTGAGCTATATTTCAACATATTCCCCACAGGAATTGAGACATTTGTCATATCATGGGATCGTTAGAGAGGTCCTGTCAAACGTTGGTTCCGATCCCAGGTGACTAACTTCTACGACACAAGGATACAAAAACTGATCCCACGGTATGACAAATGTCTCGGTTCTAGTGGGGAATATGTTGACAAATATCGCAACAATTACTGTATATGTTTCAATAAATCTGTTCATGCAATTGTGGTTTTTTTCTGTAAACGGCCCCAGGGAAAATCACTTTCTGGACCGCCCCGTCATTGCAGTCGAGTAGCCAAAATTTGTATAAGCACTTCTTTCGACATTATTAACATGGTGGAAGAAAAAAAATAACTTTTTTTTTATCTGCCCCCATCAGAATGTTTGCTTGTGAGACGGCTAGAAGTAAGAAATTTTTACAGCTTATCAACAGCATCACATTGATTGCTTAGCTCTACTTTCAGGAGCTTTTGATATAGGACTAAAGTTTGTTGTGCATGCATATTAATGCAATTTCATTTTTCTTAAAAAGTAGTCGGTTACAGAGAAAATCATAGCGTATTATTTTCACAAAATAAACTTTCTAAACAGGAGTTCAGAGCTTTAAATATAATAATAAGCAGTAAAATTTTAGTAGAGATATTTGTAATACTTTCTAGATAAAGGTACTTAAAGATGATTAATTTAACATGAGTAGTCCACACCTGTGGAGTAACGGTCAGCGCGTCTGGCCGCGAAACCAGGTGGCCGTGGCCCGGGTTCGAATCCCGGTCGGGACAAGTTACCTGGTTGAGGTTTTTTCCGGGGTTTTCCCTCAATCCAATACGAGTAAATGCTGGATAACTTTCGGTGCTGGACCCCGGACTCTTTTCACCGGCATTATCACCTTCATTTGATTCAGACGCTAAATAACCTAGATGTTGGTACAGCGTCGTAAAATAACCCAATAAAATAAAAAATAAAACATGAGTAATATAGGACATCTGATCTCACCTGAACTTAGAATTTTCGTTTTATAAATATTAATCCAAGATTTAAAATCAAATCTAACTGGCAACATTCCTTAATTCTAGTTGGTTGAACTTACGTGAAAACGTGTTGGAGTTGTTCATCTCACCGCTCCGAGTTGTGCACCTCGCCGTTCATATCGCCGTGCACCTCGCACCTCGCCTCTGGAGAACATAGTGAAGCAGTTCACCTCGCCACGCTTCTCGCCGTTCAATATGCTGAGAGAAATTCACTCAGTCAGTGAC
This sequence comes from Periplaneta americana, assembly GCF_040183065.1. Classification (NCBI taxonomy): domain Eukaryota; kingdom Metazoa; phylum Arthropoda; class Insecta; order Blattodea; family Blattidae; genus Periplaneta; species Periplaneta americana. The sequence goes on along the minus strand of NC_091129.1, from coordinate 90,766,758 downwards.
TTTATTTCAGTGAACACAACGTGATAAACTTTAATATATGTGTTGTAAGAAACACATTGTTATCACTTGTGTCAGCAGCTTAAGACATATCTGGGTAGAATATACGAATATTTAATGATGTCTCAGTCAACATTCAATTATATAGACTCTAGCAGAATCTAAAAATAGCCTAAACAACCAATAAAATTACTACTGAAGAGAGGTTGGTAGTATCTCTCAAGTAATAATTACTGTATATTTAAAAGGAATAATGTACTATAATCAAATTGTATTATTCATTATTAGCAAAAATATTCCACTTTTCATTTTCATAGTTTTCTGTCCAAGGGCAGGTCATTCACTACAAACTCAGCATTTTCCAATTTCCTATTTTTCGACTAGCTTAAATAGATTCAAACCTGAATTGAAATTGACTTATTGCCAATCCATATAATAATAACGAGTTTTTGTTTTAGTTCAACACTTAACATTTTATTTTAATGTGTTTATCTTTGCTTTGTCTACAGCTTCAGCAAACTAATTTTTCTGACAATAAACTGATTGATTTATTAAAATTTTCAAAATTATTTTGAAATATTAATTGCTGGATAAAATCATAGCCTGTAAGAAAACAACTGTGAATTGATAAAAAAAAAAGAAGTATAAGGGAAATTCCTTAGACATTATTGAATACATTGAAATTCTTTTAAGACTAGTGTATCACAGCTTACAAGAATGATTGAAATGACAGAATAAAATATTATGGAAATAGTTTTGAGGGCTAGAAAGGGACGATTAGGCCTATGTCCAAACTAGAGATGAACAAAACTAACTGCCGCTCTCGTTCGCTGTGTTCGTTGCATTTGTCTTTCGAGTCTCGCTCATCATTCTCGAAATAGCATTTAATCGGCGTGGAAAGATTTCGTAACTCTGAATAACATACATAATTGAAATAAATAACATAGTAAATGTTTAAATGAGACAAAAAGACATAACAGAACAGTATCTTAGTTATCAAAATGTTCTGGTTCTATTATATGATATTACCATTCTCAAATAAATTTGCATTTCTAAGAAACATAAAACATAAAGTTAACATCTTTTTACTTGAGATTGCACACTTGATCTCACACATAGGAAAAGAAAATTCCTAGTCTTTTAATAAGGGCCTAGTAATTAAATAAAGACTGGGGAAGGGATTATTATACACTGAAAGGTAGAGATGATGTTTCAAATATTCTACTTGATTGTTTATACACATTAACAGTTGCCAAAGTAGATAAAAGTTCAGTCAGGTATAAACAATTGTGGCGATTTAAGGCTGCTTGACGTTCGGGACTTCGGGAGTGATCAATCTCGACGTCTCGAAACACTCACAAGCAGTCTTTACGTCAACGACGCGACGTATATAACATTTGTCGTGTGGGTTTTCGATTTTGCGGACGCGTCTTGCTTTCTCGATCGTTGTTCATCTCTAGTCCAAACCATACTATGTTTGCTATATTGAATTGGAAATTTTATTGTGTATTTCATAAAGATACTCGAATTTGACTAGATGTTTAAAGTAATATATGCAGTCAGTCGCTCAAACTAAGTGCTGACAAGTAATCTATAGCTAACGTCATTAATATGAATGGAAATTCTCCGCTTGTCAAATCCTTGATTTAATAAACAACGACTGAACAAATCTGCCAACCAATATGATTGGAATAATTGTTTCGTAGACCTGTTTCACAATACGTCCTGTGTACTGCCAATTCATATTTTAAGTAGGATGTAAAGTAGGTCTGTACTCTTAATAACCAAATCGCATCGTTTGATGAGTTGTGGTCGCTTGAGATTTATCACAACAAAACACCTTAGTAAGACATGTTAATCAGTAAGTACATAGTTTCGGCATAACCTCTGATAAATTCTGCATTAAAATCTTGCGTAGTTATTTATAAATTTTTACAGCAAACTGCAAATTCATATGCAAACTGGACATTAAATTCGAGGCAGGGAATTTAAATATGTGTCTGTTGGGATAAAGGCTGCTAAATAAAATAATCCTGAATTAGAACTTTTAAATTATACTGTGAGTTGAATATCCGTACACCAGTCACGAAGCAAAATTTCGTCTTGAGAATTTTAAATTTAAAACATTAACAGAACTAAATTCATTCGTTTTTTAAGCCTCGTGTTGAATTTTATGTCGCATAAGTTTGTCTTAAAAGTTCAAGAACACTTTTGGCGCATACAATTTTGTTCCTACGCTGAGAAACAGGCTAGTTTCACGTGAGACATCTGGCGTCATGACGGCTCAAACTAAATGAAAGTAGTTTTAATTCCAATTTCGAAGGAACGCCAGCTTGTACGTACTTTAGACGCGGCTGTAATCCACTTACAAGTAGCGTTTCTAACTTACCCATTATTTTTATCGAGCATCTACCGCCCTTTTCGTGTCCCTTGACTACATCCTACTTCTGTTACCGTTTGTGAGAGATAACAGAAAGTCTATTTATGCTTCACAGACAGATGAAATCCCTGTGGAATAAATGGATGACGTTAAACTCTTGAGAGGCGACTATGGGGAACTTAATTTATGAGTTGCTTAATCTAAAGAATTTTTTCTGTATATTTTAAAGTGTGCCCCTCCTGGATAGTGCAAGTGGTTCAGTTTATTGCTGCTGATCTAGCTACTTGTACTCGATTCTTGGCATAGAAATGGCGATTTATTTCCACCCATAAGTGTACGTCCGTCCCCTTTCTTGTGTTGCATTACGCAGTGGTATTTCGCCATGAAAATGTTCTGTATTCCGCTACATTTTTTTTACACCAGAAAATTTTCATCTTACCAAATTTGTTGTTTTTTTTATCCTAGCTTATAGTCTGAAGAGCTGGGCATATATTCCTCATTCATTACTCTCACAAGCCATCAGCAGAGTTGGAAAGTTACGCGTAATAAGATGTATTTGCATGGCAATTGAAGTAGAATTTCCGTTTCACAAAATCATTTCATCTTTTTCCTATTAGTTTAGGTTGAATATAGTACTGTAAAGTGCGACCCATAGTTATATCCAACTTTTCATCCACTTATTACACATAAATGGCATTGCATGAGAGAATCAAATTAGAATGAAACAGTAATACAGTGTTTAGGATTGGAATGACATGGAATGAAATTTAACCACAGTCTAGTAAATACAGCCACGAAGCTTGAGTTGTGAGGTGCTAGGAACAATAGAATATCCCGGTACTATTTCGCATTGCCTGTAATGAGGCGATATTAGCGATCCTAGTGGTTAGCAACTATCTATGGATGCATATTCGCTACGTATTGAGCTTCGTGACTGTATATACTAGACTGTGATTTAACTGAGGGAGGCACGGATGGCCCAGCACTGCGACCTATTGAAATATATTGCGCTAACCCTCGATATGGAATGGGTTGCGTGCCACAGATCCCCTACGCGCACCGCCTTAACCACATTACTCCCTTAACGACTGTTCCCTACAGTCGACAGAATCCATATACCATTCCTGTTTCGGCAACTTCCCCCAAGGCCCCCCTGTCGGTCCGAGGCGAAACTCCTCCCCCGAGTAGGTTCGCCTCGGGTGCTGAACTACATTCCACGGAGGCCGGTTGAGAGAGCCAGCAGCTTCGGGAGGCTGCCTGTAGAGTGATCTGAAAAACCAGAAACGGGATGATGAGGAAAGGATGATGGGGAGGAAAGGAAGTGGCGAGGGTGAATGGGGTTCCAATCGTCTGATAAAGTTACCCTGATATTCGGCCATAGGAGTGAGGGAAAACCCCCCAAAAAACCTCACCCAGGCAATTCGTCCTGACCGGGAATCATTACTTAAAAACCAGCATTTGCTGCAAATTTTTCCAGACGTTCCGTACTGCCTAATAATTTGGCACCCGACTACACTCCTCCCGAATTACCTTTTCTAAAATAATAGCAACGCAAGGTTTCCTGGCGTACACCACTTCTTTAAGATATTCTCACGGAAAGAAGTCCAACGGTGTTAAAAATGAGCTTCTAAAAGACCACTCGACATTCCCATAGCGCCCGATGACCCGTCCAGGAAACTCATTGTTAAGCCATTCCTGCGATATCAATGCAAAATGGGGCAGTGCACTTTCATGCATGATGTGCACGCCAACTTCGTTCTACATCCATTTGAGCAGAAATTCGGGTATGATCATACACAGTCTTGTCACCATTGTTAGTGCTTTAAATTTTATTTATTTATATACAATATATTCCAATAAATTTTCTGATTAAATACATGTATTTCGGACCGTACTGAGAATAAATTAATTTTTTTAATTCATGTTTTATTTAACGACGCTCGCAACTGCAGAGGTTATATCAGCGTCGCCGGATGTGCCGGAATTTTGTCCCGCAGGAGTTCTTTTACATGCCAGTAAATCTACTGACATAAGCCTGTCGCATTTAAGCACACTTAAATGCCATCGACCTGGCCCGGGTTCGAACCCGCAAACTTGGGCATAGAAGGCCAGCGCTATACCAACTCGCCAACCAGGTCGACTTGAGAATAAATGGTATGGAACACAGTACATTGTAGCAGTGGAATGGATCACTTAAATTGACTCTTTACGCTACAACAGTGCAATAGAAAATTGGATATAAATATGAGTCGCCTGTTACACTTCAAAATCTGATAGTGAGTGAGTGAGTGAGTGAGTAAGTGAGTGAGTGAGTGAGTGAGTGAGTGAGTGAGTGAGTGAGTGAATTTGGGCAGACTTGAAATGAGGCGCTCAGAATAATAACGGCAGATCCCAACCGATCTCGAATGTTCAGATGTGTACGACTATTTATACTCCTGCCTTTTACCTTTCGTATGGTGAAATATCAAATTAATTGAGATATGCCAAGGCTCTTATATTCCACAATGAAAATTATTCCTTAGTGGGAAAGAAAACTTTCTCAGTGAATAAATTGCATATCTCAACTGTGTGACCACCGGCGTGGCTCAGTCGGTTAAGGCGCTTGCCTGCCGGCCTGAAATTACGTTCGGGCGCGGGTTCGATCCCCGTTTGGGCAGATTACCTGGTTGGGTTTTTTCCGAGGTTTTCCCCAACCGTAATGTGAATGCAAGGCCTCATCGGCCTCATCTCGCCAAATATCATTTCGCTATCACCAATCTCATCGATGCTAAATACCCTAGTAGTTGATACAGCGTCGCTAAATAACCAAATAAAATTAAAAAAAATCAACTGTATGGGCTTTTGTTTGCGTCCACTACAAGTTCATGGCGTTGTAGTCAATATGATGATGTCCACCAACTCTTTTACTGGACAAAACAAACATTTTCACATATTTTCTCTTTGAATTTACTTGATAAAAATTAAAATTTTCAATCATACATAGATTTATCGAACCAGGACATATAAATAAAGAAAAATAATCATCCCATTTTTTTTAATTTCCTTATACTCTGTTTAAGTACCTACGCAGAAGAAAAACAGACGAACTACTAACGAGAATGGATTAAGAATTTGGAGGTAAACTTTAAGCACCATATTTAACATCCTGAAAAAAATGTTAAAAATTCACAGAGCTTTAAAAGTATGCATAAAATGTCATTTCTCTCAAAAGGAACTTCGGTTGGGATCAGCCGTTATTATTATGAGCACCTCAGATGTGTGACACTTCACTACACAATGTTCCTCTTACTTCAAGTTCGTTTGTAAACACCAGATCTTTGTAATCAGAAGTGTTTTATCTCCTAGTCTGCCGAGTGTTACTGACTCTAGCAACTTCTTGCCCAGGCTGTGGAGCCGATACAGATCTCTGGGCGTTCTATTAGTGCTCTCTCCTCGGAAACTCGCCGTCTGAATGTGGATTGCTGCGGTTTCCAGTCGCGCGTCTTAACAACTCGCCAACCCATCGCTTAAATCTTATCGCTCCCCGACTGGCAAGGCGCCAGGCCCGGGCTCGTGTTGTCTCAACTTGGTTTTAATTCCAGAGCAAATTTCACAGTGGTCAAGCACTTCACAAGCCGCAGCGCTTGACATGCGGATTATGTTTCTGTGAACGGGATGCGACGCGCCTTGCATAGACTCCGTTTTATTGCTTGATGCCACGATGTATCTCTTCCAGTGTTGCCAACACATCAATTGTATCCCCCGTCAGTCTAAAACCTGGAAATCCGTCACAAACCATTAAAATTAAAAAAAGTAAATAAAGAAATAAGACTCACTCAGTATATCTATATACAAATAAAAAGCAAATTTAATACAACTTAATTACCAATCTTGATTAAAATATTAATTCGTCAACTTCTGACTTGAACTGGAGTCTTTGTCACCCGATTTAACTGCCCTCAGATTTAACTTGTGAAGACCCTAAAGCAGACGTCTCCAAAAGAGTACTCACGAGTAAGCCCCTGAACGGAACCGAAGCCAGTACGTAATGTGCGCGCTCCGCCTCACCCATCCCCACCTGTACTGTACTCAATGTCTATGCGCAAACGAAGAGCAGTGGCGGACTACCATTATTACTGTGTTGGTCGGAGTGTTCCACCGTTTCACAATGTCTTCTAATCATGGACGTAGTACATTCAAGGATAAATAGGAAGAGAATTTTTTCTTTGTGTGTGTTAGTGGGGAGAATGTGAAATGCTTAATTTGTTAGAAAATTCTTAAGGGTGTGTTAAAATTCAACATGCGACGACAATACTCGACTCTTCACAAAGAATATCATACAATTACAGGCATGTTGGACATGTGAAAATAATTTATTTTGGAACTATCTGTATAACTGTTGGTTATACATAATAATCAGTATATTACAATACGTTTACACTCAGTTTCACATGACAAATATATAATTTTTCGTTTAATTTTAGGTGAAATGCGTAGGCCTACAAATATTCTGATAAATATAAAACAAGAAAATACAAACACAAATCACACACGTGTCCTCAGTCTTAAACAAAAAAGCTTCTTGTTAGCTATGTTCTAGCTTGAAATATTGCAATATCAGTGAAGCCCTTTACAGAAGCATCATTTGTAAAATCGTGCATACAGGACGTTACTAAAATACTGTGTCCAGAACAAGGTCAAAGTTTAAGAAAATTAAATTGTTTCCAATTACAGTTCAGAGAAGGAATTTCAAGATTGTAAATGTAATTGAATCTGAAGTCGAAACCACAAGTAACCAGTTTGTAGCTTATTCACTTGCATTGGATGAAAGCACAGATAGAAATGACAAAGCTCACCCAGCCATTTTCATCCGAGGAGTTAATGAACATTTTACTGCGTCTGAACGTCTTCTAGATGTAATTACAAAATACAACTGGAGAAGATCTTTTCCAGGCACTGAAAGGCACCATAGAACAGAAGAGGTTGAATTTGCAATGGTTTGTGCCTATAGCAACAGACGAGGCTCCAACTACATAGTATGTCAAAATAATATACAAATGTATGATATTTCTTATTTTTTTATGTTATTAGTTGTAAACATAAGCTTACCGTTTCCGCGATCCCCCACTGACCGCTCCCATCTGTTGAGGTACGAGTCTCTTCCCCTTCTCTAGCTTTACAGCACACTGTATTCGGCGGGCAGCATCGAGAGCACGAATGACGATACGCTTTTTGGAGACCTCTGTCCTAAAGCATGTGATGTATAGGGAAAGGAAGTTCATGCATTTACATATTTGTTCTCTATAATTGTGTGAATATGCTGAAAGATTATCTACATGAATCACACATTTCTGAATACAATGATATTACTTTTATTGTGCATAAAAGTCCATATTTTGTCTTTATTTATAAAAGCATTATATTTTAACATTTATGCAGGGAAACTGCATATTATGTATGTTTATTTGTCTTTACCTCATTTTTAAAAGTGTGTAACTTCGTAAACACGACTAATTTATGTTTATGAATTTTGAACGTAACGATGACGTCCTCACAGGGAGCCTCTCAAGTTAGCAATTGGTATTCCTTTACTGCAGTCTTTAGCAGATTTCGATAGAACAATATCCAGTTTAACATCAGTTCCAGGAAATGTAGGAGATAAAGTGAACGAGAAAATAGCAAATATTCTTTCCAAAAACCCTGGTTATTATCAGCTTAAAGAAATTCAAGATATTCTCGAAGGAAAAACACCCCAAAAACCAACAAAATTTTCTATAGAACAACTCAGAACTTTTGTGCAAGCCCCTCTTCCTTCTTGTGACGTAGAACGAAGTTTTTCGCGCTACAAAGCTATGCTGAGAGACAACAGGCGAAGAATGACAACAGAAAACATACGTCACTGCTTAGTTGTGAACTGTAACAGCATAAATGGAGCATTCAGCAATGAGGCAAGCACTTCAAAATCCATAGACTAAACGTAAGTTACCTATACCTTATTATTCTGTTAAAATAATCTCAGACTGATAATGCATATTTTGTAGCATATTTATCTATTTTTACGGCATAAATGCGTATATATTCTCCACGTTTTTAGGGCATGAACTTCCTTTCCCTGGTGATGTAAACTAGCTATATTAGTGGAGCTAAATGAATAAATTGAAATGCCGTGTCCAATCATTTTTTTGGGCCCCTCTATATAGGCCTTGCAGTATTCCAGAAATCATTGTTGTCTTGTTAACTAGAAAGAACGAAGATTAAAAAATTTGTCAGCTTTTCATCTTATCTTATATATATACATACAGTATATGTAATTTGAATTGAAAGTCATTCTGCATATACGATGTGAAGATATCAATAAATTATGGAGTGACTTGATTTGTAGGTCTATACCTGTGCGACCAAATATGACCAAAACTGTTCAATACTTTTAACTAAAACTGAAGATAGCGTACAGGTTTATAGATGCCATGTCAGAATCCATTTTTTTTTTTTTGGCACCAGGGAATCTGAATAATATTAATTACATTTCGAAATTAATTTTCTTCAGCATCCCGATTCTCTATTATAATTCTGACACTGAGAAAGAAAAAACGTGATATTCCTGTGTCACCATCTCAGTAACTGTATTGACTTTTCCTCTTCAAGTTCAAAAAATAAATGTGAACTCTCTCATGCGTGCTAATGCTCAGAAATCGTCGGCTGACTTTATCGATAAAATTAACGAAGAGTAAAATTTGTGAACTTTACTCGCTCTTTGCAGAAGCGTCAAAAAGTTAAAATGAAAAACAATTTTGGTTCCTACACATGATTAGATTTCCGAGTTCACTTGAGATCTTTACCCTCTATCGGACAACAGCGTAAAGAATCATATCTGAAACAAGGAATTCTTTAACATGGTACGGCACAGTTCAATGAAAAAGTAAAATTCCCCAAAAATTAAACAAATAAAATGACAGCAGCTAAAAAAAGTCAAAAGACGATGTAAATCGTAAATTCCGCCAGAAAATCCGTCACCCGACAAAGCCATTCTTTTCTCGTCCACTACGTGAAATTCCGTCCCTTTTGACGGAATTTCCGTCCAGTTGGCAAATCTGATCTCGTCTCATTCTCATTCCAAAGACTCTCCCTTCCAATGATGAATTCAGAAAATGACCGGGGCGGGGGGGGGGGATTCCAGGATGTGCCCCAATCCCCGATGGTTTCAGACTTTTTGTAACTGAAAAATATAATTTAAACAATAGACTGTCATATTTCAATTATATATAACTTTTCAGTGTAACTAAAATAAATTCTGCAATGCCAATTTTCAGGTACTTGTTTCCTTGAAAGTTAGTGGCCTGCCGGCCGATCTTGATTGGCTAAAATTGTAACCGTCTGAATTTTCAATCTAGATTGTTACAGTTAAGAAGTGGGGTATGCTGTGTTTTTATTGCCGTAGTTTTTAGTGTTAATTTTGTTTAACAAATGTAATTTTCTTTACTAAAATAGTAAAAAACATGTACAGTAAATATAATTATTTCAGTGTACAATGGAAAAATAACAGACATTGTTTATTTTTCTTTAAAAGAAAAAATTTATTGACGAGTCAATATAAAGTGCATCCGTTGCATTTATAGTGAGGAAAATTCTCAGTTGCCTTTAATTGAAAGTGGAATTTGTGAACCAGTACTTCCATGTGTTACTTTTGTCTAGTTATGTTTTATCTGGGGAAAATTTTGATGGGGAGGGAGGGGGTGTTTCTCCACTTGTGTTCAACATTACGTAAGTCTATTTCATTCTACCAACGCTTTGCATTTCAAGCATCTATTCTCATTATTGCATACGATAAAAAATTATGGTTTCAAGGTAATGTGTACGAGTATCGGTGAGACCATGCTTCCCAGTGTAACGTTCACCTCTGGGAGGTGTCTGCTCTGGAATTTCCTCTTTTCTATAGTTAGTGCTTTCCTCACTGTTTTACTGGTGCTGAAGGAGAGACGCTTACTAGTAAGATTGTAATAATAAAAGAATTATGACAAATAATAATAGAAATAATCGAGTGGACACACAGTTCTGCGCTACATTCGGATGTGAGCTAAAATACCGCTTGTTTCGTTTGTTTTTTCTCTTTAGTTTCGTCAACTGTAAGACAATGTCAATCCCATGACGAATTCTCAAACTCATCTCCTAAAATAATGTCTAGTCACCTCCAGTTTCATCTTGAAGTAACCTATAAAACAGCAATAATAAAAAGTAATAGTAATTCATAACTTTCTGTCCAAGGGCAGGTCTTTTACTGCAAACCCAGCATTCTCCAGTTTTCCATATTTTTCGCCTCCTTTATAGAATCCGCATAAATCCGTGTATCTTAATTTTGTCTAACATCTGATATTTCGTATTGTCCCTAACTTTTCCTTTCGTTCACACTCCTTCCAGTTTATCCTTCAGTAGGCAGTTTCTTCTCAACCAGTGACTCAGGCAATTTAATTTTCTTTCCTTGATCAGTTTCAATATTATGCCTTCTTTGCCCATTCTTTCTAGCACAGCATTTTTTTTTTGTCTATCCATTTCACATAATAATAATAATAATAATAATAATAATAATAATAATAATAATAATAATAATAATAATAATAATGATAATAATAATAATAATAATAATAATAATAATAATAATAATAATTTTATTATGATAACATCACACCTGTCATTAGGTTAGCAACAGCAGTAGTAGTTCTATAACATGCAATTGAACATCTGGACGCCGTACAAACACGGCAACAGTTGCATTACAAGCTGAAATCAGTAGCACTGGCCACCTGTCATCTTGTAAGACCAACCCTGGGGGAGCGATGTCGATAGACTGTAGTTGTGATGGATGCCTAATAATTTGGGCCGTGACATCGGTATATTTGTATTAGTCTGAGGTGAACATAAGACGCCCCGGATAGAATGTAGTCGACGTGTTTCAAGTACAGGCAGCGGAAGCGAATTTGACACACGCCTAAGCAAGCACGTTCCGTGTTTTGTATACGATTATTGCGTATTATAAAATCGATTTATTATTTTATTTTATTGGGTTATTTTATGACGCTGTATCAACATCTAGGTTATTTAGCGTCTGAATGATATGAAGGTGATAATGCCGGTGAAGTGAGTCCGGGGTCCAGCACCGAAAGTCACCCAGCATTTGCTCGTATTGGGTTGAGGGAAAACCCCGGAAAAAACCTCAACCAGGTAACTTTCCCCGACCGGGATTCGAACCCGGGCCACCTGGTTTCGCAGCCAGACGTGCTGACCGTTACTCCACAGGTGTGGACTATAAAATCGAGACAATACAATCATTGTATAATAAGGATTAATATCGGAAAGGCCTAAAATGCTGGTGAGGTTGAGAATAATTGTTGGAAAGCATGCTTAAATTGTCACAAAGTTAGCTGTTACCTAAGTTTAGTAAAATCTGTAAACGAAGCGCGCCCAACAGTTGTCTCTCTACCACCATTGAATACGGAACTACCATCACCACACACACGATAGTAAGTTTGATTATTGATTACTTCTTACTCTTCATAACCTAAGATAACGTTACCCAGACAAATTTATAATCATTTTACAACACATTAAACCCCGCTCTAATTAAACTATTTACAAACATCACTTAGATTAATCACAACTGTTCCGTGCGCCTGCGTCCATAATTCGCTATGCGAAGTTTGTAACCAGATTTATACAGGGACTTCATTTTATTTTTACTAACATTTTTAATATTAACCTGTCTATACCTTTAGAGAACCTGAAACACCGCTTGCTCCTCCCTCCAAGACTGGAGTTCGATGATACTGGCGTAAAACACAAATCACTCTGCTAGGTATAGGATGGAAGAAAAGTAGTTCATCCATTTACATAAACTAGGAAATATCGCGATTTTGAGTTTGATAATTTTCATTAGGTTTTTCTTTAATCAAAGTACAGTACTGTATTAAGAATAAGTGTTTTTACTCACGAAGTGAGTTATCCATGCGAACGTATTCATTATGCAGTGTATATTATACTGTCTACAGCACATTAGCGTACAATATAGAGAAAGAAGTTAAATTGAAAAATAATCATAATATGAATATTTAAACACAATTTTGAAAATGGTGGCCGTTCATTTCGATACAGGCTTCAGTTCTTTTGTGCATATTATCGCACTATAGACTATTGCATCTAATTCCAATTGCCAGTTTCGTCCTTCGTACTAGTAACTCATGTTGAAATAATTCTGTACCTACTCTACGTACTGTGAATTCAATCTTCACTTCTGCCCGACCCGAAAATATAAAATTACTCAGACATGCTATCTACTGTCCGTCCAAATGGTTATGCCGCAGGATTGTAGAAAGGGAGGAAATCACGTGACAGTTAATTACTTAACGAGGCCCTTTTAATTAAGTTAAATTAAACAGCTGTATAATATTACGTAAACGTCCAATTGCTAAGAGAAATTAATGTTTTCAGAAAAGAGCTAAGACAGCCCAGCTTTTACAGAGGGGCGAGCAGAAGCAGGTGGGGGAAATCGGGATGCGACGTAGGCAAACGGACAGTACCTGTGCGAAAATATGATTCAATATTGAAAGCTTTTTCGTCACTGGAAAACGCGAACATATTTCTGGAACGTACTATACCCAGTAACTCAGTACTGCTTACTATCTGCGGTCTTGGTTCTGTGTGGAGTTGGAACTTCCTTAGTAGAAGGGGTGGGAGTGAAGTACATTCAAAAACTCAGGTACAATAAAATTTGAAGTAAAAATAAAATGATGTCCCTGTATATTTATATTAAGCTGTTAAAGATCCAATAGTATTAAGATTGGCATAAGTACACCTCATTGTTACTCTGTTTGTAACTTCCTCATTATGTATGTATTATATTGGTCCACATTTTGATACATTTTCATTCCGTATTACAGTTGAATTATCTCCATTCAAGATATCATTGGAGCTTTGTCACGGATGGTTCAGCAAATTGCAACTCAAGACAACATTTTATATTGTAATATTTTAACATTTTAATATTTTATTGACCACAGCTTATATAGCTTTTTATTTTATCCACATTTTAATTAATTTGAGTTCACTATTGTTTATACCAGAGGCTTATAATTAACTGATTGTTCACATTGTACTACACAACACGCATGTACCAATCTATATTCATATGTATTCTCAGGCATAATTTTCTGAAGATGGCTTATTCAAGCCGAAAACGTTAAAGTGACAAGTATTTTAATATTTAATATTTGTAAAGTAGATAGCATTATATGGTACTAATTTTTATTGTATTTATCTGATGCATGTAACCTATAAGATAAAACATTGTAATAAATATAAATAGATCATTTTCTTAATTAATAACAGTGTATATCTCCAATAAATGATTCCTTAGCATCGCCACAGATACACTTGATTGTACTTGTCACTAGAAAGTTATTGAAATTTATATTTTCCCCGCCATTCATAAAATATTTTGATATGACACCTCTTGCACAAAAGGAGAGATCTATAACGGAAACTCGATTAATATATTTCAGTATTATTTGTATTTATCCTGGTAATAATGAACAGTTTGACTCGTAGACATTTTGTTTTTACAGCATTAACTTCCCATGATTGTACGAGAAGATTCGAAGAGAACGGTAGTTACGTAGACTTTCAGCTCCCCACTACTACCATTAATGCACAACACAATGTCAATACGGCGGTTGCTGTCGTCTGCGATACAACGAACTTTTCTGTTGATTTTCGAGTTCGTAATTTTTTTCCGGTTATTATATGCTTATTTAAGTTGTGTTAACTCTCGCTAGTGGTTTTATATTTATTTTATCCGTCTTAGTATTTATTTTATTATTGTAAATATTTTTGTTCTATCACTATTATTATTATTATTATTATTATTATTATTATTATTATTATTATTATTATTATTATTAATGAATTATTTTGTATTACAATCTTTGTATCATTTGTCACGATTATTCTATTATTATTATTATTATTATTATTATTATTATTATTATTATTATTATTATTATTATTGTTACTATTATTTTATATCATCAGCATTATTATTTGAACCCTGTAAAATTTATGTAGACTACTGGACTGTACCCGAGCACGACCATATGCTCATTTCGGGTATCTATCCAAATGTAAATTCAAATGTAAATTGTAAATAAATTTGAATTTGAGTTTGAAAAAAAAAGATAAGCATAGACGGACCCTGTTCATCCCTAATTCATTGTCACAAGGTAGTAAATCTTAAATCTGAAAAGATGTTTTTCTTTATATTTAGAGTTTTGCATTACTGTTTTAGAATGCCGAAAACGTATATGGCGTACAATTTTGCTTTCCCCATATTTAACTGTTAGGCCTAAACTAATTTATTTATCACATCTATTATGATCTTACTTTTCTTGCATGTTGTTCGCTGTTGCTGCTGCTGCAATAAACAACATTCATTTTCAAAGTTTCAAAGAAAATGACCGCCGAGTGTCGGATAGTATAACCTTGTATGCGGAAAAACTGCGTCCAACATCGACTGAAATCAAGGGCGCATAAGTAAAATATTTGACATAATCAATTTCATTTCTACATCAAGTTTATAACAATCGCACTTGCCATCTGATAAAACTTTTGCAATTCTGCATAATGAATTGAAACCACCGTTTTTTGTATTACTGTGTGATATAGAAATTAAATTGATAATATGAAATATTTTACATATGCGTCCTTGGTTTCAGCCGATGTTGAACGCAGTTTTTCCGATTACAAGGTTATACTATCCGACACTCGGCTGTCATTTTCATTCGAAACTTTGAAAATGAATGTTGTTTATTGCAGCAGCAACCGAAACTAAACGAACAACATGCAAGAAAAGTAAGGTATGAAATTGATGTGATAAACAAATTAATGTAACAGTTAAATAGGATAGAGAAAACAAAATTGTACGCCATATAAGTTTTCGGCTTCCTAAAACTGTAATGCAAAACTCAAAATATATTTTTTTTAAATCTTTTCAGACTTGTATTTTACCACATTTGTGACAATTTAAGTATGATTTCTCAACATCACCAGCATTTTAGACCTTTACACCTTATTATGCAATGATTGTATTGTCTTGATTTTATAATATTACGCAATAATCGTATACAAAACACGGAACGTGCTTACTTAGGCGTGTAAAATTCGCTTCCCCTGCCTGTACTTGAAACACGCCGACTACATTCTGTCCGGAGCGTCGTATGTTCACCTCATACTAATATAAATATACCGATATCACGGCCCTACTAATAATTATTATGCCATATTTCATTATTATTATTAATTTCTTCTTGTGTTGACTTATAGCAGACTTAAAGCCTGTTTCATATAGAATCCTTCCATCTTTTCCCAAGGCGGCTAGGACTTCTATTTCCTTACGGTAATGCATTCCTCGTTATTTTTACTATTATGCCATCTGAATTTTTATCGACACATTCATATACACATGTCAATAGCTTATATAGTTCAAAGACGTTAAATAGAAAATAGCCATTATTATTAGCCT
Organism: Periplaneta americana; assembly: GCF_040183065.1. Taxonomy (NCBI): domain Eukaryota; kingdom Metazoa; phylum Arthropoda; class Insecta; order Blattodea; family Blattidae; genus Periplaneta; species Periplaneta americana. The sequence continues at coordinate 90,750,838 of NC_091129.1, read as the reverse complement.
ATTGTTTTAGTCCCTGTAAACCGCAGTATGTCACTTCTGTGTACAATGTTCCCTCGTGATTCCCGTGCACTTTCTCTTCCCTATCTCTCTGCAGCCCTGTGTTTGTCGTTATCCAATATTTGTGTCCAGATACAAATATGCACACACCTGGCTGTCATCCCTGCAATAATGTTTGAATGAACAGCTCGATAGAGAGTAAACACGAAGCCCTGCATTCTATTCCATCCAATCCCCTAAATTTGTAGAAGCTATTTTAAAACAGAACTAATTGAAAGTCTAATTAGCTCATACAATTTTTAATATATGACATAAATGTTGATGTTATCACTGGAGAGCTTACGTTGTTAAAGAGGTCAAAACGTCAACAATTAATATTCAAATTATGCTGGATTATCTCCATAACAGTAACTGTTTCATTCAATGTTTCTTAATGGGTTATTAAACCACGCTATATCAACTGCGAAATTATCTAGCGTCGATGAAATTGATGATAGCGAGATGGTATTTGGTGAGATGAGTCTGAGAATTTACTATGGGTTCATGTGACATTTATCTTAAAATTTGGAAAATCCTAGGAAGAAACCAATCAACTAATTAGTCCAAGACGGGTTTGAACTCATGCCTGAGCGCAGCATAGGATCAGTAAGGAAACGCTTCAAGCCTTGGTTTTTCTGAACCGACGCATGCGAGTTGCGACCTCGCACCTCGCAGTTATAGAAACCACTCACTATCTCTCGTGCAGTCCGGATTTGTGCTATGCGGGCCTCGCACCTCGCAAGTCGCATGCGTCGGTTCAGAAAAACCAAGGCTTTACTGCACTAGCTACGCCGGTGACCTTCAATAAATGTTACGTTATCAAGTTTAAAATGGAGATTTGGAGCACAGTTAAATTCTGCGAGAAATGTTGTGGATACGTGACTTAAAACATGATTTCTTCAGAAATTCGTTCATAAGCACTCGCATTCCAATATTACCGTCTTTTTATATTATTTCCTTGTCAATAAACAGGCGTTGCACTGTAACAGACGTTGAGAAGAAAGATCATATGTCTGTGGAGAATTCATGTCTAAAGCAGAAAATTTTAGTATAATACATAATATTTAGACATTTTAATTATAACGAAGGGGTCCATATTAAATGAGCTATACGCGAAATATGCAAAAATCTGTTAAAGTGAAACCAAATCACTTTCTAAGGCTTTCAACTTAAGTACCGTATACAAAAATATTTATGAAATGGCACTAGTAAAAATACACAGCAGTGATATTAACTGACAATAATCGAGCCACTTACTGTATTTAAGTCTGCAAATAAAGTTATCCACGCTAATGGAATTGTTAAGTATGAAGTGATGGATGGACGGACGGACGTACGGATAGATAGATAGAGAACAGTGGATGGATGGATGGATGGATGGATGGATGGATGGATGGATGGATGGATGGATGATCAGTGCTTGGGCGGATGGAAATCAGTGATTGGGCAGATGGAAATCAGTGGATGAATGGAGATCAATAGATGGATGGAGGTCAATGGCTGGATGGATGGATTGAAATGAACGGATGGATGGAGGGATAGATGAATGGTTGGAGATCAGTGGATGAGTAATGCGTGAATGAGAGAGGGAAGAATAAGTGTGAATAGATGGATATTCAGGTTGATTTGTGGATGTTTACTCAGCAGATAACGAGCAGATTGATAGAGAGATGGACAGATGAATGGATGGATGGATGGATGGATAGAAGGATGTGAATTCATGGATGAATGGGTAGATGGATGGGAGGGTATGTTCGTGTCTGTGAAAGAATAGACGGATGGATAGGGCTATATGATTGGATGGATGGATAGAAGGATGTGAATTCATGGATGAATGGGTGGATGGATGGGAGGGTTTGTTTGTGTCGGTGAAAGTTTAGACGGATGGATAGGGCTATATGATTGGATGGATGGATGGATGGATGGATGGACGGACGGACGGACGGACGGACGGACGGATGGATGGATGGATGGATGGATGGATGGATGGATGGATGGATGGATGGATGCATGGATGGATGGATGGATGGATGGGTGAGTGAGTGGAGAAGTGGATAGATAGGCTGATTACTAGACAATATTACTAGACAATACAAGATATTGATGTTTGGATGAGAATGAAGAGATGGGTGCATGTTTCAGTTGATAGATGAATTAATTAATAAATTAAGAATTAATTGAAATTGCCTAATTAATTAACAGGTGGTCGGATTGACTCAGAGATTTTGTGTACAAGAATCAATCGAAGTTTGGATGCTGGAAGAAAGGTGTGTTTGAGTGGAAGAACGAATGGATAGGTGGGTGAATGTTTGGATTGATTGATGAATTTATGGTTGGGTCGATGGATGGATGGATGGATGGATGGATGGACTTCCAAATTCTTGTTTAGTAGTGTTTTTTTACATTTCGGCTGGTAGTATTCAAATAGCAAAACGCACACCAGATAGCTTTTCCTCCTAGGCCCCATTATGAAAATATGATCGGAGATGGCTTAGGAACTGAATAGGAGTGTGGATTACAGGTTCCTGGGTTGGGATAAGGCCTTCAACTCAGAGCTTTCAGTCTTGAGCTTTTCCTCATTAACATTTAGCGCAGGCGTGCGGATCGCCTTGTGGATTTGGGAAGAACAGGCCCCAAGTTGCACCGCACGCCTGTCACTCGAAATAATAGAGCAGTCGCAGGCGAGAGCTTCAATTTGCAATGCAAATGACGGGATTGATTTATTTGTATCGTTTAACAAGCGCTCTTCGGCTGCTTACGCTTCAACAATAGTGACGGCGCGGCGGCGGGTAATGGAGTCATGATGCGGACGCTCACATTCACTTGTCTTCAGCACGCGGATAGGGATTGACTGCTGTCTGTTTTATTAATTAATGATCCGGCCAACGATCCGACCACGTATGTAAGCAGCTCAGAGACCTACCCCGCCAGTTAACGCATGAAATAATCAACTTTATACGCATCACTGCGAAACTGATGCATAGGATTTTACTCCCTGTAGGGAAATGAAGATTTGAGAGCTGTTCTGAGAAAGCAAACTATGCTGCTTCAAGAAGAAACGGGGGGAATCTGATTTACATAAAACTGTATGTTAAATAATTATTTCAATAATAAGTGTCATTATCATAATATCACAAACGACGGCAAAGATGATTTCTAAAACAGCTATTGAACAATTAAATTGAAGAGCCCTTTTCCAAAAACCACTGTCAAAAAATTGAACAATTCAGGAGGACAATTCTGCAGTGTCTGGGAAAAGTGACATAAGTAAGTTTCCACAAACCTTTTTTGATAATTTATTGAGAACTTACACTGGTTTATGTCGATTTGATTTTTTTTCTGTCTGAATTATTGTAATGAGAGAAATACTTATGTCTCTTTTTCCAAGCGAGCAGATGTTCCGTAAGTCGTCAATAAATTATCAAAAAAAGGTTTGTGGAAACTGCCGTATGTCACTTTTCCCAGGCACTGCAGAATTTTTCTGTTTGTATAGAGCAAAGTGTAATTAATTTTATTTCTTCCAATACGGTAACTTGAATTAACACAACAATTATTAGAGAAATCTTAGAACGAAAATTCACTCGTGCTATATTCACTGAATTTTCAATACTTTCCTCTAAAATTTGTTGATTATGGGGTAATTATTTTTATCAGCTAACTTTGGAAAGAGTTGTAGTTTTTACAGTTATATGTCTATGAAACCTAGAACAATTTGGAAATGACATTTAGTATTTTGATATGTGCTCACCTTAACCATTAGCTCCATGACATGAATGATAGCTTAATAATGACTAAATGAATTTTAGGAAGGAGCACTTCAATAGAGAATGGAACGGATCAACCAATGATCCAAATCCATATATAGAGATGTGGTGGTGGTGGTGTTGGTGGTGGTGGTGGTGGTGGTGGTGGTGGTGGTGGTTGTGGTGGTGGTGGTGATATAAGAACAGAAAATAATTTCGCATGATGTTCAGTAAGACCTTGGCGCAAATACAAGAACATTAAATAATCAATAAAATGAAGGTAACAATAATTCATTCTGCGTTTGCATAAGATACGATTATTTCATTATTTACTTACTCCATATGAAAATATTTGTTTAAAAATATGACCATCTGATGGTAATTACTTTAACAACACATGAATGACAGAAACAACGGAATAATGGAAATATGCTTATATATATATTGCAAATTCAATTAGGTTTTTAATGAATATTCAATTATGTACGTACAATTGTGGAAGGACATCTCGTAAAAGTAAATTTATTGGGCACGCTTGGTGCTGTGAAAATAGATGGTGATTATTTCTGAGTTTAATGATAATTAGGTTATGGTGTTCATAGTTGATTTGTGACAGCAATTGCGAATCATCAGAGACAAAACAAAAATGACAGCGTGAAAGTGATAATATTGTAGTGACAGACGGCTCTCGTCGTTGAAATTCAAGGAATTCTTACAGATCATTTGATTATTGCGAAATAATACTTAGACTTTATAACTGAACTTTTCATCAAGCTCCAACGTGTGCACAATATGTGTGTCGGATTTATCAGTAATGCTAGCATATTAGACCATATTACACCCTCGTTCAAATATTTATCTTGGCTGTGACTCAATAACCGTAGAACACTTCATTCACTGTCTCTTCTGTTTCAAGTTCTCCACACTTCTACTCCAAATTATCTGCGTTCCCAGTTTCACTACTTATTCTGTAATCACAATCTAAACACCAGGTCACAGGAGAGCCAAATCCTAGCAATTCTTCAATTGTTCTTCATAGAACATCCGACTATTCATCCTATTTTACTATCTCAGTCCACGGTCAATGAAATTCTCTATCTCAGAAGATTAGGGCTACCAGACAGTAACTACTTTCAGAAACAGGCTAAGCAATTTTTGACGGCCGCAGTCAAAATAGAATTTTTATTACAATCATTATTTAGTTTAATAATTTTATTATAATAAGGTCTGATTATTATTACTATTTTTATTATTATTATCACCAACATTGCATAAACATTTTATTGGTATGTTGGGAAGATAAAATGAACTGTTATTGTGTTGTATTAATTATGTTTTGTTTATAGCAAAGTAGTAATTTTCTATCATGCTGGTTGAGTGGAAGAGAAGGCCGAATGGCCTTAATTCTGCCAATTATTATTATTATTATTATTATTATTATTATTATTATTATTATTATTATTATTATTATTATTGTTATTATTATCATCATCATCATCATTATTATTATTATTATTATTATTATTATTATTATTATTATTATTAATTCGTGTATGAACGAAATGATCAGTACAATATAGGATAAGTTACCTGGTAATAACAAAAGCCGCCTTGGTAGCCCAAGTAATAAAGCGCTTTCCTTATGACGACCTCTGACCCGACTTCAAATCCTGGCAATAACGGAGTTATATGCTACAATAATCCTAGATAATATATATAACAGATAGATGATCCTTGTGTTAAAATCGGCAGCACTTTGAAGAGAACAACCGCCAGGATCGCCACCCGTCCGCCGTAAACGAACACGAGATGGCAGTACAGCCGCTAATGCAATTCAAATGGGAGTTATGACGTGACTCTTTATGTAACAACTAGATGGCAGCATAGTAAACCTGACAAAAGTTGTTACCGTCAAAATCTGTAAGGCCGAGTAACCTGGGTATGGGCTATATGATCTAGAATGTAATTAACAAAGTCAAGTTTGTGTGGAAATTTCTCGGGGTTATGCCATTCTCTCTCATTATTTAACCAACATTCTCCACAATTACCTTTCATTACCATCCTCTCGCAGTTTGTCAAGGGATTAGTAAATGGCAGTGGTGGTGTACTTTTGATAACTCATAAATCTGTAAAGAGCAGCCTATCTTATCGTCTGTTTTTTTTAGTTACTCGTCGTGGCGACAATGTTTTTTTTTTTTTTTTTTTTTTAACTTTTATTCACTCGTTGTTCCTAGAGTCTCATAATGACAGTTGAGACATAGGACGGTCTCTTTCTGATTGCCTGGAATCAGTTATCATGGCCTCCATTAATTTATTTGTAAGTACATCTAATCACACACATAATCCTAATAACTAGATCAATGAAGTAATAAATCCTCCTTATTTCTATAACAAAATTGTGTCCATTTTGCGTAAAAGAAAAAACAATGAAACCTTTATCTGATAGCATCGACAATTCAAATATGTAGCTTCAATAGCATTAAATGGCCAAGAAAAGGAAAAACAAATCACATATGAGAAGTAAAACCATAGGTATTATGTATAGATATTGAACAAATTTGATGTCGCCTTGGGTGTCGCAGGCAGTATAGCGCTGGCCTTCTGTGCTCGAGGTTGCGGGTTCGATCCCGGCCCAGGTCGATAGTATTCAAATGCGCTTAAATGCGACAGGCTCATGTCACTAGATTTAGTTGCCTGTAAAATAAATCCGGTGGGACAAAATTCCAGAAAATCGGAGACACAGATATAACCTCGGCAGTTGCGAGCGTCGTTAAACAAAACATAATTTACAATTTACAAATTAGATGAACAATTATGTAATATATTATGACTATATTATTGTATAATAGAATTTATTACATATTATTCATATTTTTATTTTATTTTTACAGCCATTTTATCAGTAACTTACGTAATATGGAAAATTTGTTACCTTGAATTTAAGGGGTCAGGTACAGCTTACAGCAGTAAAATTTTGGAAATATTCAACATTCTTTTCCTTTATTACTGTATCTTGTACAATAATGCTACATGGAAAAAAAATATTTTTACGATTTAGAAAATTATTTATATATATTTTTTTTTCAAAATTCAAAATGGTAGCAGTTCACTGTTTAGTAATGAAGCGTTTCCCTCATAACTCAAAAACTATCAAACATTCTATGATGAAATTTTTGTGTGTATTTATGCATGTCATATCTACAATATGATGCAAAATCACTTCTCTATCTTTGATAGATTGCCTGATAGAAAAATAAATCCATTTTAAAAAATGGTCAAATATCAGTATTTTCTTCTAACACAAAATAAAAAATACATATTTATTAAGGAATGTAGTTTAAAGAGCATGCTATTGTAAACGTGAGTTTCAGCAATAAAATAAAAGAGACAGAACATGAAAAAGTTAAAAGTTTATAAGTTATGAGGGAAACGCTTTATCACTACACAGTGAACTGCCACCATTTTGAATTTTGAAAAAATATATAAATAATTTTAAAAAATCGTGAAAATATGTTTTTCATATAGCAGAAGGGCAGTGTTTTACATATACCAATTTTTATTATTGTACAAGATACAGTAATGGAGGAAAAAAATGTTGTATATTTCCAAACACTTTACTGCTGTAAGCTGTACCTAACCCCTTAACAGAAGCAAAGCCATGTGCTTACTCAATTACGCATTAAGGTAGGCTACGTTTGGATCCATTGTCTCAACTCATCCTTTAGATTTTATAGAGAAGCTTTAGCTGTTCCCAGCAACACTAACATCAATATAAAGAGTAAGTTTGTATTATATTAAATATTTAATGCTAAATTGTTATAAACTTTATTTATTATAACTAGGGCTAGGATTTTGATGGCCTATAAATCATGAAAAAATGTCCTAAAAACAATGCATTTATGAACTAAAAATCTTTCAAAAATGCCCTTAAAAATACCTTAAAAATTGATCTTAAATAACTGGATTAGGAATATTAATATTTAGACTAGTAATTAAATTAAATTCTAATTTAATTTTACATAATTTTTCTAAGTAGTACACTTTAATTAGTTATTTTACCTGATTTAGTTCCATGTAGTCCACCACAAGGCCACTCTTATCCGGAACTAGCAGGTATATTCTATATTGAAGGGGTGGTTGGACTGATCCATTATGTGGGGTGTACTACGTTAAAATGACAATATTTGTGTACAAAACGATTAAAATAATATACAAAATAATGGGTAGTAACTGATAAAATATGTAAAGAAAATATCAAAGGAAGTAAATAATATTTTACATTAATAATAGGGATTTATGGTCAAAATTAAATGAAAATACCTAAAAAAAAGACAGAATAAAACAAAAATGCTTTTATGAGTTGTAAGAGGTAAAAAAATACATAAAAATGCCCTAACAAATGTGTTTTAAAACACTCAGTTTATAACATAACATATAAATACTAAAGCAGCAATGTTTCTGGCTTACTAGAAAAAAGATGCAATTTTATCAAAATCCTAGCCCTAATTATAACTATTTATTAAGGGGCGTTGGATACTATTTTTCATCACATTCGTGTTCAAAATAGGTTTAATACGCTCGTGTAAATTATGTCTTGCATGCTAAGCATTCCCTCTAATGGATAAATCTACACACTTTATTCTTCTGTATAATAAATAGGCCTACTTCTTCAAGACTTACTAGAGCGTAATCTAATGGAATAGTAAATGGCTTTAATTCTGCACTAGAAGCACGTTGTGTTGTCCAGCTCTGGCTGCATTCTTTTATTCTAGTTTGCCCAATATATTTGTCTATTCCTAAGCCTATAGATAATAACTAAGCAGTATACAGAATCACACGGGCTAACACCAATCCCTCCATCCTCGGCACTTGGCTCGAATTCCAGGGAGAGTTAAGAGGCGAGGCGGTACACAAGAGTCCTTCTCTGGCACAGAGGTTCCTATTATTCGCTGCCAGCTCTCAGGTTTCATTCCCCAATCCATCGTTCACAAGGCCACAAGCGAGCATCCTATTTCCCACAACGATTTCCTTCTGCCCTCACTCAATCCATGTGGGCTCTCTATGTTCACCCAAGCGGCTAAAACAGAATATTCCTCAGAAAATGCAAGCTCCACATAGACTCTTCATTTGAAAGCGTATTACCCGCTTTATCAGAAAATAACATTAGTAGTATTAGTAGGCCTACAAGAGTTTCTCCGAAAGTTACTTCTATTTAGTAGCCTTAAAATATCATCATCACCATAATCATCATTACTAACTTCATGATGAGTATAGAGGCCTGTTCCTGCTCAGACAAAATCCCCTTCTCCTGGTTTTAAAGACGGCCAACATCTCTACAATATCCCTGTGATTTGTAATTTAAAATCTATTTCGTTTTCTATTTTGATTCATTCATAATATGTGATCGGGCTAGTTACTTTTGTGTTAAAATGTTTAATCTGTCTCTAATGCCCTTAATAGTCATTGATCGAAGAGGGTAACACCAGAAACTCTTCTTAAAAAATCAATTTCATTTTGTTTCTATCGAATCTACTTAAAGGAGGCCTATGGAGAAAATATGACATTTTTGGACAAAAAGAAAATTTTCTTTTTCTGTAAATGGTTCCCAATACCCTATTCGATATGTTTACAAAGTTTCAAAGGGGTGAGACGATTGAAAACCCTCTTAATGACGTCATAATTAAAGGTCCGCGCTCTTGAAATGTCAACGTTAAAGTCATTTTTCTCCTCTATAATATTTTGTGTATTTATTTCCACGTTAATCACTAAAGCTTAAAAAATTGCATATCTAAGAAGCAGAATTTTTTCTGTATATTCACTATATAATGCTTAACAAATTCTGTGCATGAACTTTTCTATCTCTCCAACTTTTGAAAGTAAGGACAAATACCATCTGGAATCAATCGTCATTACGGGACTAATGATAGGAGCCCGTGGGACCATACCCCGGTTCCTAGTCCACTTCTGTAAATCTTTTGGCCTGCATAAAAATATTTTAAGAGATGTAACAATTGTAGCACTCAAAGGCTCAATAGCTATTTTCAGGCATCATACATATGGACCATGACTAATTCGCATCTCCTTGACGTTACTTCGTTTAATATCATGTGTTTCAATATAATTCAAATTGTTATTTTTCACAATGTATCACTAAGCCTCAAGGCATTTACTCTATTGTATCATGGTACTCTTTGTCGATGGCAACCTGTAGTGGTTACAGGAAGAAATTAAATCAAATCAATGATGACACACACACACAAACACACACACATAGAGTGAATCTTAAGTAATGTCATTAATTTTAGGGTGCTATTCTATGAGATATTTCAAACAGAAAGTTTAATAAAATTTTGCTCGTTTGTGCTTCCTTTTCGAAATAAAAATTGTTTTATATGAAACATCGCATAGCATATTTTAGGAAAGACATTGAATGTTTATTTGGCCATTATTCAGTCTATTATTCAATATGGTATAATTGTTTGGGGTGGAAGTACAAAAATTAATCTTAGTCCGTTAAATTTACTACAAAAACGAATAATTAAAATTTGTTTGAAGAAACGTTTCGATTATCCAACTAAATTAATTTATTCTGAATTTAATGTATTTAATATTGAACAAATTTATAAGTATACGCTGTTAAAATTTTATCATAAAAATCGTAATAAGTTTGTATTACAGACACACAATTATGACACAAGACGAAATATTAATTCAACATTAGTAGAACCTAAATGTCTCACATCTGCTGGTCTAAAGCATAGCCCTCGGTTGTACAATGCTTTAACTAAATTACACCCAGAACTTCTAACATGTAACCCACTAACATATAACAAGAAAATTAGAAACGTGTTAATATCTTCAATTTGATTAAATAAATTTATAGCCTATGTGTATGAATTAATCAACCTATATTATATTTGTATTCTATAATTTTGAAATATATATTAGTCCTACTTTTCACGTGCGATATTATTCTTCTATAGTGTTAATATTATATTATATAATTCCATTGCCGCTGTAATTATATTTTAGTTCCTATTTTATTTTACTTATTTATTTATATTATTATTTTTTATTTTAATATTATATCTGAACTGCGACCGAGCACGAGCGCTGCTCATTCGGTCTCAAATTTTGTTAATACTACTGTATCTTCTTTTTATATTGCTTGTATTATTTTATTTGTATTTCTCTTTGTTTGTTTTGTAATTATATTTCTTTATTCTGTATATTTGAAATAAATAAATAAATAAATAAATTTAAGAGAACAGTGTATTTTGATAATAAATGATTGAAAGAATTTTAGTTTTGTTCTTTAAATGTGCAGAATTTCGATCTCATCCGTCTTTGTGAGTGTCCATGTGTCACAATCATAGACTAAAACAGGCATAATTAAAGTCTTGTATATATGTAATTCTGCTTTTCTTTTTATAATTACATTTATATTTAAATTCTATACCTTGTATTAATATTTTAGTTAAATATTAATGATGTGTATGCATTTTCTGAGCAGTCTACGTGTTTTTATTTGTAAAATATGTTTTTGTATTATTATATTTTGAGACCTGACGAATCCAAAAATGAAAACAAATAGACTAAGTACATAGTGTCATTTTAGAAAAAAAAAACAGACTCACTGGCACATATTTTATAAATTAAAAGCACAGATTTTGAGAACATGTTTAAAATATTCCTCTTTCAGCCCTATAGCGTTTGTGTATATAGAGTTTATTTACAAAATTAAAAATAAGAAAGCTACAAGCTGTGTTCCATACTTTTTACTAACTCTGTTTAATTAATATAATTACTTTTACATTTATTTTCTCGCTTTCATGCTATGTTAAAACTTGATATCAGAGAGGTTGTGTACAGCAAGTCGCAGTGCACAGGGATAGTGGCATTTATTAAACGTCACATTTTATACACAGAATTTTTATTTCAGTGTGGAGGCTTTAAACATAGCCAGTTTTATGGTTGACTGTTTTTGTATTTCTTTGTAAAACGCGACCATTATTCCCTGTTTTGTAACTTTATTAGCGAAACTGTACGCAAATTACTACGCGTGTAGAATTGCAACTTCCATGCTTGCCTCGCATACAAATTAAGCGACTTTCAATCTGACATGACGTCAGAAAAACACACACGATCACAAAAGATTTTTATTTTCAGTGCCTGGTACCACAGTCTAGTATATATAGTCACGAAGCTCAATACGTAGTAAATATGCATCCATAGATAGTTGCTAACCACTAGGATCGCTACGTTCGCCTCATTACAGACAATGCGAAATAGTACCTGCACAGTCTATTGTTCCTAGCACCCCCACAACTCAAGCTTTGTGACTGTAGCCTATATACTAGATTGTGCTGGTACTTCGATTTCCATCTCAAAACTCGTGCCATAGATATAACCCACCGAAACTGCAGATTACAACGACCTCCTTTATGATTCTCGTGGTGCTTCGTGAGGGCTGTTAAGACTGTGTGAGCAGGAATATCGCGGGTTCAATTCTCGATTGGGTAATTGTTTTTCTTCATCGATCTGATCCTTTCGGCCGAACTATAGCCCTGGGGTTCACTCATTCTCTAACAGAAATGAGTACCAGAGATACTTCCTTGAGAGCAAAACCGGTCAGCACGTAGGACTGACACCCTTACTGCTATTCGATGCCGATTTTCTCGTCCGATAACTTCCTATCTTATAATACAGTATAGATTAGGAGATCGAATATTTATTTTACAATGGCTTAATGTAATTAGGATACATAGGATGTTTCCGTAAATTTATGCTAAATTTCAAGACTGATAAACAGTTTTGTAAGTAGTAAATTTTTATAATACTCTTAAGTTCAGTAACTCCTAATTTATAAGTTATGGCTTTCTCCCTCTCTCTCTCTCTCTATGAGAACACCTAGTTTTGAGGTCTATTGTGCGCCCCTGGGATGAGTTGCAAGCCCATTGATCCCACCTACGCCGAACCGACCTAACCGTTAACATCCTGAAGACCAGTCTCGCCATCCTTTGAAATCTGTGTACCATTCCACGCCAACAGCCCCCCCACATTCCCCCTCAAACGGTCTGAGGTGTAAGCCCCTTTTCCCGTCTCCCGTCTCCTCAACGATCTGAGGTGTAACCCCCTCTCCCGCCGGTAGGGGAGTGGGTTCCGCTGATTGGAATCAGCTACCATAGCTTGACATATCCACGGAGGCCGGCCGAGAGTGTCAGCGGCTTCGGAAGGACGCCGCAGGTACGATCAGAAAACCAATTAAGATAACCAGAATGATAAGGAAATAATGATGAGGGAGGAAAGGAAGTGGCGAGAATGAGTGGGGTTCCATAAGCCTGATAAAGTTACCTGATATTCATCCATAGGAGTGAGGGAAAAACCCGGCTCGCTGAGTTCGGAAGCGAAGACGCTACCACGGGACCACAGCGGTGGACAGTTATGACTCTTAATACTAGGTGTAATCTTGTTACCGAGAAATAGGAAGCCCTTATGTTATTTAAGTAATTTTTTATCGAAATTTAAGTTTTATCAATCTTGTAACTAAGTGTCCATATATTTTATTTAATTTAATTTCATTCATTATATTCCATAGATCTTACATTAGCAATGAAGCTTTAAGATGCGGAACAACTCAAAATTTTACAAGATTACAGTCTTTTGGCTGGACGATGTGAAGTGAGGCCGAGAATTTGCCATAGATTACCTTGCATTTAACTTATGGTTGGGTAAAACGTCAGAAAAAACCCAACCACATAATCAGACCAAACGGGGATCTAACACAAGCCCGAGCGCAGCTCTGGATCAGCAGGCTAGTGAGTCCATCAGTTAGCACAACCATAAACCATTAATAGATGCTATAGAGTTAACAACAACGAAAAAAAAGACGTACTTACAGTTCTTAAAAGTAATCTCCTCCAGTACACCAAGGCGACGGATGCTACTAATTGAGTGCTCTGCAGCTTTTATAACGGCCTATCTATTTCTAAAGCGTATCCCTCTCAGTGGCTCTTTTATCTTAAGGGAAAAGGTTATAGTTGCACGGCCTCATATCCGGAGAATTCAGCGGACATTGCTTTCTGTAAAGCTTCACGACATTGTTTAGCATTTTTGCCTCTAGTAACATATATTTAATTGAATATCTTTGCTCCCATTTGCTAAACATTTTCTTAGGACGTTCCAGATGACTTACTTACAAATGCCTTTTAAGGAACACGCAGATTCATTGCCGCCCTCACATAAGCCCGCCATCGGTCCCTGTCCTGTTCCAGATTAATCCAGTCTCTATCATCATATCCCACCTCCCTCAAATCCATTTTAATATTATCATCCCACCTATGTTTCGGCCTCCTCAAAGGTCTTTTCCCCTCCAGCCTCCCAACTAACACTCTATATGCATTTCTTGATTCGCCCATACGTGCTACATGCCCTGCCTATCTCAACAGTCTGGATTTAATGTTCCTAATAATATCAGGTGAAGAATGCAATGCGTGCAGTTCTGCGTTGTGTAACTTTCTCCATTCTCCTGTAACTTCATCCCTCTTAGCTCCAAATATTTTTCTAAGAACCTTATTTTCAAACACACTTAATCTCTGTTCATATCTCAAAGTGAGAGTTCAAGTAGCACAACCATACAGAGCAACCGGTAATATAACTGTTTTATAAATTCTAACTTTCAGATTTTTTTACAGCAAACCAGAAGACAGATGCTTCTCAACCGAATAATAACAGGCATTTCCTGTATTTATTCTGCGCTTAATCACTGTTTGTTGTTTAGTCAACTGTACGAAGACAGGTTTGGACTGAGTATAAATAAGAGTATAACCTTATCACTTACAGATGTCCACTGTTGATAACACATACCAGGCATCACATCATCTCATACTACCAGCTTATATTAGTCACCACTAGGAGAGCTTGATTTCCGCAATGTTGCCACTAATTTTCGAATGACCTATGTAGATCAATGGAGAAAGTACAGTAGTGGCAAAAAAAAAACCGGACCGACCCTTGTAGCTGCTTTCAGTCTTGTTCACTCCAGAGCACGATAGACTGGTAACTAAGACTTTCGTGGTTCGAATCCTGGCAGGAAAGGAAACTTTTTTTGTTCCTTATTCAAATTTTTTCCCAATACTTTTCGATTGCTGGTAAAATTCATATTCAGGGAATAATAAGTTAATTAAGTAGTAAAATATCCCTGCAATCTAAAAGTATTGGGAATAAATTTGAATAAGGAACAAAATAAGTTTCCTTCTCAAGCAGGATTCAAAACACGAAAGTCTTAGTTACCAGTCTATCGTGCTCTGGAGTGAACAAGGCTATGAAATCAGCTACAAGGGTCGGTCCGGTTATTTTTTTGCCACTACTGTACATGAATGGTTTATTTATGAAAGGGCCTAAGTCTCGAATACTAAATTGCTTGCAATTTAAGAAAAAAACTGATTAAATGCCGAAATTTTGAAATTAAGGCTGAAATAAAAATTGTATCATAAATTCTACCAAGCATTAAGGGTGCTATTCATAGACATTTCGCTAGCCCGCGCTACGAGCGTGCTAAACAGGATTCATATCATATCGCTAACACTGGTTTATGAATACGAAAAACATTAGTTCGCTGATCATCCAACGAAGGCCCGCGCTAAGAATGTCTATGAATACGGCCCTAAGAGTGTGAAACTTAGTCCTCTTCATATCTAAATCGATGTATCTACACCCAAAGAGCAGTTATTACAATGCAAACTCATTTTCACAAAATTAGCGACTTAGGCCGTTTCATAAATAACCCATTCATATGACCCCATCGGGAATCGAACCCGCGACCTCTCGGCTTACGCTTTAACTGCGACGTTACCAATTGCCTCCGCCATGCATTGTTATTGTCTTAAATTATTATAGCCATTAATATAGACAGAATGATTATACAGCTATCGTTACAGTATATCTACTGACAACACTGAAACCTTGGGTCACACTGTATTATTTTGGCACACAAGTTTAAAACCATAAGCTCTCGCACCCCAATTACTGAACCTTGCTTGAGACAGATCACCACAGCGGCGCAGTTGAAGATAACGCAAACACCAGTTAGTAATCCTACATTGTTGAAACTTGAGCCTCCATGGAAACTGACATCGCAGCTCAAACGCACTTAAAATAATCCTGTGATGGCAGACGGGTAGGCTAGCAACAGGAGCAGCAGTTCTGACGTCACCGCGATCAAACCGCACCCTTCTGTTATAAATAGCGACCATAGCCTGCTGTATTCTGGTTTATGAAGATACAAAGCGATGTGTCGTCATTTTCAAGTTCTCCAAAGATGCTAGTCCTCTCGGTTTGACTGTTCGCTATATAGCTCTCCGTTTCAATTATTATTGTGACAGCTACAAACGCCATCGCTCTGTATGACGGTCGAGTAAATTGCATTCATAACAGAATCAGTTTACGTTATGGTATGTGGGGTTGATGAAACTATTACTAAATTGGGTAGTTAGAACTGTTTAACCCTTGAAATGGAAGGGGGAGCAATCAGCAGCATATAAATGCCTCAGGGAATACACTGTTGTTTCACCTCACACATTGCAGCTTATTAAAGAACTTGGAACAACACGACAATAATGAAAAGGTCGAGAGCTAAAAGAAATATAACATTCTAGAAAGTATAACAATCCATTAAAAGCGCATATATAATAACAAAAAATTATCATAAAAATTGGAAATGAAGCAAATAAAATTCAAATTCACACTAATCTAGGAGTAAAACAAGATTGCATTCTTTCTCGAGTTTTCTTTACTCTGTTTGAATGAAATAATAAAAATTTGAATGAAGAAACGAATAAAGGAATAAAATTGGACAATACAAATTACTTAAAAACATTTCCATTTATGCTGATGGCTAGGTAATTGTAGCAAGTACAGAAGACAAACTGCAAAGCAGTATTTTTAAATTACATAAATATGTCAACAATGCAATTTTAAAATATCCGTTGAAAGAACCAAGCTAATAGTATTCCAAGGCAAACAGCAAGCTAAAATATTAAACAAAATCAACTAAGGAGTAAGACATTTTGATTACTTAGGATATGACATCTCATTTGATTGTGACAGAGTTTTAATGAATAACATATAAAAATTTCAAGGAACATTACAGAACGATAAAACTAACACTGAATAACAAAGCACAATTAAAATTCTATAAAATCATTAGCAGTGCTAGTTTTACTCTACGGTTCTGAATCCAGGATACAGAAAAGAAAGTAAGATAACAGTAGCAGAAATTAAATTTTTAAATAAATAATAAATTATGGTTTATTTAACGACGCTTGCAAATGCAGAACTTATATCAGCGTCGCCAGTGTGCCGGAATTTTGTCCCGCAGGAGTTCTTTTACATGCCAGTAAATCTACTGACATGAGCCTGTCGCATTTAAACACACTTAAATGCCATCGACCTCGCAATCTCGAGCATAGAAGGCCAGCGCTATACCAACTACACGGAATTTTTAAGTTCTGTTAAAGGATGTACAAGTGAAGACAGAATTGAAAACATAGAAGTTAGACAAGAGCTTGACATATTTACAATAACAGACAAATTAGAACATATAGACAAAACTGGAAAGATCACAAAGAAAGAATGAATGAAGAAAGATATAAGCAAATAATGCAATACAAGCTAAGAGGAAGGCGACATGTAGGCAGCCTAGGAAGCGATAGACTGAAGCCGGAATAGGTCTAAAGACCTAATCCGTGAATGAAGATGAAGATGATGATATAACAATCTTGAATTTACGAATAAAATTTGGATATTGCATATGAAGACAGGAAACAGTATGTGACGTAACATAGATAAAATTGAGGCTCCTTATAGCCTACAAGAAATTTTATCATTAGCAAACCCAAGTTAACTAAAACATACTAGTGTACATAATAACATAATATTTTACTGATGGATAAAATATGTACCTATGCTAAACACTTTTGACAAAATGATATACGTGTGTGTACATGTGTATTATATATATTGAGCCGTGTACGACGGCTCAGCTAGTGCACCATCTTGCTACAGCAGCGTACCTATCGTCGTTCGCCATCTTAACATCAGCGCCGCTATTCTGTGTGCATTTTCCTTACAATTTTTCCTATTCTCCAGCAGGAATTCTGGGTAGTACCAGAGGGGGACAGAACTTTCTTGTGAAGTACCGTGAGGTAGGCCGATCATTCAGAAAACTCGAGCCGTATAGGTAACGTTGACTGCTAGAAATTATTCAGGAAGCTCGGTTGCTATAGATAACGTTCATAGTTTGGATAGATTTAGAGAAAGTCATTGATATAAGTAACGTTACTAGTTGAATACCCGGTCGAGGTGGGTTCCTCCAAGTGGTGACCGGGGGATGCAATGGTGGCTCTCGTGCTCTTCTTTTCGGCCATTTTTCGTCCTATCACCATCCACTCCTCTTCGTTCTCTCTTCTTTTTCATCACTATTTCTCTCTGCCGGCCGCCATTGCATGCGGAACGCCCACCACATCATCACAGCCATTTTCACCTCTCCAACCCCGCTGTTTTTGTTCTTGCCACGTCCGCCACCATGACGAGATTTGTTAACAATGCCTGATGAGGCTTTATTCTTCTTCCCCTTCTAATTCTTATATCTATTATTAGGTTAAGTTTCTTAGGTTTATAACTCCCGTCTCACCAGCGGGGATCATTCCTATCTCCGTGGTCCTGTCCCACGGTTTCGAGCGCGACTTCCAACTTGTGTGGCCCGACAGGGCGCCCAGCAACGAAGCAATAGTGCACCCTTCATACTGCCCCTATATGCAAGTCTAGGTGCGGAGCCCGGACCAGTAGTCATGTACACTCACGTAGAACCCCAATGGGGGTCCGGAGCGACTTAAACGTCCCGGTGACCGACTCTGCTCGCCGGGGCGGATATATTGCTCCGACGTGTTACCGCTGACGTATGGGTGTCGCAGTGTAATCAACCACAAGTCCCCTGAAGCTGCGTGCGGTCTCGGATTGCTCCGGCTTTGGGAGGGTCGGTCGGAGTTAGCCGCAGTAGTCTGGCACTTGTATTCGGTGTAGAGTGGGGAGCCACGGGCGGTTATTCCCGTGGTAGGGGCATAAAACTGCGACACGCCTCTGGTGTAAGACTTGCCATTAGGTGTGTAATGACCAGTTTGAAGGGTAACTTGCGTGAAGTGGGTTGCTTGGGATCGGGCTGTGGGGGGGTCCCCACGGCCGGCACAGACCGCGAAGAATTTTTAGGTGTCTTTTTCTTTCGCCCCCCCCGGTGGCAGGCTGACGCCGACAGTTCCGTAGGGGGGGCCAGTTCAAAATGGCCTCTTCGCGCTCCTCTTCTCCTCCCTCAGAAAAAAATAATAAAAAACAGAAGACAGGAATTGATACGACTGGTGGTCAAATTTTGACGAAAATTGCTATGGACTTGGACCCTGAGAAAGTAACTGTCAAAGTGCCGCCTCCGAAGTTTATCAGTATCACCTTGGACGGAACAGAAAAGACAATGAAAAACATTAGTCCATTTTACGTGAGACGCGCACTCGACGGACTCGTTGGGAAGGTCAAAAATGCATCTCGCCTACGCAACGGTAGTCTCCTCGTTGAGACGGTATCTCCAAAACAGAGTGAGACGCTGTTGAAAGCGAAGTTGCTAGGGTCTTACCCTATTAAAGTCGAACGGCACTCCTCGCTGAACACCACGCGGGGAGTAGTGCATACGGATTCTCTGGACGGTATGTCTGATGAAGAGATCCAACTAGAACTGGCGGAACAGTCTGTGTCCAAGGCTTACCGTTTATTACGTAAGCGGGACGGACAGACTATTCCGCTGAGCACTGTCTTTTTGACCTTCGAAAAGCCTGTCCTACCAGAGTACATCCTTGTCGGGTACGAGCGTGTCCCAGTTCGTGCGTATGTGCCGAACCCAATGCGTGCTTTAGGTGCCAACGGTTCGGACATACGCAAAAACGTTGCACAAACAACATCGTATGTGCAAGGTGCGGCGGTTCTGACCATGGGGAATCCCCGTGTGCCAGCGCCGAGCACTGTGTGAATTGTGCTGGGGACCACGCCTCCAATTCTAAAAATTGCCCGAAGTGTATGGTAGAGAAGGATATCCAAGAACTGAGAGTCCGAGAAAATATTACGTTTTTCGAGGCGCGTAAGCGTATTTTAGATCAACAGAAAAAGGCGACGGAAAAGTCCTATGCAGCAGTTTTGCAAAAGGCAACACAAGCAATAGATGTATTTACGCAAACGCCACCTCTTGTTAGTATACCTGGGAAGCGTATTGAAAGCGCAACCCAGACGTATGTAGACGTTGCCACTCAGACTGCTGAGTCAGACGACTCGTGTGGCCTTAACATAAGGCCTTATATTCCAAAAAAGATTATTACCGTGGCGACAGACAAACACTCTACGCCTGGTAGATCGCCGCGACGTCGCGCTCCCTGTTCTGGTGACGGGTCGAGATCACGGTCTCGATCAAGATCACGATCGGGCGTGCGGCGATCTGCGAGCGAATCCCCACGGTCGAAGACCAAGCAGTCTCAGTCAACGGCACGAAATCCTAGAAAAGATAAGAAGAGAAAATCACCCGTCAAGCCACCATGATAATTTAGATCCACATAATTACTGATATCATACAATGGAATGTGAACGGTGTACGCAGCAGATATGCAGAACTACAGCAATTGATCTATCGTGAGAACCCTGCTATTTTATGTCTACAGGAGACACACCTCCGACCTGAACATTCCCTGAAAATCTTAGGATACAATGTTTACCGGTATGACCATCTTGCCGGTATTCGTGCTAACGGAGGTTGTGCCCTCCTTCTCCGCCAGAATATCTTTTCCTCTGTTCTAAACATTAACAGTCCTCATCACTGCATAGCTGCCAGAGTAACCTTACCTACCATACAGTTTTCAATAGTCTCCGTTTATATACCCCCAGATACACCCTTTACAGTACTTCAAATTCAACATATTCTTTCACAGGTACCTGCACCATATCTCTTGGTGGGGGATTTCAATGCATCCCACCACTCTTGGGGCTCAAATTCCGATGACGACAGAGGAAATAAAATAGCAGAGGTTTGTACCCGTCTAAATCTTGTTACCCTGAATTCAGGGGAAGCAACACACCTTTCCTTGGCTTATGGTACATACTCCATGATAGATATCTCCATTTGTAGCCCAGTTTTGTCCACGCATTTCGAATGGTCTGTGATTCACGACCTACATGGTAGTGACCACTACCCCATCCGAATGCGTATGTCCGCTTTACGTCCTGCGGAATCTCGATCTCCAAACTGGGTTATTAAAAAGGCGGACTGGGTCGGATTTTCGGAGTCCATATCATTCGAAGATAACGGACATGAAAGTGTGGACTCCGTAGTAGACCATTTCTCAAATATGGTTATCAAGTCAGCGGAATTATCTATCCCCCGGTCGTCCTGCAGGCCAAAACGCTTCTCTGTCCCCTGGTGGTCGGATGCCTGCAGAGATGCAATCCGAGACCGCCGATGTGCCTTACGCCAATTTGAGCGCCATCCGACCCAAGAAAATTTTGTCCAGTTTAAACGTCTTCGAGCAAAAGCTCGTCGCACTGTATGCGATGCTAAGAAGACGTCCTGGACAAACTACGTCAATTCAATGAAAAGGAATGTCCCATCTAACATCGTATGGGACAAAGTCCGCCGAATAATGGGGAAACGTAGTTCTGTAATTCCGGGAATAATAAGCAATGGATTAACGACCACCAGTCCAATAGAAATTGCAGAAATATTCGCTACCTCGTTCGCACAGATTAGCAGCTCAAATAATTATGACCCGGAATTTCTGAAAATCAAAGATGCTGCGGAAAAACGAAACCTCAATTTTATATCAGATAATACAGAGTACTACAATACACCGTTCACATCCGAGGAGCTGGAGGCGGCACTAGGCACATCCCCTGACACTTCCCCTGGTCCTGATAACATCCATAACCAAATGCTTCGCCATCTTCCGCCTGCTGGAAAATCCTTTCTTCTGGCAATGTATAACAGAATCTGGACTGAGGGAGTGTTCCCATCTGCTTGGCGTTCCGCCATTGTAATCCCCGTCCAGAAACCAGGAAAGGATCCTTCTTTGTCTGGAAGCTACAGACCAATTTCTCTCACCAGCTGCGTATGCAAGGTTATGGAAAGAATGATAAGCAAACGCCTGATGTGGGTACTCGA
This sequence comes from Periplaneta americana, assembly GCF_040183065.1. Classification (NCBI taxonomy): domain Eukaryota; kingdom Metazoa; phylum Arthropoda; class Insecta; order Blattodea; family Blattidae; genus Periplaneta; species Periplaneta americana. The sequence goes on along the minus strand of NC_091129.1, from coordinate 90,728,818 downwards.
ATCGGAAAACCGATTATCTAACATCCAATGTGGTTTTCGTAAGCACAGATCCGCCGTAGACCATCTTGTTCGGCTAGAGACCGCCATTAGAGATGCTTTCCTCAAGAAGGAACATCTTGTGGCGGTCTTCTTTGATCTAGAAAAGGCTTACGATACCACATGGCGGTATGGCATTCTGGAAACTCTGCATGACTGGGGACTTCGTGGTAGTCTACCAACGTTTATTGCGAAGTTCATGGCAGAGCGGTATTTCCGAGTTCGAGTAGGCACCACACTTTCTAACGAACACCTCCAAGAAAACGGCGTTCCGCAGGGTTCTGTATTAAGCGTTCTTCTTTTCTGCATTGCGATCAATGGAATTGCCCACTGTGTGGGTAACCGAGTATCTTCTCTGTTGTACGTTGATGACTTCAGTTTATATTACAGCTCCCGATATCTTCCGTCCATCGGTCGACATTTGCAGCTGGTCATCAACGTACTATCAGAATGGGCTGTTCGCAATGGCTTTAAATTCTCCACTCAGAAGACGCAGTGTGTCCACTTTTACAACCAACGTGGACTACATCTACATCCCGAATTGCGTCTGAATGGAGTGGAATTGCAATATACAGACACTGCGAGATTCTTGGGCCTTATCCTTGATTATAAGTTAACGTGGGAGGCGCATATACGTGATTTGAGAAGGCGTTGCGAGAAATCCTTAAACATCTTACGCCTTTTGTCAGGGGTCCGATGGGGTGCAGACCGTACAGTGCTTTTACGCCTTTACCGAGCTCTTATTCGATCAAAGCTGGATTATGGGTGTTTTATTTATGGCTCAGCAAATAACTCTAAATTACGTCTTTTAGATACTGTACATCACCATGGGATACGACTCGCTACAGGGGCCTTCCGAACCAGTCGGATAGCGAGCCTGTATTGTGAAGCAGGAGAACCATCACTGTATCGGCGACGTCATATTTTGTTGTGCTCATATGCTGTTAAGCTCCGCTCGCAGCCTGAGCACATCTCTTACGACTCTTTCCATCATTCGTCTCTTTACGGCCGATACAGTGAAAATCCACGGAGAACTCGTCCAGCAGGTGTGCGGTTTCGTGAACTGCTCTCTGAGCTGGATATACATCTACCATCAGTCCGCACACTGGAGTATACCACCACTCCACCGTGGATTATGCGACGTCCCATGTTTGATATAAGTCTGAGCCGCTGTTTTAAGAATTTTACACCAGCTTTTGTTTATAGACTTCGTTTTAGTGAACTTTTATCCCGATATCCAAATTATTCATTAATTTTTACTGACGGATCCCGGATAAATGATTGTGTTGGTTGTTCCTTCGTTACAAATGGAGAGATATTTAAATACAGACTAAGCCAATATACTAGTGTTTTTACTGCTGAACTCTATGCTTTTTACAGAGTTTTATTGTTTTTAATTAGGCAACCTCGGGGCAGATTCCTTATCTGTTCCGACTCTTTAAGTGCCATCCAGTCCTTGCAGTCTTTTAATTGTGATGATCCGCTTGTCTTAAGAACTCAGCAGCTGCTCCATACTCTCCTTTGCTCTGATTATGAGATTGGAGTAGTGTGGATTCCTGGCCATGTAGGGATTGCAGGAAATGAGGCCGCGGATGCTGCAGCCAGGGCTGGCGCACAGGATGGCTCTCTGGTATATTGGCGCGAGAGGTGGCAGGACATTCGAAACTACTTGAAATATAAAATTTGGTGGCAATGGGAAGGAGAATGGTCTGCACAAGAGGGAAACAGATTACGAAATATAAAGAATACTGTTAGAGTTTGGGATTCGTCTACAAGAGCGTCGCGACACGAGGAGGTTTTACTCACCCGGTTGAGGATTGGCCATTGTCATCTGACACACGGCCATCTCCTACGTGGCGAACCTCAGCCGGAGTGCGATATGTGCCATGTTCCACTTACGGTGGAACACTTTTTATTGCGTTGCAGGAAATATGACCATGCACGGAGGCAATATGGAATTCGGCCGACATTACGTGACGCTCTTGGAAATGATTTTAATTGTGCAAATGCAGTTCTGAGATTTTTATCAAATACAGGTTTGGATAAGGTGATTTAGTTTTTTATTGATCCGTTTTACTCATCCTCCGGACCCTTTACATCCGGAGGTTACATTTGTTGTTTTATATTTGATTTTACATTGTTGACATTTCGGACTTTATACATCCGAATATTTTATAAAATTTTATGGTTTTGAAATATGATTGACAAGTTATCCTCGGTGGCCTTAGTTTTATTGTTTTATTTGTTCGTCTTGAATACCACCTAGTGTGGTAGAATTGCTCACTTTTATGATTCTGTAGAAATCACCTTATGTATACTGCATTTGTGTGCCTCGTTTTATCGTGACAACGCTTTTTAGTTCTTTTAGCACTCTGATTATTATATTATTTATGTATTTGTTACATTAAGAATTTTAGATAAGGGCGCAAATAGCCATAGTAGCTGACGCGCCCTTCTTAAACCCTACTACTACCTAGTTGAATACACTTAGAGAGTTCCAGCGTGATGCGTAGCTTTGCTAACTACTAGATTCTGTGTATCTGCAAGTGAGGTTTGCTTATGATAGGGTTATTACGAATGTTTGAAATAGTATAGATATGTTCTGTGGTAAAATTGATTTTCAATCATTATTAAGTTCCCGACACGTATTAATGTGGACGAATACAGTCAGATTATTGGTCGTGGAGTTATGTGAATAGTAAGACCTATACTGAGGGCCACGGCTTCGATATAGTTATAGTGTTTGAGATTGTTTTGCTGCTCATAGGGATTTCCGTCGCGAGTTGAAGTACGTGAATTATTGGGCACAATTCTACGTTGTATCGGATATAGTTGGAAAGTCCGAGAACATTAGTATCGGGTTATGAGAGATTCTGCATGGTAATAGAAGCATCCTTAGCTTTGGAATAGTTAAATGGGGTTACGTTGGTTAGTGTATATGTACGTATATAAGTATTCACTTCCCTCTCCCCGAATCAAATATTGACTTTTGTGAAGTATTGTACAGGTGTGTCCGTATTATTATGAATGACTATATTGAATGTATATGATTCTCTGTCGTGATAGTCGCGATATCATTGTATGGATTAAGGTTAGTTCTCTATGAATGTGTATTGTTTTACGATATTATACGCTAACTCATCGATCAATACTCTATGGACGTTAACTAACGCAGAAGAAATAAAATCGATGAGCCATAGTGAAAGCTTGAACTTGTAATTCTTTTCTGATATCACCATTTCTAAGCATGTCCTCTCTCTCGTACATCTATTAGTTTTCCTCAGAAACTTCATTTCGCAACTCTAGAATTTGGTCATTGTTTTCTGCATAGGTACCACTTTCACTTCCGGAGAGTAGCGTAGAGACTCCATTCTATGCAGTGAACTGTAAAACTGAAATTTACTGCTTAGCTCTTAACTTAAAAATTTGAAGTACTAGGCAACAACGGATTTCAGATTTGGAAACAGCGCATCGAGTTAAATAAAAGCAATAGGTTTTATCTGAGTAGTAGACAATTTTTTTGCTAGTGTATTGTCGTGTTATAGGAAGCGATACTTCACTTTTCCCTTAAAATAATAGAACAGGTATCCCACTTTAATTATCTTGGTAATGAGGTGAATATAAATGAAATAAGAAAGGATGTCGATAAAAAAAATAAGTAAAATTCAAATGATTTGCGGTACAATCAGTAGAACTTTGAAAAATAAAACGAGAAAGGAAACAAGAATGATGTTTTATAAAACAATGGCTGTACCAGTTCTATTACACTGTAGAGAGACTTGGATCATCACAAAAAAAAATATATCAAACAAGAATAGAGAGTACAGAAATGAGATTCTTAAGAAGAACAAAAGGTTACACCAAACTAGATAAAATAAAACATAAAGATATAAGATCTGAATTAAATATATTCCCAATAAACGATAAAATAAAATAATGTCACAGTAACTGGGTACAACATGTTGAAAGAATGGACGCTACTAGAATACGGAAAGTAGCATACGAATATAGACCACTAGGAACGAGAGATATCGGAAGACCCCAAAAGAGATGGAAGGACTTGCTATGAGACCGGAACAGGCTGTGGCCTAAACCATGAAGTGGAGAGGAAGAAGAAGAAGAATATTTTCCCTTCTACCAGTTTCGTCATGTAGCAACGGTAGCTCACTAAATAGACGTGACTGATTCAACATTTACAATTAGGCCTGTAGTAAGTAGGCCTAATGCCAAGATAGGTTTTGATTTATCGATATATTTACGAGCAAATTTAATTACTAAACTTATCTGGGATAAATCAGAACCTCGAGTAGTATTTATTATGATATTCCGCGAATGAAATAACATGAATAACAATAATTATCATCATCATAATCAGCATATTCATTGTTTAATCTCTCCGCTAAATATGAACAACGTACAGTGACAATATTTTTTGTTTTCGTTATGTATATGTTATATTCAATACTTATGTTTATAAACCTGTTTGAAATGTATTTTTAGTTTAATACGCCTATCTGCAGTGACAAAGTAAATACGAAACAATTCCTGAAATAAATATTGCAACAATGTACATAACAATTTTCACTCTGTTCTGAAACGAAATTCATAATTCATATTAGTAAACGCTGCATGGTTCGCTACAAACAGCCGGAAGGATAAATTTATACCATTATGTAATAAAATAAGAGAATGGGTAGCCAGGATTACGTCATAGCTTTGGGTATAAAAAATTCAATCGATATTTTAATTGTATTAAATTGGACACGTGCACCTCATTTCATGAAAAGCAAATTGCTTATTTTCAGTTGATTGAATAATATCATTAGGTAATAAATACGATTGGAAATATTTCATAACAAAATTACTGAGTTTTTAATTAACTCTTATTCAAATGTATTGCGCATTAAAAGCTAAAAATGTCGAATGCATATGATGTGAGGTTGTATGCCATGGATATGTAAGGTAGAGAATTCGAACTTTTTTCATAGAAATCGTTGTAGGCCTAGGTATAAAGATGAGTGTATGATATAAAACATTTCATAATACTAGGCGAAATATGTTACCCCTTTTACGTGAACCAAAATACAATACAAGATGAACTAATAAATACGTTGTTTAACTTTCACTTTCTACTCCCGCATAATCGTTTCAAGTGCTCTACAGATTTGTCTTTCAGTGATATGAAAAAATTAGACTGAAAAAATAAAGTATACAATTCACATGAAGCCATAAAAACTAAGATAGTACTGTTTTCTTTTCATTGAATAATATATCAGTTGTGTTTTTAAACAGAGATTCCATTATTTGAGATGTAGATATAAACATTTAAATTATTATTATTATTATACGAGCCTTCTTTATGTTATTCAGTATAAAGCTTTTTAATGTTATAGACTAATATGCATGAAGCAAATGTTGGGTAATCAAGATTTGAAAGGTATTTGTTTAGAAAATTGGTTATTCACTACCTCCATAACCTGAGTGTTTTGAATTTACTCTTCAAATGCCACAATTGATTATTTGTTCTGCTAATGTTTTGTGTTTTTCGTTGGGGGCCTCGACTTTTCAGATAATATAAGAAATTATTATGCCAAAATGTAATCATCATGTCTTAGGTTAAATTCAAACTCAGGCTGTGTTTTTTTCTGCAGCTGCTTTTTGCGTACACAACGACTACACCTTTGTCTTATACGAAGAGTAACATACGTATGAACAGAACTTCATTTCATATGTTTTTCTGACATTTTTGCTGCTCCCTGTGGAATACGAGAGTGCAGTGTTAATAATATATTATGTTTCTATTTCAAACCAAGGATTCACTTCAAAAACAGCTTACAAACTCATAAACAATTTTTACGTAATCTCATTGCGGCATGCATGAAGTTATGAAACGACAAGAAAGATATTAAAAGTAGAGATTGTAGAACTGACATGCTCTAACTGTCAAGGCTCTAAAGAGTAACCACTAAGAGAGCTAAATGTATTGAATTTTTTGTCTCTCTCTGTGTGGCCGGGAGGGGAACATCCCTGTACATCGCGACCTGAGGTCTATTGTGCGCCCCTGGGATGAGTTGCAAGCCCACCGACCGCACCTACGCCGAACCGAACTATCCGCCAACACCCTAACAACCAGTTCCGCCATCTCTTCAACTCCGTCTACCATTCCACCCCCAACAGCCCTCCACATTCCCCCCTCAAACGGTCTGAGGTGTACGCCACCCCTACCGGAGCATCAACAGTCTGAGGGTAGGCCACGTCTCGCGTCGGGAGGGGAGTAGGTTTCGCTGCTGGGTCACCAACTACCACGTTTTGACATATCAGTTCAGAATATGTGCGTCAGATACGTATGCAACATCCGACGATATGATCACATATCACCGTCCTTCGCAAGTCTTTCGTGGCTCCGACTTAAAGAACGTAGAACTTTACACTCTTTGTCTTTACTCTTTCGAATTCTGAACACTTCAACACTAAATTACCTTTCGTCTCGTTTCTCTTATCTACACTCTAACCACGACGTAAATACCAGATCACTTATCTGTGGCGCGTTAAGTATACCTCTTCATAGAACATCTCGTTATTCATCATCTCTTACAGTATCCACCTCGCGACAATGGAATTCCCTGTCACAAAGTATTAGGGGCTGCAAGACAATAAACACTTTTAAAAACTGCTTAAAAGATAACCTTCTTAGCATTTCACTCCAATCATACTGACTTAAACTATCACTGTCTCCATTGTTACTCCTTTCTTTAGACATGCATCCTGATAGTGCTGTATTTTCAAAATTGTCTCATAATAATCTCTTCCTATTAACTAACATTATTTGAAATATAATAACATTCTATGTATTTTTGCTTAATTCTGCTACATAGTTTGTATTTCAGTGTTTAATTAATAGTTCATAATATTTTGTTGTTTAATTCGTAAATAACTCTTGTATACATGTAGCTCTTATCTAAATCAAATTGTTGAATTCTTTGTAAGTTTATACATATGTATATATACTTTTTGCTGGTTGAGTGGAAGAGAAGGCCTTACGGCCTTAACCCTGCCAGCTAAAATAAATAATAATAATAATAATAATAATAATAATTATTATTATTATTATTATTATTATTATTATTATTATTATTATTTCCATGGAGGCCGATCGGGAGCGTTAGGAGCTTCGGAGGGCCGCCGCAGACGCGATCTGAAAACCAAGGAAAACAACCGAAATGATGGGGGGGGGAAGGAAGTGGCGAAAATGAGTGGGGTTCCATACGCCTGATAAAGTTACCTGATATTCATCCATAGGAGTGAGGGAAAAGCTCCGAAAAAACCTCACCCAGGCAACTCGTCTCAAGCGGAGAATCGAACCCCGGCTCGGTGGGTCCGGGAGCGAACACGCTACCACGAGACCACAGCGGTGGACAATGTATTGAATTAATCTTCTTTCAATAGTCACAGTCAACTACGAGCACCGTAGTATACAAAGCAGCGAATATAATATGTTGAGCTTTTAATTCCTCTCAAACTATCACCATCATTCGAAACTAAAAAAGGAAAGCATTGAAAGGCATTACGTTTTCATCAAATGAATCGCTAATAAGTATTCTGATAGAGTTGTTTTCAGATCAACATTTCTCAAGGCTTAGAATTGCTCTCTGACATTTGTGCTAAGTGTATCGAGTTGAAAGGTAGTTTTTGCAAGATTAATAAAAAATTGTTTTCAGATACAGTAACCTTTTCCATGTTAGGCTAAGAACTTATCAATACCGTGAGGACGACGCCGGCATTAACATAATGCATTTACAAAACCGGGATCCAATTTGTCATCCTCTACTCTAGAGCATGTTGCACTGTATTCAGTTTAACACACAGCAGATGGGCTTACAGAGAGTACCAATACAATTGGCTTCTACATATCAGTATAACGAGCTATAGAAAAAAGTCACCAGCGTAGATCAGATTGTAGCGCGTTTGTCTGCTGATCCGGAATTGTGCTCGATTGTGGGTATAATTCCAGCTTTAATTGATTTTGTCTTTGTTTCTCGAGGTTATTCCCAACCGCAAGACGAATGTCAGGTAAACTAAGCAAATTATCGACCTCATCTCAATGAGAGACTATTTTAAGGATATACTTGCTTTTGAAGTGCGAATATTATGTTACAGTTCGTAGCGCTACTTTTTCTCAGCATCTACCAGTGACGAAGTTAAGATGTGAATATTGGGTAGACTGAATATGTTTCTCAGCTTTCCTGTCATTTTTTGTGACACAGATCCTACTAGATGACCACTCATTTTCACCCCCAAACAGAATAGAGATGTAAAAATATAACTTATTTATTTCAGAGCACTCTGTTAGCCAAGGATATATTTTCTTGCAACATAAAAATGGAAAATTTCTATTTTGCCTTCCTCCAACCACAATTTTAATATGTAAATGTGATGTCGATCTGCTATCTTTATAAGCACATTTTGTTTCATACATCCGACTAAAGCGGTTTCTGTTTTAATTCTACAAATAATGACCTCAATGTTCTCTCGCTATGAGGAATTTTATACAAAATTAATATGTAACAGACACACGCATGCACTTTTGATTAAACTAACACTCAAAAACGCAGCGCAATCACAGAACACCAATATAGCGCAACGTATTATTGTTGAGGCTAGCCGCGTTTCGTACAGAGATGTAGCAAAACGATAGCCTCCTCTCCGGTTCCCCTCAAGCTTGCGAGTCAAGGACGTGGACATTCCTTTAGGCCAGTGGTCGTCAGCACTCGCTGAAATGGGTAGAGTGCATGGAGGGTAAGGAACTCTGCTCCGTCGTGCACAAGGGATAGAGAGACAGCATACCCGCCAGCAGCGACGATTGCTAGGGCTGTGTCTTGTCCGCGGGTCAGAGATGCTAGCCCGAGCGTGCAGTGTTTTGATGACCGCTGCTTTAGACAGAGGCTTATGCTACAAGCCTCTCGTACTGAACTTTGCATCCTGGAATGACTGCCAACAGTGAATTTAATATGTGAAAGGATGGGAGTGAAACCAAGTGTTACGATACATCATTATTACGAACTTACAGGCCTACTATTACTAAGTATAGCCTAATGTTTAAACTTTTTGGGTAGACTAAGCCTCTTAAGAGCTTCGCCACTGATATAGACCTCTTGAGGCTGTTCGGAATCTATTTCAGAGTGGACAGTTGAATCAAATATGAAACCCAACTACTATATCCGGTCAAGCACAATGATGTCCATTCTTCTTGCGCTCCCATTATCAGCAATACAGTGAACTTCGTGGAATACTTTTTTAGTTGGTTATCAAACGACGCTGTGTCAACTACTAGGTCAGTCCTTCACAGAGTGCACTGCACTGCGCAATGCAAGTGCATTAACAGGACAGTACTGAGGGGTGTCAGTGCAAACTTTATACGTGACGGCGAAATAAATAAATGTAAGTTACAATGCCTATTTATTTACAACTTTCGTTTTTATTAAGTAATATTTGACAGGAAGTGTGTTGAGGTAACTTGAATGATTTTTTTATTGACAAAAACATAACACTTAACATAAAACGTAGCCTATTGATGTTCCTTTCATGTTTTTTTTTTTTTTGCGATTATACCAGTTATATCAGGAGCAATAGTACGACTGACAGAAACCCTGAGAAAATGGTTTAAATTATCATCTGAAATACTCGACCGTAATTTTGTTTTTGTACACTTGAGGACAGAAAAAAAATCGTTCACATATACAAGTTGAGTAAAACTTAAAGTAAACAAAGTTAAGCTCCGTTCAGTGATCGATACCACACAATTTATTATCTTTACTTGTGCCAAACTAAGATTTCATTTATCTAATGTAGCCTAACCAAACATAAGCGTATTTTTTATTTATCTATACAACACTATTCTGAAGGTTACAACAAAAAAATAAAATCGATCGCTAAACTGTGTAACCTTTCAACTCAGGCCCCGCCGTCTAGTTCCGCCCCCTAGACTCACTGCAATAATCGCGGAGGATGTACAGCAGTACTCTTTACCTCGTTGCACCGTGCATTGCACCATTGCACGGCTATTTGCACGCGTGCAATTTGGAGCATTTGGGAAGCCCTGTACTAGATTTTTAGCTTCGATGGAATTGGTGATAGCGAGATGATATTAGGCGAGATGAGGCCGAGGATTCGCCGTAGATTGTCTGACACACGTCATAGATGGGGAAAACCTCGGAAAAAACCAATCAAGTAATCAGCGTAAGCGGAAATCGAACCCATCGTCAGCTCCAGATCAAAATGCAAGCGCCTATGCCGACCGAGCTACACCGATGGCTTCTTGAAATACTTCAAAATACTTTTGGCAGAGGAGAGACATCTGTGGAGTAACGGCTAGCGCGTCTGGCCGCGAAACCAGGTGGCCCGGGTTCGATTCCCGGTCGGGGCAAGTTACATGGTTGAGGTTTTTTTCGGGGTTTTCCCTCAACTCATACGTGCAAATGCTGGATAACTTTCGGTGCTGGACCCCGGACTCATTTCACCGGCATTATCTCCTTCATCTCATTCAGACGCTAAATAACCTAAGCTGTTGATAAAGCGTCGTAAAATAACCTACTAAAAAAGAAAAAAAAAAAGAAAGAGGAGAGACCACAATTTTGCTACTACTGCTGACGCCAGCGTTTCTGGCGCGTTCTTGAGTACAATGCACAGTCTGCGAGCATCTGTTGATAGTGGATGAGAAATGGTATGACCTCCTATACGCGTCATGTCAACAGTCTGCCAACCACAGTTGTCAGTCTTGCTGTCCAGATTGCGGAAAAAGTAAAATACTCGCACTTAACTTTCTCTACACTAGCGTTCCTGCGATGTGTCTTTGAGTACAGTTTTTTTTAAGGCATGTTGGGTCCGATAAGTATAATATAAGCATCAAATATGTTTAGGTTTATTACAGTCAAATTACTTATCAATACTATTGATAAGTAATTTGACTGTAATAAATCTACACATATTTGATACTTAAGTACAGTGTCCAATCAGTGAGTTTCTATTGCCATTGCAGCTGAGAACCGTACCTCCTCCTAAATACACGTCACATAAAAAATCTGTCAATCACAATAAATTGTCAGCTTTATCGCCCATAGACTGCTACAAAGGCAAGACATTCGCACTTAAGATTCCCATTACTTATTTCACATGCCAAAAACGGTGGTGCGGCCTATAGCCTAATACTGTGGTAAGCCTAAAATATGTGCCAATATTTTGACCTCGCTTTCCGTCTAGACTGTGTCCATGTAAGTGATCATTACGAGAGCTACATTTCCTTGCTGTTTAATGGCGTCTACTATTGCAAAGTAGTATGTTATTATTATTATTATTATTATTATTATTATTATTATTATTATTATTATTATTATTATTATTATAACATCTAATGCTGAGTACGTATTGAGAAACAAGAAGAAACAAGGTAAAAATATCAATTGTATAGTAACACTAACAATGTTATGGGCTGGATCGTGCACAGATTGGTGACATGGAACATTGTAAATCGAGGCGTGATTGAAGTAAAACTGCCAGACAGAAATTGCAGGCGCGGCGTTCCGCTCTTTGGCTCCTCAGTAACTTCTGAGCGCTGACCTGCGGATAACGAGCTTAGAGAAGCAAATATTTAGAGGCGGTTTCAAGATTAATTTCTCATGACGTTTTAATCTCGGCTCGCCAAGAATTTATCGCAGCGATGCAACTCCCTCTTTTTCGAAGTTTAATTACTGCCTCACTAAATCCTACTCGCGCACGTACCTGCACTCCGAAATTGGGCGTCCATGTCCTCCAATTATTTCTCTGATAATTTTCCACTCTAACTTGTCACTGTAAAACTTGGCGAGTTCAGATTTTCCCTTTTTATCTTTCATTTAAATATTCTTCCATGTCTATGTCGTCCTCACAAGAGAAGAGATTCCGTCACTGCATTTGAAGCTATTATGTTTAAGGGGTCAGGTACAGCTTACAGCAGCAAAATTTTGGAAATATTCAATATTGTTTCCTCCATTACTGTACCTTGTACAAAATGAAAATTAGTCGTGTAAAACACTGACCTTCTGCTGTACCTAACCCCTTAAGAAATCGTTATATCAGCGTTTACCATGGTATGGTCCACGAGTTATGTTTGTCAACGAATAATTATGTGGACCAAGATTAAGCATTATCATTACTATCATCTTTACAGTAGACGCAAAAATTCTCCGAACCTGGCCTACGTCATAGAGAAAGGATGACAAGATAAGGAGAAACAAAAAAAATATGGTTCGGTGTGAATTACATTTATTCGGGTAACCACAATTGCTCATTTATATTGCCAACTACTCACACGTATTGTAATCGCAATTGAAGACAATCGGAAATACTGTATACAGTGTTACTGCAACACGATAATGCATGCCCGCACTCCGCTAACATGACGAAAGCAGCTATCCAGAGCTTGGTTGGGAGAAGATTCCACATCCCCCATAATCTTCCAATCTTGCGTCCTCAGATTTCCATCTTTTCCGTTCTCAATCCAGCAATCTTCAGGGGATCTTCTCTGATAACGAAGACGCTTTGCAAACTTGGCTTAACTTCTTTAACTCCAAACCAACAGATTTCTTGAGATGCGGAATCAAGAAACTACACATGGTTGGCAGAGAGCAATATGTAATGTAGGAGAATGTATTACTGATTAATTTCTAACTTCTATTCATGTCAAATAAACATCTTTGTCACAGCCAAAAAATGCTTCAAACGTTTGCATCAATCAACCCAATACATCTCGTTCATTTGTTATCACATCTTTTATTTTCTAACTCGCCTGTCAACCGGGATTGTTGTTACTATCTGTTGATTTTAGTAAAAAACACAGTTTAGTTTGGTTAATTTACTAGATTAAATTAATTAATTTTACCACATTAAATGTTCAAAATGTACTCTATACTTGGTTAGACAGTAATACAACCTATTTCTAACTCCTCTAGGTCTACATAGCATTGCCATAGTTTCAAAAGCATATATAGATAACCTACATTCAAACTTCGGCTTTCATTATCCTCTATCCTTTTTAAAAATTTTCAAAGACTAGGTTTATAATATAAACCATAATATTTCTTAATATTAATGTTTGTTACTATTTTAAGTTAGTTGGGAGGCCGGAGGGAATAAGACCTTTGAGGAGGCCGGAGGGAATAAGACCTTTGGGGAGGCCGAAACGTAGATGGGAGGATAATATTAAAGTGGATTTGAGGGAAGTGGGATATGATGGTAGGGGCTGGATTAATGTTGCTCAGGATAGGGACCGATGTCGGGCTTATGTGAAGGCGGCAATGAACCTATGGGTTCCTTAAAAGCCATAAGTAAGTAAGTAAGAATCTGAAATAACGTGTAATCGACATTAGTCTTTGTAGTTTTATTTTCTTCAGCTCTATTAATATTATTATCTTCTACCTTCTTTTTTTTATTTTTAAAGAATAGGTTTATAACACACAACCATAATATGCCTTAATATTAATTTTTGTTACTACCTGAAATAACCTGCGACCGAATGTTAAATGTTATGTTTTATTTAACGACGCTCGCAACTGCAGAGGTTATATCAGCGTCGCCGGATGTGCTGGAATTTTGTCCCGCAGGAGTTCTTTTACATGCCAGTAAATCTACTGACATGAGCCTGTCACATTTAAGCACACTTAAATGCCATTGACCTGGCCCGGGATCGAACCCGCATAGAAGGCCAGCCCTGCGATCGACAATAGTATTTGTAGTTTTATTTTCTTCAGTTGTATTAATATTATTATTCTGTATTTTTTCTTAATTTTTAAAGAATAGGTTTATAGCACAACAATAATATGCCTTAATATTAATTTGTGTTACTACCTGAAATAACCTGTGATCGACAATAGTATTTGTAGTTTTATTTTCTTCAGCACTTTTAATATTATTATCCTCTATCTTTTTTATTTCATAAGAATAGCTTTATAACACACAATCATAAAATGCCTTAATATTAATTTGTGTTACTACCTGAAATAACCTGTGATCGACAATAGTCCTTGTAGTTTTATTTTCTTCAGCTCTATTAATATGATTAATGGACATGCGCTATCACTAGTTTAAAAGCCAAAACTCATGTTGTTGAACATCTTCGAAAAATGAACGAAGACGACCACATTGCTTGCGAGCTCTATCATTTTAGAATTGCTATGTACCTTTAATTAGTTATTTAACGACGCTGTACCAACTTCAAGGTTATCTACAGTCGTTGAAATTGATAATAACGAGGTGGTATTTTAGCTTTGGCATAGGATTCCACATTCGTTTTAGAGATGGGAGAAAAGTCTCAAGAAACACAATCAGATGTGGATTCGAACTCACTATGGCTATATTAGATTAATAAAAGCTTGACTTTGATATTAAAAAATAAATTAATACAGTTCTAGTGGTGCAAATACATATGGAATTATGAGCAAATAGCATTAATGTTTTAGTTTTCAATTCCTCATAACTTACTATCACCCGGGCAGATCTACGAATATTTTATATATTCCACCTTTATATGGTATTTATAATTCCGCAAAATTTGTTTTATTTTTAGATATATTGTGTACACTCAAATGTGGTCAGTAAATATAAATGTGTTATTATTTTTGTGCTGAAATTTTAAAACCCCAATAGGTTTAACCGAGTCTCAATTATATTACATTTCAATAAATTCCAGTTCAATTTTTATTAGCGGTAATCAAATAAAACTCAATGAAATCGGAAGTCTGTCGCAAATTATAATATTTTATATTTGGCTGCGCAGCCATTTACGGTCATTTCATTCACTGGGCTCTTCCATTCCGCGTAGCGAAAGTTACGGGACTTTTTACAGTACGGCAGCAAGCTGGCCAACATCACAGTTTCCGCGTTTCAACTCCCCCTGGCAAATAACTTTAAATTGAATCTCATTTCACAAGTACAGTATGTATACCAGAGTGTTGTAGAGTCGTGGGGATGTTATTAAAAACGTAGTAGGTACAATAATCAAATATACATGTGGCACTTCGTAATGAAAATGCTTTTTGCAGAAGTTTGTCTTTCTGTTTTTCAGCTTTTCATCTTCTTTTTTAGTACCATTTTCAACTTATTATGTATTTTTTCCATAAAAAGCTTATGCAGTAAAACCATGAAATAGGCGTTAACGAACCAAAAAAAGACATTTATGGACACTAGAAAACACGTCAGATTTCGTGATGTTTTATGAAACGTGGATTTTTTTTAATTTTTACATTATTGCTTAAGGAACAAAATAGACATTTGTTTTAAAATCCCAAAGCCCAGTCATAATGTTGATAGTTCCGTGTCCAATGGAATATTTGATATTTTTTCTTCTAACGCTTAATTTATTTTTCTCTTGACCTCGTGGTATAGGGTAATTATAATAAAGAATTTGAACTAAAGTCAAGACCCTGTTATCCTTAAATGACAGTATGTATAACCATCCACTTAATTTCATAAATTAAAAGTGATTACTTCTAATCCAATAACTTCGTTGAGTCTATTTTATTGATGTTCTGTCACAATTCTATTTATACAATATATTATTACTGATTAATTTCTCTCTTCTATTCATCTCAATGACATCTTCTCTCACAGCGAAAAAACGCTACGGACTGTTTCATCAACTAATATAAAATAGAATAATTAATATTTGTACTGCGCATAGTAAAGCTTATTCTGTTCTCTTGTGAAAAGTTAAAGAGTTTCTATGACAACAGTGTTTCTTTCTGTTTCAGGTGAGTGTTTCGAACTCTACTTCTTCAGCCGGAAACTGTAAGTTATGTAGTTATGAACTATCTTACTGAGACATGTTCACATTATGAATGTCTTCACAATCTTCAATGCATTGTTTAAATTTTTAATTCTTATCACCATTTCTTCACGCACAGGAGACGATCACTTCTGAAACCGGATGTCACTCTGGGCATAATTTTATGTTTATTTCCTGTAGACAAAGAAGACTAAATAGTTGCATTGTATAGTTAACACATATTTAGGCAATATTATACGATTTGCAATCAAAACGTATGAACAAGATAATTGTACAAAAATTGATTTCTGCCACGAGTGGATTAAAATTGTTAGTTTTTATGTTCCAGCGTTAGCGTTCTAGCGTTAGTGAATTCACGACATAAAAATTTATACTATAGCCTAGATCATATATGTAACAGATAAGTCATCGCTATGTTAAAATCGTTTGCACTTTGAAGAGAACAACCGCCAGGATCGCCACCCGTCCGCCGTAAACGAACACGAGATGGCAGTACAGTCGCTAATGCAATTCAAATGGGAATTATGACGTGACTCCTTACGTAACAACTAGATGGCAGCGTAGTAAACCTGACAAAAGTTGTTAACTTCAAAACCTGTAAGGCCGAGCTATCTATCTATATATGATCTAGGGTTATAGTATAAAAGTCTAACACCATAGTTTTCCTACACTTCTCAGATTCTTTGTAATCAATTCAATCTCACCAATAAAATTTAATAGCCTCCTTTTTGTGGAAACATATTATTGAGTATTTTATATAAGTGTTCGTCTAGTTTATTTCTTGCCTTTTTCTCGAGTCTACAATTAGTTTATCTTCTCATGATGATACAGAGTTCTTAGACACACTTCATAATATTATTAAATAGTGAAACTACAGATCAAGATATGCATTTTAAAGTCAATTTTTAGGAACAATTCTGCACATTTCATTGCAAGTATCCCCATTTATTGATACACATGCGAGTTAGAACTTGAAATTGTTTCATAGTTTTCTGTCCAGGAGCAGGGCTTTCACTGTAAACTGCGTTCTTCGCTGTTTTCCGCCTTCTTCTTACTCTCCGCATATGATTCATACCATATCTTAATGTTGTCTATCATCTGATAACTTCTTCTAGCCCGAACTTTTCTGTCCTTCACAATTCCTTCCAGTACATCCTTCATTAGACGGCTTCTTCTTAGCCAGTTATCCAGTCAATCTTTTTTTCTCTTCCTGATCTGCTTCAGCATTATTCTTACTTCACCCACTCTTTCTATCACAGTTTTTATTTCTTATTCTGTCTGTCCCTTTCATACGCTCCATTCTTTCCCATATCCACATTTCAAATTCTTCTAGATGTTTCTCTTCGCTTCGTCGTAATGTCTATGTTTCTGCCCCTTAAAATTCCACATCCCACACAAAGCACTTCGCTAGTCTCTTCCTCAGTTATTTTCCAAGAGGTCGGAAAAGGTGCTGTTTTTTTCTATTAAAAGCTTCTTTGCCATTGCTATCTTCCTGTTGACTTTCTGGGAGATGGTTACTAGAGGAGAAAAATTCGCTCCGACGTCGGAGATGGAACCTGGGTACTGGTTCTACGTACCAAGAGCTCTAACCACTGAGCTTCGTCGAAATTCAATCCACAACACCGCATCGAATTCTCGTCCTATAGTGGTTTTCCCTCGGTGGCCTTACACCATGTTCGACATATACAGGGTGTTAAAAATAGTATCCAATATTTTAGGAAGTGCAAGTAATGCATCAAAACAAGGAAATAATATCTAATAAAC
This sequence comes from Periplaneta americana, assembly GCF_040183065.1. Lineage (NCBI taxonomy): Eukaryota > Metazoa > Arthropoda > Insecta > Blattodea > Blattidae > Periplaneta > Periplaneta americana. Next base: position 90,711,204 of record NC_091129.1, on the reverse strand, counting down.
ATGGGTCCTACAACACATACTTTCTCAAATCTAAACACTTGTTCATAGGAAGTGCTCAATGTGACAACCATTCATTGCAATGCATTCCTCTGCCCTACGGCGTAAGGAATCACGCACTCTTTGAAATTTGTTTTAATAGGTTAATAAGAAAGTCCTGGTAACGATCCCCAGTTAATCTCTGTGGTAGCACGTATGGTCCTATTAATCTGTCACCAAGAATGCCTGGCCATAAGTTAATTAAGAATCGGTGCTTATGCCTTGTTTCTTCAACTGCATGGGAATTTTCATCAGTCCACACATGCCGATTATGAAAATTCACAACATCATCTCTGCTGAACCCCGCTCATATTCGCAACCAGACTTTTGTTTTCAGTATTCTTTGCGACGTATCATTATTCCATCCCAGAGGTGTCAACTACAGTATGATTATCTGGTAGTTTGCTGTATTGTAGGGCAGAGAAATACATTGCCATGAATGGACGTCACATTGAGTACCTCCTATGAACAAGTGTGCAGATCTCAGAAATATGTGTTGTAGGACCCATGTTTATTAGACATTACTTTCTTGTTTTGTTGCATACTATCACCTCCTAAAATATTGGATACTTTTTAACACCCTGTATATTGACATATATTAAAGTTAACTGCCAATATACAAGGAGTGCACTCGATTGAGTGACTTGGTGGGCGGGATTCCCTATCTGTGGTATATGATGAAGTTTTTTCACTTTTAATATTACGCAGACATGGTCAGTAAAGGAGACTGGAATAGTACTGACCGTTCTAAGTTTACCTGTTGTTCACGTAAATTCTGTCGATACGAGAAGCTGCATTCAGATACGCAAACCGAACATTGTTACCATGCAGTTTTTTCCCACACATCATATAGACCAAGTTGAAAGGTCATGCGGTCTAAAGCTATCGATGGATTATAATATCCTGTTCGGTCGTTTGCATGGAGCACACAATTAAAATCTCCACCAAAAAATAAATGGTCAAAATTATATCTTACGTGTGTAATAAAATATTCTCTTTCTGCTCTTTTATTCGAACCAGAAGGGAGATAAAAATTTACGTACAGCGTATTATCCTCTGTTAACAGCGTAGTTATTCTGCCGCTTGGGTGGATTTAGAATTGTTGAATTTCAATACTAGAACGATACACATTGAAAGAGTGGGTGAAGAAAGAATGATGTTGAAACTGATCAGGAAGAGGAAAAGAAATTGGTTGGGTTACTGGCTGAGAAGAAACTGCATACTGAAGGATGCACCGGAAGGAATGGTGACCGGGAGAAGAATTCGGGGCAGAAGAAGATATCAGATGATAGGTGACATCAAGATACAGTAGGCCTATATGGATCATATGAGGAGACAAAAAGGAAGGCAGAAAATAGGAAAGATTGGAGAAAGCTGGGTTTGCAGTGAAAGACCTGCCCTTGGGCAGAAAACTAAATGAATGAATGAAAGATATGCAATGGCAGTGCCTCTTTGATTTTCCCCAGGGTCGCATGAAAGCGTGGGCCCAAAAAATGCATATTATTATATTTATTTCTTGTAGCAAAAAAAATCGATATCATTATCATTAATAAATCTTATTAATTGCTGTTGTTTAGATCTACCGCGAAGAATATTAACATTGAGTATTGCCACTACGTTTAAAAGGAGTGACATCAAAAATGAAATGCACGGGTATAAATGCATTTTATATCAGGACAAATAATGTGATATTATTAACCTTCGGCTTTCAAAGTTCCGGTTTGCTTCTTTTTCGCAAGACAAGGTTCTGTTGAATTTACCTGCCCCTTTAAATACGGTCTAATTGTTAAATCAGGCATTTCACTATCTATTAATGTGTCCGGAAACATTACATCATAAGACTCATCTGTTCCGTGTTCTTGATTCACCGTAGAAATATGAAGGTCATTCACATGGTCGACAGGCATACTTTCTGTCGGGTCTTGTTGCGAGACAGTTTGTGTACTGACCTTGACATTGGCATCGTGCGCCGATATCTTGTCTGACATTGTCTTTTTTGTTATGGTTGAACTTTTAACAGACAGATCAATAACTTCAGATACGTCTTCTTTGTTTACTGTTGACATCGAAGCGATGGGGCTTTTGTATTCGTCGTATTACTGAGTATATTATTGTTGCTAACATCACTTCCATTTGTTGAGAAATATTCTGCTCTCTTTCTTCAGGATCGTGATTATTTTCTTCCATTTGAAGCACAGACTGTCTCGCCGGCAGCGTCTCTGCTACCAGCTTAGACCAAACAGGTTGTTCACCTTTATTACGAAAAATCATATTCGCAACATCTTTTTTGTTAGGACAGTTGTTTCGTAAGTGGCCAGTTTGATGACAATATGAACAAATAGTAGGTTGATTTTTATAACTTACTAAAGCTTTAAATCCATAAACATCAATATAAGATGGGATATGCGTTTTCAGACCCATTTTAACTATACGCACTCCATTCTTAATCATACTTAAAAGTCTGACCCATGAATCATCAGCAGGCTTCGGTCTTGGGCACAGAAACGCATGAAGTTCAGAACGCACGGGCGATAGTGTTCTGTTGGTCGAGTGGACTGGGAGACGGAGCGCGCCGTTACTTCGTGACTCAACATGTAAGCAGTCCGTCAGAGTATGGCACAAAATATATTTCACTCTGTACAGATGTAGTATATACAGTACATTCCTAGTGTAGACAATAAATGTCTACCATTAAAGTATTAACGTGAGTTGTAACCTTCAATCAGGTGTCCCTACGCCGAAGCCTGTTACACGTACCGCAGCCAAGCACCAATACACACAACGGTAATGCACATTTCGGACACACCTGTGCTGCTGAGTCACCCCACACGGGTCATGACGTCATTTATACTCCGTGTACTATAAACCTCATACTGGTTACTCTGAGTCCCTAGGCCGAAGCCTGATCATCAGTAACTGAATAAACATACCCGTATTTTTCAAGAACGGTCCTTATATTAGTATTTTAAAGTTCCGGAGGAAGGTTATAAACTTTAACAAATTTAATGTCAGATCCTGCTTTCTCTATTTTAACTTTGGTTTTCTGTCCATTAGAAAATGTGAAAGACAACTCACCTTTGGTTCTTTCTAATATTTCTTCAACAATGTCAGTTGAAATACATTTAATGAAGACTTGCCGTGTCACTCCATTCAGTTGAATCATCTCTAGTTCTTTCTTTAGTCGGAGAACTTCATAAATCCATTCGTGTAGAAAATGTGATTCTGGATTCTGGTCGAGAAATATTTTGCTCGGTGAAGGATACCACAAGAGTTTGTTTCCTTTCTATCATCATGATTCTTAACAAATAAATATCAGGAGACTTAATCAAAAGAATATACACGCAAACTTGTGCAGAAACATTTAACAAAAATATCCACAGTTTATAAACTCAACAAAAGTCACTGTAATATATATGTCACTAATGAAACTGAAACACACACTACTCAAAGAGCATAATCGCGTGCGTACGCTACCCAGGCTTGCTCGCAACTGCGAGTTGGCAATCCTTTCGTAAGGTTGATGAATCGAGTCGGAAATAGTGGATTCAAAGTAATTAACTGTGGATCTGGTCGCAATTTTGTTTTCCTAGGCCTGCTAATCACTGGTTATCTTCCGTAAACACTCGAATTTAACAATAATTTAATTATTTATTTATTTAATCTGGCAGAGCTAAGGCCAGCAGGCCTTCTCTTCCGCCCAGCCAGACTGTAATTCTAATTGAGTACAATTGGCTTTCATTACATTAATACAAGACCGTAAAACAACATGAAAGTGAATAATGAAAGTAAATAATGAAAGTTCTGGTTTCTTCCGAGGTTATCCCCAGCCGTGTGACTCATGCCGAATGTTCTATGGCGAGTCCTCGGCCTCACTTCACTTACCCCCGTTTGGTCTGATGACCTGGTTGGGTTTTTTAGAGGTTTTCCCCAACCATAAGGCAAATGCCAGGTAATCTTTCGGCGAATCATCGGTCTCACCTTATGTCACTACATCTCGCCAAGAAATTGTAAAAAATTGTAGAAAATTGCAAAATTGTAAAATTGTAAAAATTGTGAAAAGAAAATGTAAAAATTGAAAAAAAAAAAATTGTAAAATTGTAATTGTAACCTTCTAAAGTTTTGACTTGTTCCACATCTTAAAGCTTCATTGCTAATGTAAGATCTATGGCATATAATAAATGAAATGAAAAATGAAATGAAAAATAAGTCATGTTAGTGAGACAATAATAAACATTGATAAGAACTAGTAGTAGTAGTAGTAGTAGTAGTAGTAGTAGTAGTAGTAGTAGTAGTAGTAGTAGTAGTAGTAGTAGTAGTAGTAATAAAATAATAATAATGAGATAATTGAAATAGTTATTATGTTACATACATAACATAACATAACATAACATAACATAACATAACATAACATAACATAACATACATACATGCATACATACACACATACACACATACATACATACATGCATACATACATACATACATACATACATACATACATACATACATACATACATACATACATACATACATACATACGTACATTGAGAAACTTGAAACAGCTATTAACAAGAATGATATAAAAATATTTCCTTAATCTATTCTTAAATTGGTTCGAATATGGCCGGTTAAGATTGCCGTGGTTAACCGCCTTTTTAAATCCTAACAGAGGTCGATGCACAATAAAAATGCTTAACCAGGGATTAGGTGGCAATTTTAATTTTAGTTTTAATTGGTAGTTATACTAACCGACGTTGATGCACTTGACCATCACTCACTCACTCACTGAGTTCTTACTCACTATCTTACTTCTTCACTCGACCACTGACTTCCTCACACGCCCAAACATATATTGATTTACTCAGACACTTACTGATTGATTGGATTTACTCAGACACTTACTGATTGATTGTTTTCTTATAGCTCACTACTTCTTTACTTCTTCATCCAATCACTGATTTCCTCACTTACCAAAAGACATACTGATTTACCCAGTCACTTCAATACGTAAGTGTAAGATAGGCCAAAAGTAAAAGTGGCTAGACCAAACAACATTTAGTATTACATAATCTTTGTTATTAGAATTGTATATTTGAAATTGTTAATATTATATAACTTGGACATATTGTTTATCTAATGTATTAACTTTGTGAATTATTAATAAATTATATTATTATTATTATTATTATTATTATTATTATTATTATTATTATTACTCAGTCACTTGAGTCGTGAATTACAAAACCCCAGAAATCACAATTTTTTTCAAATTCAGTTTTTTATACGATAGTGATATTCATACATAGGCGTTTCCAGTGTTCAGTGTAGCCTACATTTCACAGCGGCAATAAGTTACAGTGAATTGCAGGAAATTACAGGACCACCAGAAATTCAGGACATGCAGAATTTTTTAGGAGCTAAAAATTTTCCTTTTGATTTTCCTTGTTTTTTTTTTATAGGATTAAAGGAATTTGAAGTAAATATGTTGTTCACATAATTTTGCATTTTTGTATGTTTCTGTACTTTTTTCAATTTTTTGGCTTAAGTATAGGCCTACATACATTAAAAATTCTTCATAAGATAAAAAAAATTATTCTCCTCCGTTTTCTTCACCTAAAAATTGTTTCAAAGAAATAAAATGATTGTTACTAATCGTGAATTGCAATGTCCAGGAAATTCAGATGTTTTCCACAAAATATTAAATAAGAATTTTAAGTTCATGTATGTCAAATACTACACTATCTACCAAAAAGTAATTGGGCACTGTTTTTGCCTCTTTAGAACCTCGTGGTACCACCTCTTGTTGCTATAACAGCAGTCACCCTGTCGTTATGCTCTCCACTAGTTTGTGTAGGATATCCACTGGAATGCGTCGCCGTTCCTCTCGCAACATGGTACTCAGTTGGACAATGGAAGTTGGCCGCATCTCCTGAGACCTCAATCGCCGTTCCAATTCGGCCCAAAGGTGCTCAATGGGATAGAGATCAGTACTCTGTGCAGGCCAGTCCAACCGGTGAACATTATTGTCTGCATACCACTGCATAGTAGCCGCCGAAACATGGGGCCAACTTCTATTGTCCAACTCAGTGCCATGTTGCAAGTGGAATGGTGACCATTCCAGTAGATATCCTACACAAACTAGTGGAGAGCATGCCTGACAGGGTGGCTGCTGTTATAGCGACAAGAGGTGGTACTTCGAAGTTTTAAAGGGGCAAAAACAGTGCCCAATTACTTTTTGGTAGATAGTGTATAACATATTATGCAAATCTGGCTTTCAGGTAGTAGCTCCCTGTAAAGCAGGTTTGAACAATTTTTCCTTGAAATTATTCAAACTATAACGTATTATTATGCTTTAATAAAAGTAGTCACTTCAAAATACCAAACGCTTTTGAAGATAAGTTTTTTTTTGTCCCTCCTGAAAAATTTACTCAAATGGTCATGCGAGGTTTATGCCGATCACGATTCACTTACTTCCTTACCATCTCCGAACATCATGGTGAACATAGTGACTATTTGATCACTGATGATGACGTAAACTATTGTGCAAACACGTGCATTTCGTGCTACAAAATTCACAAATAGTTTCGTAGTGTATATTACATGGTAAACTAATGCGTGTGGCTGCACTGATCTGTTAATGCACTGTGTTCATTTTGCTATGTATAATTAGAGTCAGAGAGGGCTTTGTTTGTATTTATAGAAGTACGCAATTTGTCAGACTTGTGGAAAATGAAGCAACATCTCGAAAGCCGCATTTTGTGGTCGATGGGTCGTGTCATTATTGTGCGACCACTCATTGCTCAGAACAGGATGTAAATCCGCAACACGTGAAAGCACATAAATATTTAATATTTGCTGTATAACAAACATGGTGTAATCCTTCGTTACATTTCGACTCTCCAAATAAACATTTCTGTAGTACGGTGAAAATGTTCAATATTTCATGTATCTTAATTATTCTTTATCTTCTTCGAAAATGCTAAGGATATATACCAACTGGAAAAAAAAAATAATATTGAAACTTTTATGGTGATTAACTTGGTTCTGATTTTTGGGTATTTGTACCGTGTCTCAGATGTAAAAACATCCAACGTTTAGGAGCGTCTTTGCCTTGGTCTGCAACCTTGCAAGCAAAGTGTTATTCATATGTTTTTTCACAACAGGAGATGAAGATTTGCGTAGAGATTTTACTGCATCGTCGTTACAGATATAACAAAATATGTTCGGCGAATTTAAACAAGAAACATTTATTAGCACTATAAATAAATAAACAAATATCAATAAATACATGAATATAAATATAAGTAAAAAAGTAAATAAATAAAATTGTTAAATAAATAAATATCATCATACCTATATATACACCATTTACCACTGTTTAAGTAACTCTATTGTTTGAACATAGTTAACCACACTTTTTAAAGTAATAAACATTAGACTTCATATAAGAAATACACAGAAAGCTCAACAATTGTATCTCACAAAACGTGAAAATATCACTGAAACTAAAGTTTTTATTGCGAATCTCTATACTTGGCGATATCAAAAAAGCAGGCATAAAGTATATACGTTGTTTGGTTTGAACAATTATTTGTGACAAGTGAAAAACACGTGGTCCACCGCACAAGGAACATACAACTATTTGCAAAATGTGCAAAACACGTTGTTTGCGACACCGGGAACATACAGCTATTTATAACATGTGCAAAACACGTTGTCCACCGTACCGGGAACATACAGCTATTTCCAAAATGTGCGAAACACGTTGTCCACTGTACCGGGAACATATAGCTATTTGCAACATCTGCGAAACACGTTGCCCACCGTACCGGGAATTTTTTAGTAGGTTATTTTACGACGCTTTATCAATTTAGGTTACTTAGCGTCTCAATGAGATGAAGGTGATAATGCCGGTGAAATGAGTCCGGGGTCCAGCACCGAAAGTTACCCAGCATTTGCTCATATTGGGTTGAGGGAAAACCCCGGAAAAAACCTCAACCAGGTAACTTGCCCCGACCGGGAATCGAACCCGGGCCACCTGGTTTCGAGGCTAGACGTGCTAACCGTTACTCCATAGGTGTGGACCCGTACCGGGAACATACAGCTATTAGCAACATGTGCGAAACACGTTGTCCACCGTACCGGGAACATATAGCTATTTGCAATATGTGCGAAACACATTCCCCACCGTACAGGAAACATGCAGCTATTTGCAACATGTGCGAAACATGTTGTCCACCGTATCGGGAACATATAGCTATTTGCAACATGCGCGAAACACGTTGCCCACCGTACCGCGAACATATAGCTGTTTGCAACATGTGCGAAACAGGTTGCCAACCATACCGGGAACACACAGCTATTTGCAACATGTGCGAAACACGTTGCCCACCGTACCGGGAACGAACAGCTATTTGCAACATGTACGAAACACGTTGTCCACAGTACCGGGAACATATAGCTATTTGCAAAATGTGCGAAACACGTTGCCCACCGTATCGGGAACGTATAGCTATTTGCAACATGTGCGAAACACGTTGCCCACCGTATCGGGAACATATAGCTATTTGCAACATGTGCGAAACACGTTGCCCACCGTATCGGGAACATAAAGCTATTTTCAACATGTGCGAAACACGTTGCCCACCGTATCGGGAACATAAAGCTATTTTCAACATGTGCGAAACACGTTGCCCACCGTACCGGGAACGTATAGCTATTTGCAACATGTGCGAAACACGTTGCCCACCGTACCGGGAACATATAGCTATTTGCAACATGTGCGAAACACTTTGCCCACCGTACCGGGAACGTATAGCTATTTGCAACATGTGCGAAATACGTTGTTCACCGTACCGGGAACATATAGCTATTTGCAACATGTGCGAAACACGTTGCCCACCGTACCGGGAACGTATAGCTATTGGCAACATGTACAAAGAACGTTTTCCACCGAATCAGCAATTCACAACTATTTGCAACATGTGCAAAACATGTTGTCCACCACACCGGAAACATACAGCTATGTATTTGGAACATGAGGAAAAAAACTCTTTCCTCCGAACCGAGAATTTATTTGCAACATATACAAAACACGTTGTCCACCGCACCGGGAGCACAAAGCTATTTGCAACATGTGAAAAAAAAACTTTGTCCACCGAACATGGAACTTACAACTATTTGCAACATTTTCAAAAGACGTTGTCCACCGTACCGGGAACATACAGCTACTTGCAACATGTGCAATACACGTGTCCCGCCGAGCCAAGAACGTGATGATTGTGATCAATTTTCTGCAAAACTTTAGTTGATATCAGAGAACAAATTTCACATAGAAATTAGAGAGTAAGGATATACGAGTACTATTAGAATAATGTATTTTTGTGACGTGTAAATTTTATTGTTATATATTGTAATTTTACTTATTATACTATTTATGTTTACCATAAATTTCATTTCATGTTTTGCTGGTTCGAATTTTGTTCTCCGGTTATGAAAAGCCACCGCTGTTCCACTAGCGGTCCACTCAACTGGATTCATCTGAGTCAGTAATCAAGGAAGCTCGCAAAACCAATTGCACAAATCGATCCAAAGTCAACAGTAGACAGCCCCAGCAACACGGCGATGGAATTAAAGCTCCATCAGGACACGAAACTGTATTTTAAAAAGAACGCCGTGGAACAAACTGTGGTTGTTTGTGGAAGAAATAAAAATATAAATAAAATATCCTCATCAACCCCCCTACTGTGAGAAACTTAATGAAATAGCGGAGTATAACTCCAGCATACGAGCCGGATAACAGCAAAGCACCGACTCCCAGTTCAGCCGTGAAAATATCGCCCATCTGAGAAATAAAACTCGACCTTAAAAATGCAACTAATTATCCCTCCTCTGCAAAACTTACATTTTTAATTAAAATTTGTAATATTTTTAATGCACATAAAAAATAAAGTTAATGTACAAGCCATACCAAATTACTTTATAAAAAAGAATTCGAGTATAGGCTACTTCTGCTGATGAAAATATTCTCGAAATTACATTCTCCCACGAGGATTCTTACGGTAAGGAAAAAAAACTGTCACCAACACAAAGCATTCCGGGAACTTCTAAAGAAAGGCACGGAACGTTATCCCGTCTCCTCAGGACAAATGTGTGCGTTGTATATATTGCAATACAAAGAAAGATTACGTCAGATGTTTTAAAAGACTCAACATACTCTAACGAAATATAAATATTGTAAAGTTAATGGAGTGTGCA